>NC_064036.1:4025500-4365000 GCF_932526225.1 Nematostella vectensis | reverse complement strand
TACCCTGTGGTTTTGTTCCGAAATGGAAAACACAAATTTTAGGATGTTCGACCAAAGGGATTTTTGGGGACTTTTAGTATGTTAACTAGTTCAAAATCCGCTGAGAATAATTCTATTGCAATAAGTTCCACGTGGGCCATAAAAATTCATAGATTGACTGGACTATTGACTGGGCTGAAAAAAAGTGGCGGGAGTGGAAGGGGGGGGGGGAGGTCTTCCTCATCCTCAGGGAATTTGAGTAAATGGAAAGAGAGCTCATATCTTGTATTTTGGTAAAATACAAAAATTACTAATGTAACAAAGTCTCGTGTTTTTATCCACAGTACGGTTGTCATTAGAATATGGATTTCCAAACGAGTAGTAGAACAATAGCGCAGCCTTGAACACTCATCAAATCCATGGAAAATTCAGCTGAAATTTACGCCATAGAACATTATTTAGATTTTTTCCTTCTTTCCTCAGCTTTCACTTAGAACCACCTTCTATTACGCCGCAAAATGTCATAAAAAACTACACGAAATGTTAAACTTAAACACGAAATGTTAAACTTTCAAATGATAATAAAAGCTTAACCCGAAATATGATTCTAGGTTAAATTCTAGGTAAAATGTAATGGCTCTTAAAAGGAAAATATTTTTGAAAAACTCGTTTATCCAGCTCGCTCGATCAATTCCTTAGAAGGTAATTGTCTATCATGGGAGTCAATCATATCTCCAAAGACCGTGTCAGTCGTTAGCTAACCGTGTTAGCATTTTCACGTAAACTTTACAGGAATTAGTTCGTGTTTACGTTTTCGCACGCCGCCATCTTTAAAAATAGACCCAGATCCCTCGATTTTTTTATTCCCGTGCTCGAACCCGTGCTCGTCCACAGGTAGGGATTTGGCACGGGATTGGCCTAAAGTCGGTGCGGGATGCGGTCCACGTGTTCAATTTTTTTTTTTTAAGAATACCGTTTCAAACACTGTTCCACCCTCTATTTTTTTAATGTCTCTCCTTTTCTTCTATCTTCGCGATTCCTAAGTGATTGTTCAGAGACGTGACACTCTGGTACACGGCTTCTCGAAGCTCTTTCATCTTGCAACAGTAGATTATAGGGTTGATGGCGGAATTGGCGAATAGAAGTGAGGTAGAAAGTCTAAAGAGCGTTGGCGATAAACTATTATCTTGAGTGATCTCAAAGTACGTTATGGCACAAACGAAAGGTGTGGAGCAGGCTATGAACACAAAATAAATCAAAAGGGAGTTTAAAACAGATTTCTTATACTTTTTCATGTTGTTCGCGTTTTCTCCAGCAGAGCTAGCTTCTTCAGAAAAGCTTGACTGTGCTGTATTGATCTGTTTCTGGTGTCTTTTAATTACTTTGTAGACGTTATAGTAGCTCAGGAGGACGACTCCAAAACACATAACCATAACTGCACCTGCCATGTAGCTGTAAATACTGTTTCCCAGTACAAACCAAACAACTACACATAAAAGTGAAATAAACCAGAAAATGAAGCATAAGAAAGAAACTCTCTTTACAGTAACAATCGCGGTATATCTCAGATGATAATGTAAAGCAAGAAACCTGTCAAAGGCAATTGCTGTCACACTGAGCAGAGAAACGGCGCCAAAAACAGAACCCGAGTTGCCAAAAAAGGCGGCAACGTAACAATACGTGCTCATCGGCCAGTTCTCGACATTCAACTCCAGAGCCGCCCAAATGAGCATTAACGGTTGGGCGACAGCTCCTACGCCAATGTCCGCGAGAGCGAGGTTACTCATAAGTATTATAGACGGTCTATGAAGAGCTGGCGTTCGCCATATTGAGACAAGAATAAGTACATTGAGAATAGTTGCGGGAAGAATTGTGATTCCGTTTAGAACAGCGACGATAGTAAATTCCGTTCTAGTTATCTGTCCTTCCTGGACCCATTTAGTAAAATGGTAGCACGAATAATTGAACAACATGAATACTTTTTTCTCAAGAAGTCGAAGTGATTTTTTGCACTGGGACACCTGCCCTCTTTTTGTTGTTATTCTGAGTTTTGTTTTCCACTTTGAGACACAGGAGTATATTTTGCAGCTTTTCGCTTGAATCGTCGACGTCAAAAGTTCATCTTATCATTTTTTGTCCTTTCCACATACAACACTTTTAAAAATAATTTTGTTTTCTCATCCCCGAAAACCCAGGTACTTTCTGTCTCACCGTTCACTGACTACGTAACCGAAAAACAAGTTGTTTACCGCGCACATCAAGCCTAGGAACATCTGCGGTGCGCCGGGCAAGCGAATAATCCGCATAGCAGGATTCTTACACGCGCGAATGAGCAGCAGGGAGGATCGTTTATTCATTTTCCGTATCTTGCACATTGTCAGCCATAAAAGAACCACTTTTTTTATTTAACTTAAACATTTTTTTTCGTTCTCTCTCTTTTTTTTTCAATACGAATTTCTATTATCGGATTTACAAATTCCCTGCTGTATGGGTTTTGGGGAAATCAAGGAAACCAACGTGAAGTGATCAAATAAAGAAAGACTAGTTCCATTGTACGTGGAGCAGATCCAATGTCTTGCATAAATTACAAACAAAATCTTACCCAAAAAACGCACAAAAAGCCATCTATATTTATGTGGGACTGTTTAGCTTCCGTCTCATCTCTAATGTCGGTTTGTTGAGTAAACCGTGCTCCACGAAGAAACTCGTGCTTCCGTTTCATCTCTAATGTCGATTTGTTGAGTAAACCGTGCTCCACGGAGAAACTCGTGTTTCCGTCTCATCTCTAATGTCGGTTTGTTGAGTAAACCGTGCTCCACGGAGAAACTCGTGTTTCCGTCTCATCTCTAATGTCGGTTTGTTGAGTAAACCGTGCTCCACGAAGAAACTCGTGCTTCCGTTTCATCTCTAATGTCGATTTGTTGAGTAAACCGTGCTCCACGGAGAAACTCGTGTTTCCGTCTCATCTCTAATGTCGGTTTGTTGAGTAAACCGTGCTCCACGGAGAAACTCGTGTTTCCGTCTCATCTCTAATGTCGGTTTGTTGAGTAAACCGTGCTCCACGGAGAAACTCGTGTTTCCGTCTCATCTCTAATAATGTCGGTTTGTTGAGTAAACCGTGCTCCACGGAGAAACTCGTGTTTCCGTCTCATCTCTAATGTCGGTTTGTTGAGTAAACCGTGCTCCACGGACAAACTCGTGTTTCCGTCTCATCTCTAATAATGCCGGTTTGTTGAGTAAACCGTGCTCCACGGAGAAACTCGTGTTTCCGTCTCACCTCTAATGTCGGTTTGTTGAGTAAACCGTGCTCCACGGAGAAACTCGTGTTTCCGTCTCATCTCTAATGTCGGTTTGTTGTGTAAACCGTGCTCCACGGAGAAACTCGTGTTTCCGTCTCATCTCTAATGTCGGTTTGTTGAGTAAACCGTGCTCCACGGAGAAACTCGTGTTTCCGTCTCATCTCTAATGTCGGTTTGTTGAGTAAACCGTGCTCCACGGAGAAACTCGTGTTTCCGTCTCATCTCTAATGTCGGTTTGTTGAGTAAACCGTGCTCCACGAAGAAACTCGTGCTTCCGTTTCATCTCTAATGTCGATTTGTTGAGTAAACCGTGCTCCACGGAGAAACTCGTGTTTCCGTCTCATCTCTAATGTCGGTTTGTTGAGTAAACCGTGCTCCACGGAGAAACTCGTGTTTCCGTCTCATCTCTAATGTCGGTTTGTTGAGTAAACCGTGCTCCACGGAGAAACTCGTGTTTCCGTCTCATCTCTAATAATGTCGGTTTGTTGAGTAAACCGTGCTCCACGGAGAAACTCGTGTTTCCGTCTCATCTCTAATGTCGGTTTGTTGAGTAAACCGTGCTCCACGGACAAACTCGTGTTTCCGTCTCATCTCTAATAATGTTGGTTTGTTGAGTAAACCGTGCTCCACGGAGAAACTCGTGTTTCCGTCTCACCTCTAATGTCGGTTTGTTGAGTAAACCGTGCTCCACGGAGAAACTCGTGTTTCCGTCTCATCTCTAATGTCGGTTTGTTGAGTAAACCGTGCTCCACGGAGAAACTCGTGTTTCCGTCTCATCTCTAATGTCGGTTTGTTGAGTAAACCGTGCTCCACGGAGAAACTCGTGTTTCCGTCTCATCTCTAATGTCGGTTTGTTGAGTAAACCGTGCTCCACGGAGAAACTCGTGTTTCCGTCTCATCTCTAATGTCGGTTTGTTGAGTAAACCGTGCTCCACGGAGAAACTCGTGCTTCCGTTTCATCTCTTATGTCGGTTTGTTGAGTAAACCGTGCTCCACGGAGAAACTCGTGTTTACGTCTCATCTCTAATAATGTCGGTTTGTTGAGTGAACCGTGCTCCACGGAGAAACTCGTGTTTCCGTCTCATCTCTAATGTCGGTTTGTTGAGTAAACCGTGCTCCACGGAGAAACTCGTGTTTCCGTCTCATCTCTAATGTCGGTTTGTTGAGTAAACCGTACTCCACGGAGAAACTAGTGTTTCCGTCTCATCTCTAATGTCGGTTTGTTGAGTAAACTGTGCTCCACGGAGAAACTCGTGTTTCCGTCTCATCTCTAATGTCGGTTTGTTGAGTAAACCGTGCTCCACGGAGAAACTCGTGTTTCCGTCTCATCTCTAATGTCGGTTTGTTGAGTAAACCGTGCTCCACGGAGAAACTCGTGTTTCCGTCTCATCTCTAATGTCGGTTTGTTGAGTAAACCGTGCTCCACGGAGAAACTCGTGTTTCCGTCTCATCTCTAATGTCGGTTTGTTGAGTAAACCGTGCTCCACGGAGAAACTCGTGTTTCCGTCTCATCTCTAATGTCGGTTTGTTGAGTAAACCGTGCTCCACGGAGAAACTCGTGTTTCCGTCTCATCTCTAATGTCGGTTTGTTGAGTAAACCGTGCTCCACGGAGAAACTCGTGTTTCCGTCTCATCTCTAATGTCGGTTTGTTGAGTAAACCGTGCTCCACGGAGAAACTCGTGTTTCCGTCTCATCTCTAATGTCGGTTTGTTGAGTAAACCGTGCTCCACGGAGAAACTCGTGTTTCCGTCTCATCTCTAATGTCGGTTTGTTGAGTAAACCGTGCTCCACGGAGAAACTCGTGTTTCCGTCTCATCTCTAATGTCGGTTTGTTGAGTAAACCGTGCTCCACGGAGAAACTCGTGCTTCCGTTTCATCTCTTATGTCGGTTTGTTGAGTAAACCGTGCTCCACGGAGAAACTCGTGTTTCCGTCTCATCTCTAATGTCGGTTTGTTGAGTAAACCGTGCTCCACGGAGAAACTCGTGTTTCCGTCTCATCTCTAATGTCGGTTTGTTGAGTAAACCGTGCTCCACGGAGAAACTCGTGTTTCCGTCTCATCTCTAATAATGTCGGTTTGTTGAGTGAACCGTGCTCCACGGAGAAACTCGTGTTTCCGTCTCATCTCTAATGTCGGTTTGTTGAGTAAACCGTGCTCCACGGAGAAACTCGTGTTTCCGTCTCATCTCTAATGTCGGTTTGTTGAGTAAACCGTGCTCCACGGAGAAACTAGTGTTTCCGTCTCATCTCTAATGTCGGTTTGTTGAGTAAACCGTGCTCCACGGAGAAACTCGTGTTTCCGTCTCATCTCTAATGTCGGTTTGTTGAGTAAACCGTGCTCCACGGAGAAACTCGTGTTTCCGTCTCATCTCTAATGTCGGTTTGTTGAGTAAACCGTGCTCCACGGAGAAACTCGTGTTTCCGTCTCATCTCTAATGTCGGTTTGTTGAGTAAACCGTGCTCCACGGAGAAACTCGTGTTTCCGTCTCATCTCTAATGTCGGTTTGTTGAGTAAACCGTGCTCCACGGAGAAACTCGTGTTTCCGTCTCATCTCTAATGTCGGTTTGTTGAGTAAACCGTGCTCCACGGAGAAACTCGTGTTTCCGTCTCATCTCTAATGTCGGTTTGTTGAGTAAACCGTGCTCCACGGAGAAACTCGTGTTTCCGTCTCATCTCTAATGTCGGTTTGTTGAGTAAACCGTGCTCCACGGAGAAACTCGTGTTTCCGTCTCATCTCTAATGTCGGTTTGTTGAGTAAACCGTGCTCCACGGAGAAACTCGTGTTTCCGTCTCATCTCTAATGTCGGTTTGTTGAGTAAACCGTGCTCCACGGAGAAACTCGTGTTTCCGTCTCATCTCTAATGTCGGTTTGTTGAGTAAACCGTGCTCCACGGAGAAACTCGTGTTTCCGTCTCATCTCTAATGTCGGTTTGTTGAGTAAACCGTGCTCCACGGAGAAACTCGTGTTTCCGTCTCATCTCTAATGTCGGTTTGTTGAGTAAACCGTGCTCCACGGAGAAACTCGTGTTTCCGTCTCATCTCTAATGTCGGTTTGTTGAGTAAACCGTGCTCCACGGAGAAACTCGTGTTTCCGTCTCATCTCTAATGTCGGTTTGTTGAGTAAACCGTGCTCCACGGAGAAACTCGTGTTTCCGTCTCATCTCTAATGTCGGTTTGTTGAGTAAACCGTGCTCCACGGAGAAACTCGTGTTTCCGTCTCATCTCTAATGTCGGTTTGTTGAGTAAACCGTGCTCCACGGAGAAACTCGTGTTTCCGTCTCAACTCTAATGTCGGTTTGTTGAGTAAACCGTGCTCCACGGAGAAACTCGTGTTTCCGTCTCATCTCTAATGTCGGTTTGTTGAGTAAACCGTGCTCCACGGAGAAACTCGTGCTTCCGTTTCATCTCTTATGTCGGTTTGTTGAGTAAACCGTGCTCCACGGAGAAACTTGTGTTTGGTCGGAGACACCTGCACAACTTTTTTGTTGTTGTTTCCATCGAGTTTTGTTTCCAAAGTGCTTGCTTTCTTGAGCAGGCCCGGGGGGGGGGGGGATGCAGAGGGTGCGAACGCACCCCCCACAACGGCCGAAAGTCCACTTTTGGTTCTTAATAGACGTGCTATTTGTAGTCAAAAATCATAAGCAAGATCACTCTGGTATGTAGCCAAATTCGACAATAAATGTCCCGTAGAGACACTGCAAAGGCATAAAAAATCCCTTTTTGTTCTTTCGGAGGTGGTTAGATTTTTATCAGATTACTCCCTCCCTCTCCCACCCCCGGAAAAATTAGGTCCACTTTTTCGGGTTTTGCCCCCCTCCCCCCAAGAAAAATCCTGGGTACGGGCCTGTTGAGGCATACTTTAAAGGGGCAGAGTCATGTTATGAGCTTTGCAATAGCTCTCCGGCCCGGACACAATGCATTTCAGTCAAATTCCAATATTGACTTATGAGCCTTTGGTACATGTGTAAGACTTAAATTCAAACCAGACTTCTAGGAGGCGGAAATTAATGAGAATACCTTTTAAATAGGCCCTGACATAAACAATGCATTGAAATTGAGCCCCCCCACCCATAATCGAAGCTAAAACAATCGCAGCCCCCCCACCCCCCCCCCCCCCCCAAAAAAAAAACTTGCCGTCCCCCCTACCATTCGCCAGCCGCGCGGACACCATATGAGTGTGACGGGAGCCGGCGGAAAATGGAACCTCTGGACTATAGATGACAAATGGAACCCCTGGACTATAGATGACAAATGGTACCTCTGGACTATAGATAACAAATGGAACCTCTGGACTATAGACAAAAAATGGAACCTCTGGGCTATAGATGACAAATGGAACCTCTGGACTATAGATGACAAATGGAACCTCTGGACTATAGATGACAAATGGAACCTCTGGACTATAGATGACAAATGGTACCTCTGGACTATAGATGACAAATGGAACCTCTGGACTATAGATGACAAATGGAACCTCTGGACTATAGATGACAAATGGAACCTCTGGGCTATAGATGACAAATGGAACCTCTGGACTATAGATGACAAATGGTACCTCTGGACTATAGATAACAAATGGAACCTCTGTACTATAGACAAAAAATGGAACCTCTGGGCTATAGATGACAAATGGAACCTCTGGACTATAGATGACAAATGGAACCTCTGGACTATAGATGACAAATGGAACCTCTGGACTATAGATGACAAATGGTACCTCTGGACTATAGATGACAAATGGAACCTCTGGACTACAGATGACAAATGGAACCTCTGGGCTATAGATGACAAATGGAACCTCTGGACTATAGATGACAAATGGAACCTCTGGACTATAGATGACAAATGGAACCTCTGGACTATAGATGACAAATGGAACCTCTGGACTATAGATGACAAATGGAACCTCTGGACTATAGATGACAAATGGAACCTCTGGACTATAGATGACAAATGGAACCTCTGGACTATAGATGACAAATGGAACCTCTGGACTATAGATGACAAATGGAACCTCTGGACTATAGATGACAAATGGAACCTCTGGACTATAGATGACAAATGGAACCTCTGGACTATAGATGACAAATGGAACCTCTGGACTATAGATGACAAATGGTACCTCTGGGCTATAGATGACAAATGGTACCTCTGGACTATAGATGACAAATGGTACCTCTGGACTATAGATGACAAATTAAACCTCTAGGCTATAGATGACAAATGGAACCTCTGGACTATAGATGACAAATGGTACCTCTGGACTATAGATGACAAATGGTACCTCTGTACTATAGATGACAAATGGTACCTCTGGACTATAGGTGACAAATGGAACCTCTAGGCTATAGATGACAAATGGAACCTCTGGACTATAGATGACAAATGGAACCTCTGGACTATAGATGACAAATGGTACCTCTGGACTATAGATGACAAATGGAATGAGCTCAATGTCTTGCAGAAATCATTATTTTTTTTAATAACGCAGTATTTGTAATAGTAACTTTGTCCTTGAAAGCATATTTATAACTAAAACAAGACTGGCTACGTATTTAGCTGAGCATTAAGTTCGCGCATTTAAAAGTTTCCAGTGGGCAACAGTAAGAGCTTAATGTATACGGAACTTCTTGAACTCCGGATGATTAAGAGAAACATCAAAAACTTAATTATGTAGGTTTTTTTCGACTTCCGTCTCTCCTTAACTGCCAGGTTGCTGTAAACCGTGGCCCACGGGAAACTCGTGACCTGGCCACTTGAAATAATTGTTTCTTGTAACACTTCACGTGCGACGCCAATGACAACATAGATACAAAGAAGTAAAATAAATAAGACAACCAATATAATAGATTTACGTTTTACGATTTTACGTCTGCCTAAAATCGCCTGTGAGGGAGGCTAAGGTTTCAGTTATTCATTTCATAAGGCTCAACCTAGCAGACAACTAGCTATCCTCGGGTACAACGGGCGTCAAGTCACAGAGGAACGAGGCGGAACAAGGCCGGCGGAGGGGGTAAGGGGCGGGAGAAAGAAGCTCCTTTCTCTTCTCTCTCACCCCTCCTCGTTCCGCCGCCTCACTCTTGCGCCTCGTTACGCTGACCGCGACGCGCTGGGTACCCGAGGATGGCTGAAGGGACTGAGCTGCTACAGACTTGCTGAATGGACTGGCTAACACGGTCAAAAGGGATAGAAGGGGCTGGCTAACACGGTCGAAAGGGATACAAGGGACTGGCTAACACGGTCGACAAGGAAAGAAGGGACTGGCTAACACAGTCGACAGGGATAGAAGGGACTGGCTAACATGGTCGACAGGGATAGAAGGGACTGGCTAACACGGTCGACAGGGATAGAAGGGACTGGCTAACATAGCCGGCAGGAATAGAAGGGACTGGCTAACATGGTCGACAGGGATAGAAGGGACTGGCTAACATGGTCGACAGGGATAGAAGGGACTGGCTAACATGGTCGACAGGGATAGAAGGGGCTGGCTAACACGGTCGACATGGTGAGAAGGCACTGGCTAACATAGTCGACAGGGATAGAAGGGACTGGCTAACATGGTCGACAGGGGTAGAAGGCACTGGCTAACATAGTCGACAGGGATAGAAGGGACTGGCTAACATGGTCGACAGGGGTAGAAGGGACTGGCTAGCACGGTCGACAGGGATAGAAGGGACTGGCTAACACGGTCGACAGGGATAGGAGGGACTGGCTAACACGGTCGACAGGGATAGAAGGGACTGGCTAACACGGTCGACAGGGAAATAAGGTACTGGCTAACATGGTCTACAGGGATAGAAGGGGCTGGCTAACACGGTCGACAGGGATAGAAGGGACTGGCTAACACGGTCGACAGGGAAAGAAGGGGCTGGCTAACACGGTCGACAGGGATAGAAGGGACTGGCTAACACGGTCGACAGGGATAGAAGGGACTGGCTAACACGGTCGACAGGGAAAGAAGGTACTGGGTAACATGGTCTACAGGGATAGGAGGGACTGAGCTGCTACAGACTTGCTTTTCCCTGCTGCTCCGCTCCAGCAAAGATCGGAAACGTATGTTGCGGTTGCGCACTGATCAGGCTTTGAGTTTGTCGATTTACGTCAATGGATTTACATAGCGTAGCATAACAGTTAGTAAATACTAGAAAACTTTCTTGTCCGCCACCAAGCCGCGCGACTTGGGATATTGCGAGTCTGCTGAATCTTGAGGAGGGGCAGCGGATTGCGGCCTCTTGCTTTTGCGTCTGAATAAAACAAAGGATGGAAATAATGAGTACTGACTTATCACATCTGTATTATCAACCTGATTATACAATCGACAGGCAGTACGTGATCGTAGCCATGTAGTCTTACTGGTTCAACAGGCAGCACGTGATCGCAATCCTGTACTCTTATTGGTTCAACAGAAGGCACGTGACCGTACTCGTGTACTCTGTTTTGATTCGACAGGCGGCACAAGGCGGTAATTCTGAGCTACTCTTATTGGTTCGACAGACGAAATATGAGGGTTAGGGCTTGAAACATCAGCGAAGCTAATCTGTTTAAGAAGAAGACATCTAGTTTTTCTCGTCTGAATCCTTTCTAGTTATACTATGAACTCTGTAAGCATTCTTTTGTAGGACACAAGTGCAATGACGTCCAGACACGGGATCACTCACCCTGACTTCTCTCCCCTCGAGGGCTTGTCTCTTCTCTTGGATTTCACCTTTGACTTCTTTATAAGTAAACTACAAAATGAGAAAATATGAGAAATCGTATATAGAACGAACAGAAATGTACTAAAAATACTTTTATGGCCTAAAAATAAATCGGTGTGCTATAAAGCTGCAAAACATGTTCACGACATGTCCAAGTCTTGAAAGACCGGTCAGAGGTTATTCTATGTAGAAGAAGGGTGCCGGGTAGTAAAAGTCAAAGTCAAGTTTAGAATAAACTTCAGCGTAAAGGATCCACGTCAAAGTCAAGGCCAATGTCAGTGTAATAGACCACCGCAGAATCATACGTCCAAGAATGTCGATGCAGTAATTTTACTTACTCGGCATCAAGAGTTAGGTCATCCTCTTCTTCTAGTGCCGCGTTTAGTGCCGCCTGGACCTTGGGGGCGACCGCGGGCCCCTCGTAGTCCCGGGTGGTGCGGTTAGGCATGTCTAGCTCGATCATGATGATATTCTCCCCCTGTTAGACACAAGTACGGTTGTTAGATAACGGACGCATACGGATAGAAGTACTCTCAAACATGCCACCCGAGCTCATAAACCGGCGGTCTAAAATTGTTTTTGTACACCAAACACAAAATGGCGTTTTCAAATGTGTAAACATTGTTTAACAACAAAAGGTATAAATTTATTCCCATCCTGGTAACCGCTAAAGCCAAGGGAACGCTTGGCATACAGGGGAGACGCAGGCTAAATCGTTTCGTCCGCTAAAGTCAAGGGAACGCTTGGCATACAGGGTAGACGCAGGCTAACTCGTCTCCGCTAAAGCCAAGGGAACGCTTGGCATACAGGGGAGACGCAGGCTAAATCGTTTCGTCCGCTAAAGCCAAGTGAACGCTTGGTATACAGGGGAGACGTAGGCTAACTTGTCTCCGCTAAAGCCAAGGGAACGCTTGGCATACAGGGTAGACGCAGGCTAACTTGTATCCGCTAAAGCCAAGTGAACGCTTGGCGTACAGGGGAGACGTAGGCTAAATCGTTTCGTCCGCTAAAGCCAAGGGAACGCTTTGCATTAAGGGGAGACGCAGGCTAACTCGTCTCCGCTAAAGCCAAGGGAACGCTTGGCATACAGGGGAGACGCAGTTTAAACATTGTGCAAAAACATTTGCATAAGTTAGAAATTAAATATATTAAATTTATTCTCAACCTGGTAATCGCTAAAATCCAAAGGCTTGGCATACAGGGAAGATGCAGTGTAAACATTGTGCAAGAACAACTGCATAAGTTAGACATTTATGATCTACCTGGTAAGAGCAATTTGGGGAGACGCAGGCGAACATGTTTCTAAAAGCCACAGGAACGCTTGGCTTGCAGGCTAACACTTACCTTGTATCTAGGATGACCACCCATTTCAGCAGCCCTTTTGGCAAATGTTGTGGTCGGTCGCCTGTTACCCATCGCTGAGACCGGTCGCTTGGCCATCTCTTGTTTACTGTCAAGTGAGACAATGACAAATGAAACCTCTGTCAAGTTGGGCAGCGAAGGGTATAGTCACTAAGGAGGAGGAGTAAGGGGTTGTTGTACTCCAGTATTGAATACGTATGGAAAAACTACCCTCCCGCTCCCTTAGCAATACAAAGAAAATGACCCCCCCCCCCCCCCTTCAGCAACGACCTATGAGTAGGGGGCATGGAATCAGCAATGTTGCATGATGACACTTTTGTCGTGTTCACATGTCTGACAAACACGAAGTTATGAGCTGGATTCAAGTTTGATGAACTCAGAGCATGGAATCAATGGTCATGGAACGATGGACGTCACGAGGCACGTGACATAACGTTACGTCAAGGGGTAGTAATGAAATTCTTAACAATTATGGAGAACGGTCACGTCACATAACGGATGGTCACGGAGTTCTTAACGATCACGAGTCACTTCAAAGAATGGTCACGGAGTTCTTAACGATCACGAGTCACTGTCACGTTATATAGAGTCACGTTAAAGAATGGTCACGGAGTTCTTAACGATCACGAGTCACTGTCACGTTATATAGAGCCACGCCAAGGGATAGTTACGGAGTTCTTAATGATCACGAGGCACTATCACGTTATATAGAGTCACGCCAAGGGATGGTTACGGAATTCTTAACGACCACGAGAAACTGTCACATAACATTATGGGATTATTACGGAATATTGAACGATCACAATGCACTGACACGTCCCATAACTTCACGGCAGAGGGTGTGACTTATTGATTTACAAAAATAATCGAACAAAGCTGCGACGTACGTATTGTTTTCTGCGAGTGGTTTTAGTTTCCATGATTCGTTTTCTTCATCATAGATGGCTCGGTTCATCAGTTTATTTTTCTCTTCTGTTGGGATGAAGCTCTCGACTATCAAGGATCTGCGGACAAGCACAAGAGAGGCGATGAGACAAAACATATAGAATATACGTTGTACGTTTTTCCGTTGTGCTAAGGATCCTACAATCAGTTAAACATACTTTTAAGTAAAAACATGCGGAAGATAAATACATTAGTAATTTCGAAATTTAAAAGGTACAGCACCTAAGATGATCTAAGGCCGTCCAAGACGTCTTAAGGCTATTTAAAATAATTTAAGACGATTTAAGATGGTCTTAGGCGGTTTAGGCCAACCTAGAATAGTTCTTGTAGGTTTTAGGCGGTTTTGAGAGGTGTAAGCCTTTGTAGGGTAGTCCTAGATAGTCTAAAGGTGTCTAAGACGTTTTATGACCCTTTAGGGTAAACCTAAATATTCTAAAGCTTTCAAAGAAGTCTAAGGCGTTTTAGGACGGTCTGAGACGCTTTAGGTTATAGATTTTTAAGCTGTCTTAGAAGTCTAAGGTGGTCGAAGATGCGGCAGGGAAGTCCTAGTTAGTCTAAAGCCAAGACGTATAAGGCGGTTTGAGGGCGGCTCAGGACGCTTTAGGGTAGTCTGGGGAGGGATTCAATCGCGGTCTATTACTCACTTGAGCTTCAGCTCTCGGGTAAGCTCATCTTGTGCTTGTTCCAGCTCTTGTCGTTCGCGAATGTGGACCTCCTGAAGCTCCGTTATTTCAGATTTGATGGTCTGTAGCTTCATGAACAGCTGCGAGACAAATCCAAGTGGTATAAATACCCGATTATCTATTTGATAGAGGCATGAATGGATTCTAAAACGCAGATTTGCATGTCCTCTTATTATTGCGACGTTTCCTATTCACATGCTTGGGTTTACTAAAAGACTGTATAAACTATACGCCCTTCAGACGTGTCGACGTGCAAAAAATGGTGAATGCTTCCTTCCTTAGCAAAAAATGAATACAAAATAAATTGTAGTAGCTAATCACTCTCGTTGCATCTAGATACTGGATTACGGGAGAGCATATTCAGACGTGATCGAGTTAAGGCATGCGAAGGCGCCTCAGGCAGCCGCCATACAACTAAAGTCTGACCACGGATCACAGCTAAATCGAAAGTTTGGTTTTGTTGAGGGGAGAAAACCGGAGAACCCGGAGAAAAACCATCGAAGCCAAGGCAAGACAACTAACCCAACTCACGTAGGAACCGGGAATCGAACTCGGAACGCAGTGCTGAGGCACAAGCACTACAGAGAGAGACGCTCTGCCAACTGCGCCACCTGGGCCCGAGAATCCTTTCTTTGTTGTATTAGTCATCCAGCTGGGTGACAAAAAAACTACAGACAAGCTTCGGACTACGAGGGGTGATGGCATCAGGGATATATCCGAAGGCTAAAGCCCGAAACTATTATATTAAAACAAACAGTGAAAACCACTTCACTTATATGTTGATTTATTTCCTGATTGATTTTAAAGCATTAAAAAGTCAGTAAAATCGCAAAGTCTTTACCTTCAGCGGAACCCACAGTAAACTTATAAATGCGGGACTGATGATTGTTAATATATATATAACCTTTTTCAGCTTTTTGGTCTTGACGTCCACCTCCTGCTGCAGGTTGGAGTAAGTGTCCTTGATCTCGATCGTGTCCTCGTCTTTCGCCTCGAGCTTTTGTAGCATCTCTCGCTCTTGACGCTGGGCAAAAAACCATAAAGCGTTACCGTCAACATGGCACACGAGACCACTAAAACATAATTACAGTAGAACTCGAACAAAAGCTCAAATTTCCAATTAACCCGAACTTAGCTCCATTCCCTTTATACGTCCGAACTTAACTTTCAGTCACTTTTACTCGGATAACATATAAAAGATAACTCGAACTTCCAGCTAGCTCGAAATATTTTTCTTAGCCAAATTCTACGTTTTCTGTGTTGAAAGTACCAGGTACACACTTTGTGTTCTGCGATCTCCTGCCGTTTCCGTTCCAGGTCTCGCTCTTGTTCCGAGGTCTTATCCACAATGCTTTTCCCTCCCTCGAGGAGCTTGCTCTCCATCATCTACGGAGAGAACGACAAGATAACAAATCATGATTGAGAGGCGATAAACATTCTTTAAGGCTTCGTAATTATAACAACACTAGATTAATTAAAACAACTGTATAACACTTGTACAGAACTAAACTGCACTTTTGTTTATAATGTGACGTAACTAAACTTTCTGCGAACCAAGAGGTGTACACTTCTACACTTAAAATGGTTTATAATGGGAGTGTACCTTTATTTTTTGCACAAGAGCTGCCTGTGCTTCTTGCTTCTTCTTGAGATGTGCGGCCTTCCTCTGCATCTCGGCCATTAAACGTTCCTTCTCCTGCAAAAATAAAATACATGCGCAAAATCAATATGATAAATTTGATATGTGATGTGGATTATATACTACAGTTCAGTCATTATATCGATGTTCGATATATTGAGAAAAGGTTTTTCCCATAACGAATGGTACATTGTGATTGTGGTTTCCCCCATAGCGAAAGGTCCGTTGTATTTGGGTTTTTTTCCCATACCGCATGGTCTGTTGTTACCGTAACGACTCCAGGCTGGGGTTTTCTCATAGCGCAAGGTCCGTTGTGAGTGGGGTCTTCCCAATAGCGCATCCGTTGTAATTGGGATTTTCCCCACAGCGCATGGTCCGTTGTGATTGGGTTTTCCCATTAGTGCAAGGTCCGTTATTTAAGTTTTCCCCACAGCGCATGGTCGGTGTGATTGGGGTTTTCCCCACAGCGCATGGTCGGTTGTGATTGGGGTTTTCCCAATAGTGCAAGGTCCGTTATTTAAGTTCTTCCCACAGCGCATGGTCGGTTGTGATTGGGGTTTTCCCAACAGCGCATGATCAGTTGTGATTGGGGTTTTCCCCACAGCGCATGGTCCGTTGTGATTGGGTTTTACCAATAGTGCAAGGTCCGTTATTTAAGTTTTCCCCACAGCGCATGGTCGGTTGTTATTGGGGTTTTCCCCACAGCGCATGGTCGGTTGTGATTGGGGTTTTCCCCACAGCGCATGGTCCGTTGTGATTGGGGTTTTCCCCACAGCGCATGGTCGGTTGTGATTGTTTACCCCACAGCGCATGGTCGGTTGTTATTGGGGTTTTCCCCACAGCGCATGGTTGGTTGTTATTGGGGTTTTCCCCACAGCGCATGGTTGGTTGTAATTGGGGTTTTCCCCACAGCGCATGGTCTGTTGTGATTGGGGTTTTCCCAATAGTGCAAGGTCCGTTATTTAAGTTTTCCCCACAGCGCATGGTCGGTGTGATTGGGGTTTTCCCCACAGCGCATGGTCGGTTATGATTGGGGTTTTCCCAATAGTGCAAGGTCCGTTATTTAAGTTCTTCCCACAGCGCATGGTCGGTTGTGATTGGGGTTTTCCCAACAGCGCATGGTCCGTTGTGATTGGGGTTTTCCCCACAGCGCATGGTCGGTGTGATTGGGGTTTTCCCCACAGCGCATGGTCGGTTGTATGATTGGGGTTTTCCCAATAGTGGGTTTTCCCCACAGCGCATGGTTGGTTGTGATTGGGGTTTTCCCCACAGCGCATGGTCGGTTGTATGATTGGGGTTTTCCCAATAGTGGGTTTTCCCCACAGCGCATGGTCTGTTGTGATTGGGGTTTTCCCAATAGTGCAAGGTCCGTTATTTAAGTCTTTCCCACAGCGCATGGTCGGTTGTGATTGGGGTTTTCCCCACAGCGCATGGTCCGTTGTGATTGGGGTTTTCCCCACAGCGCATGGTCGGTTGTATGATTGGGGTTTTCCCAATAGTGAGTTTTCCCCACAGCGCATGGTCGGTTGTATGATTGGGGTTTTCCCAATAGTGGGTTTTCCCCATAGCGCATGGTTGGTTGTGATTGGGGTTTTCTCCACAGCGCATGGTTGGTTGTGATTGGGGTTTTCCCCACAGCGCATGGTCGGTTGTATGATTGGGGTTTTCCCAATAGTGGGTTTTCCCCACAGCGCATGGTTGGTTGTGATTGGGGTTTTCTCCACAGCGCATGGTTGGTTGTGATTGGGGTTTTCCCCACAGCGCATGGTCGGTTGTGATTGTTTACCCCACAGCGCATGGTCTGTTGTGATTGGGGTTTTCCCAATAGTGCAAGGTCCGTTATTTAAGTTTTCCCCACATCGCATGGTCGGTTGTGATTGAGGTTTTCCCCATAGCGATGGTCTGTTGTGATTGGGGTTTTCCCCATATTACATGGTCCGTTGTATAAATTTAATTGTAATGAGATGTCTCACCTCTGCCACCATACTATGGTTTTCCAGCAGGGCTTTCTTCTCTTGTTCAATCTTTTCCTGCTCTGCTTTCATTATCTCTTCAAGTTGTGCTTGGCTTTGTTCCTCATCCTCGTCGTCTACCTCTTCTTCAGTGCCTTTACAAAGACATTTTTTTTTATCAAACAGCAACAGTGCTACTATGCACAAGAAGAGGGCCATTCAGTACACTGACAAATTCATGCTGGCATTGCAGTATGAGAAAATAGAGGCCACTGGAGCGAATTAATTTGAGAACAAGGTAAAACAATGGAAAGGAACAAAACCGTGCCTACATTTATCAGAATATTGGACATTATTAAGTGCCATTCATCTAATCTACGGGAAAAATGTATAGAAATCAAGGTATAAAGATGTGACAAAAGTAATAAACTGAACTACTTTAAAGTTTTGTCATTAACTCACCATCTTCTCGCCTTCTCTTCACTTTCTTCTTCTTTCCACCACGACGGTCCAATTCGTTTTTCAACCTACAAATAAATACCATACAATTAGTTAATATAAAAACTAAAAGCATATTCAGTAGTTGTCTTTCAAAAGTAGTTTTTTCTTGTGATGTTTTTTGCGAACTCACCCTCATAAGTTCCAAGAAAGAAAGTGCATTATAGCTAGACGTCCATCAAAGCCTTGTACTGTTTTCATTGGCCTACATTTACATGGCTTCAAACCGAGCCATGTGATAACCAATAAGAGAGTACTATACGTAATTCAAAACTTGACTGACAGAAGTGAAAAGTGACGTTGGCATTTGGGAATTGTTGGCAAGAGATCTTAGAATACTCAAACTCTCAGTTAAAAGTCCCTGATACCTGGCAATCTCCTCTTGAAACTCCCTTAGTAAGGCATCTTTTGGGTCTTCATTAATATGTGGCTTGTTCTTGATATTCTTTGCTCTGTTTGCATATCTGAACCAATAGTAATGCCAAAGTTAGAAACAGGTAAGACAATAATAATGAATGCACTGTGAAGTATTCTACCTCAGTGTGGTGATGGATTCTTCATAGTTGTAACTGGCAGGTCCCTATAATAAAAGAGAATAAATTGATATATAAGCATTTTTTGTGTGAAATATAGACCACTCTAAATTCAATTTTGTGCTTATATGTGCTTACAATGTTTGCAACCATAACTGTCCTGGCGTTGCCTCCCAAAGAATCTTCAGATGAACGATAATAACAAAACAAAAAATAGATTTAGAAAAGAAGAAGGTTTGTCACATGTGAGTATATAAAAGCAATAATCTATAAATAAAAATAGAAACGAACTTGACTTGAATGGAACTTACTCACTTCTGTACCCACCCATCCCAAACCCCCACTTCAACAAGACTACACCTAGACCGCTACCCTACAGTACTAGAACACCACCTAAAAAACTACCCCCAAGGATTCATAGATCCGACACGTGCACGAATACCCAATCAGAAAGCAGCAAATAGAAGCCAGCGAAGTGCAAACCAAATGTCCCACAAAAGTCCCACATAAATTTTACGTTGCATGAAGATTGCCAATCCTGCTCGGGTTTGTCCAAAATATAGACGTATATAAGGGGTTTTCCTGCCACTTGGGAAATAAAACACGGTCACCTTGATGATAGAAATTGATTTGTTGTCCAAGCTTGGTGAAAATCTTGTAAATAAGCATAGAAAAAATAACTACAAGTTTGGTTGTTGAATTGAAATGACACGAATCCAGCTCGAATACGAAAACTTGGAAGTGATAAGATAAAGCGGTGCTCTCTTTGGTAGGTACTATGTGTTTATGTGCTTTCAAAGCTATTTTTGTCAACTTGCAGTGATTTAAGTGTGGGGAAAAGTAGAAGAGAATGCCGAATTCGCTGTTTACACATGACTTTTAATTAAACTTACAAGTTTTATCATCAAACGTCAAGATTTAAGTACAGCAATAATACAAATGACAGTCTCATTCTTATAATATGTAATTGAAGTTAACTAGAATAATATCAAACACAATGTTAATGGTAGGACTTACACTGTTCTTGTATATGTGGTTTGTTTGCTTTTTGTTTTTCGTTTGCAGAAATTTTACATGTTTTTCTGCAATTTGGTTCCAAACTATACACTCAAAGTGGCCGGTCAAAGAAAACAGGACTAAAACTTTCTATGCTGATCGGAAGATGCTTATTTTACTTGTCCAGATTTGCAGAAAAATATCTCTTCTGCAGTTGATTGCCGACTTTTTGTGGGATTTGTGGGACCTCATGGCTGTTATTGCATCATCTCTTTCCTGATTGGCTATCCGTGTGCGCGTGATTGACATGTCGGATCTATGAATTCAGGATTCATTTTATTGTGCACTATTTCTTTTATTTACATATTTAAAGGAAATAATTATACAAGACTACAAGTCTTTTCCTACTCCCTACAAGACTACCCCTACCCCTACAAGACCACCCTTTTACAAGACTAACCCTGTAATAGTCGAGTTAGCTTGGAGTCCCTGTATGGAATATGTGTGCTCTTTCCATCAACCTAGAAGTGAAGGTAAACAAATAACTGTTACATTATTGGAAGGATCATTACCCAAAACAAATTGTAGAGGACATTTGAAAATCATAAGGAATCTTTTGATCATGCTCTATCTACTGTAGCAAAACAATCAGCTACAAAAAAATAAAAAGACAAAACGGTTCTTAAAGGATGCTTTTGCTAAGACTAACCCTTTAGTCTTAATAAGATTTTATAAAAATATCCAAATAAAGAGTGGTTGTATAGAATAACAAGAAGTACAGTGGGCAACCTAGAAACAACTTACCAAAGCAGATATCACATTTCCTAAGGCAGATAAGGACAGATTTATTTTTGTTGCTTCCTTCAGTCTGTCACCCTGAAAATGCAGAATTGATTTTTTAAATATACTGTTTCATCTATTGTAATTGTGCACAATGCTAACAATTATCTGTAGAGTGCTTGCAATAAGAGCGTGAAACACTAAAATAATATTTAGTACTTTTTTGTAGAATTTAGCACTTTTATAGTGAATTTAGTAAAAATAGTTGAAGCTATGATTTCAACGATTCATCATACATTCGTTCACTGAGAGAGCTTGAAATCTACACCGCCTTCACGCTTCAACTATTTTTATAAATTAACTAAATAGTACTAAATTCTACAAAATAGTACTAAATATTATTTAGTGTTTCATGCTTTTATTGCAAGCACTCTAATGTTCAAACTAATTTGTAATGTTTAAACTATTTTGTAATGTTCAAACTAATTTGTAATGATCAAACTATTTTGTAATGTTTAAACTATTTTGTAATGTCCAAACTTACAGTGGCTTCTGTTTTGGTCTGCCGCTCACTTCCTGCCAAATCCACCATATTCAGCTTCCCCACACGGATATGACATTCGCCAACTGCATTCAGCTGAAATAGTAATAAGGCTGCAGGTAAGTCAACATTAAAAAAACTGATAACAAAACACAGTTAACCAAGCAAGAGGCAACCCGCAGCACAATGTTGGCAACAAACATTTTTAGCAACAATGATAAAAATAACAATTTAAAAGGTGTTATCCATTTAAGGTAAACCATAGGACTGAAAAAGCTAAAAAAAGAAATTTCGGCTCTTGTCAAGGGGAGCACGGCATTCCATGCCCTGGCACTTCATCTACAGAAACTCTGCTAATTAAATTGGGCATGCATGGGGTACTCCAGTTAAAACAAATGATTATATCTGCAAAAACCAGCCAAGAGAACAGGCAATGTGTCTCACCTGGCTGCACTCTATCGTGATAATAAAGATGGCATGTGACCGTGAGGAGTGTTCATTCATCTTTGTTGCACTTCAATGGACAAGCCATGAAACAGTTAGGTTGTTTAGCCAAGTTTGCTTTTTAAGTAAAGATGCCAAACAACATAATTTAAATACTCACCCAACAGATCTGTTCTGATTACCAACGTTCATTACATGCTCTATCTCCTTTACACTTTTGCAAACAAAGGACTGTAAATCCTATAAAAAGTCATAGAGAAAATATTAATTCCCTTTATTCTAAATGTACAGTCAATGCAATGCAGTAGAGTCACAAAGGCCCTGCACTATGTAGGTCTGTCATCTATTCTGAAGGTCCTATCTCTTACCATTATTTATAAACATGTATTGGGGGAAATAAAAGATCCACTGGGGATGCGGATCTGTGAAGCCATCTTCAGTGAAAATGCATACACACTCATTCACACTCATAATTATACCCTGCATGGAGCAATTTGTATCAATTGAGTCACATGTGAAGCTCATTTGATCATAATGTATCGCAAGATAATTTGTGCTATATACACAAACACTAATTTAAATGTTTTATTATTTTTCTTTTTCTATATATGTTTCCAAATCAAACTTCTAACTTTTCTTCTTTCAGGGGATAACACACACCTTCACATACACCCCAGTATCTGGTCGCTCCTTCAACTCCAGGCGTTTCTTCTGATCTTTCCCAAGCAGGTCCCTGACCTCCTCCTGGTAAATCTCAAGGTATGATGCCCTCACAAGGTACTGCTGGTTGGTAGTTCTTGCAATGTGGGTGAAGATATGATCAAAAGAGTTTGGAATCACTCCTCTAAGATCAGGATCTGAACGAACACCTGAAAACAGAAAGACTGTTAAAGAAGGCTGACCACAAAGTCACATTAAGATCTTTGTAATATACACACACAGTACAAACCTCACAGTAATATTACCTTCCATGGTAAAGGTCTTTCCTGTTCCTGTCTGACCATATGCAAATATAGTACCTAGAAAGTATACCTAAAGCATTAGCAAGAAGAAATTTCCTGGGTTATAGTGTCAGAAAGGGCTTCTTTACGATTACTGTAATGACAAAGACATAAAAGAAAATGATCAATGATGAATTTGAGAATTGTAGCTAACAAGTGGTATTCAATGTGCCTGAATAGAAAAAATCTCTACATTTTTAAAGGTTGCTTTTCGTTGTAATATTTTTAGATATTTTTTTCAGTTTATTTGCAGTGATGTACTTTTTTCGATTGATTCACTCTAAGGACGAGGGGGGAATACCAAAGATGGCACCGCATGTGGGGGGAGGGGTAAATCACTGGGCTGAATAGCTGTATTCATTCCTTCTTAAATCCAAGTTAGGTGATCCCCCTGGATCCATCATATTAGGATCTGACGATAACATACCATTGTAACCTTCTAAGACTGACTCCACAAGCTGACGAAATGTCTCATCATATAGATCAATCTGCTTAGAACTGGTGAGAAATCAGGAAGAATGGTTAAAGGGTAAATGTTACCAAATAAAGAATTAACTCACAAATTACTTACTTCCAGTCATAGACTGCATCATAAGTAAACATTTTAGGAACTTCATCCTTCTTCAAAGGGTTTCTTATTTCAATCTGTCCTTTCTTTACATTCATTTCAACAACCCTGGAGAATGAAGCAATAATATCTTTACTCATGAAGACATCTCCTAATAATTAACAATGTCCATAAAATAGCTTTCTTCAGGGTCTGAAAAGGCTATTTTTCAATATTTCTTAATGGGGCACTCAGTCTAAGATCAGTGGAAGCCTAACTTGTAAGACCAGAAAAATCTCAGAATTCCAAGGTCAGGAGAACAGAGTTTGTTAAAGGTAACATTTTGATTACAAAACCACAAGATCTATCCTGGGTACCAGAGCCTCTGGACTTCAGGATGGGCGAATAGCTTTTTTCAGTTCCAGTCTCGAATTACAAACCTACTTAAACCGGTTTTGTGAGTATGAAGCCAGTCACACTGCGCAAGAGCTGTAAGCTTTCAAAATTTTGTTGTTTTTTAATACTTGAGTGATTAAAAGTATTAAGTATCGCCTAATGGCCCATGGAGAAATTTTCCTGCACTAATTTCTGTCATATCTGCAAGTTTAATTTGTTGACTGGATCTAATTTGAAGAAGAGATGAGTCGTAGAACGTATGTTTATTATTCTTTACCAGCATACCTTACAATAAGAAACTGCATAAGGCAGCTTGGAAAGCTAGAGAATCATTGATAGAGAACTGTAAAAATTCAAATCAACAAATGCAAGGACATGTGAGCAATGGAGACCAATGGGTTGGAAAAGCCCAGGAAGTCACCATTCGCACCCCAATGCAGCGGGCTTAGCTTCATCTCCGCCTTCTGTACAAACTGCAAGATCCCTACAGCCCCAGCCCGAAAACAATAAGGGGAATCAAGAACTGTTGTCAAAACTAGTGTTAAAAACCTATGTGTACTTGTTTGACTGTAAGCAACAACTACACGTGCTGAAAAGCTGACCAGATATGGTTTTGTGTTACTATGACAATCTCGTTCACCAATCAGCTGCAGAATACAAAATCTGTATTTCTGGAACTAAAAAAAGCTACTCGCCTGCCCAGAGCCTCCTCGCTTTGCTCGTCAGGGCATTTGGGCTGAGCATCATTGGAAGAGAGAAATCTGGAGGCTCTGGTACCCAGGATCCACAAGATCTTGAGTTATCTGCTGCCCCAGTTTTATTAATAAAACAAAATCTGCCCTTCCTGTTCTGTTAAGACAGTGTACCTGGTGTGTCCATTGGCGATCTCCTTCTCGTTCATGGGGCGGCATCTTACCACAACCTTGACACTCTCCCCTGACTTACCCGACTGGAAGATAAGTAGTTTTGAATATAAGATTATTATTATATATTGTAAATGTTTGTTATACTGTATTTTAATTTTTACATTCCAAGCAAGGCACTACAAGGCATTAATTATTACAAAACCAGCTATATCTTTAGATAAAAAGTGATTTTTGACAACATGGTAAGAGTATAATGAATATTAATGGTATCAACGATATTAAATATATCAATTATATATGCTGTAAGGGGTAGTTATGTCTGTTTTCGTTACTTTCCCTTAGGAGAGGCGCTTATTTGAAGAAGGCTATAATTTTGGAGAGTCGTTTATTCAAGCAATTACAACTAAAATTATTTACAACATTAATAATTATAGTATCAAAAAAATGGTCAACAGTCACCATTTATTGATATTTTTTGTTAGAATTGTAATAAGAAATAGCAGGCAAAATTAATATCCATAATCTTGTTGATGTTGTGGAAAATGTACGCTGTGTTTCTACAAATGCATCTTGTGAAATAGGACGATAAAATTGGCAAGCACGGAGATTAATAAGAACTGATCAAATTACCTAAATCTAGTTCTATCTGAAAATGTTAAGTACAATCAAGATTCAAAGAAAATAAACGATGGTGGTGAAAATCATAACCGCAACCTTACCATGGTGACAGCCGCCGAAGTCGTTTTTCAAAGACTTCTTCGATCCTTTAAGATCATGGGGTTTTCAGGTTAACCATAAATCTTTCGATGCAGAGACGTGACAAAGAAGGGGAAAGATCGGCAAGCGAGGTCGTTTAGCTGTTATCAAACAGTTCTCGATTTGCCGCCATCTTGTTTCATCGTCATGGCGAAGGCTACGCTATGGGCAACACCGCTGATGGACGGCAGGAGACTCGTTCGATCGAGGGTCGATTCGTCGTATTTCTCAATTCGAAACCTTTTTCGTTTTTTTCCCCCTGAATTTTTGCCAAGGTAAATAAGCGGTAAATTGCAATACATTAGAATACATATATGAAAATGACAAATTTTACAGTAATATGACCTAATCTAAGTACCACAGGCAGCCCAAGGCTACTGTCAGTAGTTTTATAAAGAAATGTTGGGGAAAATCGATGTTATTGTAAGAACCAAAACAACAGAGATTGAAATATCGTGTTTGATTCTTCCTTTATTTCACTACCCGCGTACATAATAATACATAATAATATTGCGCACGCGCGCGCGTGTGTGTGGGGGGAATTCATCGATACATACATACCTCGAGCTCACTTCCCCTCTCTCTCTCTGTCGCCCTTGGGTACTACAAAAGAGCGTTCTCAACGCTCTTTTTACACAAAATGCAACCTTTTATCGTTCTGATAACGTTTATTAAAAACTCCTTTCATTATGTACAGGCATGTACATTATCTATGTTTAAGTCTAAGTTCTCATCGGGCTTTTTGCACAAATTAATTGAACCAATTGTAACCATTTATTCGTTCTGATAACGTTTATTGAAAACTCCTTTCATTATGTACATATATGTGCATTATATACAATGTCTGCTAAGTAAAAAAAACTCATTGTAAGAAGGGATAGAAGAAGTCGGACGGCGCTTTTGCCTCGAATGTAGGCGTGGGTTTGACGCGAGCATCGGGGAGCTTAGAGACATCGATAAAACTGACCGACGAGACGACTTCAAACGACTGGTTGACGGCCGAGTTCCCGTACTGACAAAATGGACCGGTACACTGATAAAAGGAAAAATTGGAAGCGTTATTTCTTGATTATATATACAAATAAGCCGAATGCTTAAAACACTTAAAGATGCGACAACGGCGACGGCTTGGACGGTTTGCGGAGAAAAAAAGCTCGTGATTCAGCACTTGGCGATAAATTAAGGTTCGAATGGGAAATCATAACGAGGCTGAAAGGGACATCATAATAAGGCTGAATGGGAAATCATAACGAGGCTGAATGGGACATCATAATAAGGCTGAATGGGAAATCATAACGAGGCTGAAAGGGACATCATAATGAGGCCGAATGGGAAATCATAACAAGGCTGAAAGGGACATCATAACGAGGCTTACAGGGACATCATAACGAGGCTGAATGGGACATCATAATGAGGCTGAATGGGAAATCATAACGAGGCTGAATGGGACATCATAATGAGGCTGAATGGGAAATCATAACGAGGCTGAATGGGACATCATAATGAGGCTGAATGGGAAATCATAACGAGGCTGAATGGGACATCATAATGAGGCTGAATGGAAAATCATAACGAGGCTGAATGGGACATCATAACGAGGCTGAATGGGACATCATAACGAGGCTGAATGGGACATCATAAAGACGCTGAATGGGACATCATAATGAGGCTGACAGGGACATCATAATGAGGCTGACAGGGACATCATAATGAGGCTGACAGGGACATCATAACGAGGCTGAATGGGACATCATAATGAGGCTGAATGGGACATCATAACGAGGCTGAATGGGACATCATAATGTGGCTGAATGGGAAGACTGACCTGGTAGCGTATCTCTCGAGGTTCGCCGTATTGAAACAACACGCCCACAACCTACAACAAACAAGTCGTGTCAAACACGAGGATAAAGAGAGGGGGGACATGTGTAAACTTTACCTTGGCTTGCGGGTTCGCCAAGAAACCAAAATTCGCGTATATCACTTCGATATGCACTGACGTGATCATGTTCCTACACGTTCCACCACCACCATCAGGCTACAAGAAAACAACACGGGTAAAGATTAGAGCAACGAGTTTGCCTTCTCAAACAAGAGGACCTGCTTATTGTATGAGGTTGGGTGTGGTTGGTGTAGGGATGGTTATTGTATAAGGTTGGGTGTGTTTAGTGTAGGGATGGTTATTGTATAAGATTGGGTGTGTTTAGTGTAGGGATGGTTATTGTATTAGGTTGGGTGTGGCTGGTGTATGGATAGGTATTGTATAAGTTTGGGTGTGCTTGGTGTAGGGATGGGTATTGTGTAAGGGTGGGTGTAGTTGTTGCAAAGATGGGTATTCTGTAAGGTTGGGTGTGGTTAGTGTAGGGATGGGTATTGTATGAGGTTGGGTGTGGCTGGTTTTAGCTGGATATCACTTACAGTTTGTGATGGCTTGGTGTTGAGAATCTTGACCCAGTCACCAACTTTATTGACATCTGAATTGCCAAACATGGCCACATGGGTAGGAACACTTCCTAATAAGGCTGAGAGGGCAGTGTCCTGGATGATTTGACAGGCAGCACTACTTGTGCTTAAGGTCACGCTGCACAAGAAAAGAAACAATTGTCATTTTTGACTGCTTTTTCACAAATGAAACAAAACCAAGGAAATAGCCAGAATACATACACAGCATATTTTTTTTTTCAATTTTTGTAGTTCATCTGTATTTTTGTCAAAAAGTATGGTTGGTTGTTTTCAATTATTTTTCTGGTATAAAAAAACATGTTCTGACTTGTTCCAGGACAGTATCACTTTAACTGTACGGTATCGCCTGATAGTTATCCTATAAAAATGAAATAATTACCTGTATTGACCAATGAGCATGCATGAAAATTCATCACTGGGATAAAATTCTTGACATTTTGCACTACTTTCAATTTTCGCAGTGTTGTTTTCACCGTCCAGGCTGCCAACACAATTTAACATCCAAACCAATAATCCTCTCTGTGCACCAGATCAACTACCCAAGATACAATTGTACAGGTTGCTGTAGTGTGACAACAATGTAATGTAATACAGCCTCACAAGGGCCACTGGATGGTAATAATGATAACCAATTTTATGATTTAACAACAAAACCCTTGTACCTTATAGTACAGCCTGTTCTTGTGTCCATACCAAATACCACAGGGACCCTTTTAGTAGATGCAGAGCATGCTCCATCTGCAGATGAGCTGGGTACTGTTAACCAGCTTAGTGGGTCAGAGCTGAGTACAATAGCCTCTCTGAATCTGTTAAGGACCTCAGGGCAAAAAGATATGAGTTTCAAATGGAATCCTTTCACCAAGAAGATGCTTTTTAGTGCATTAATTAAATTAGTGTACAGAAAATGATCAAATAATGAAGCAGGGAATTCAGGAACTTTTCATTGTACAGTACTCCATCCCTATTATTGCTTACTTTATTTATTTATTTCTCTTTTTGTCATACAGCTTCAGCATTCATTCAGTAAGTAAATGTTGTAGTTCACGTATACATATCCCTATATAGTGAAATGTCCGCTTTTTACTTTAATTTTTTGGCACATTCTGGCCCTTGTTCAGTTGTATCATACGATGGATAACATGTGAATTTCAAAAAGGATACTTTTTCATGAGTGTGTCCAATTGCAACGTCCCAGCAACAAGTGGCTTGCCGACAATATAACCTGGATTCCCAGAACGGTAGAATGGCTCACTCCCCTCCTGCAATGGGGCCATGTCATGTCATTTTATTGACAGCAAACAATGTAGTTCCAGTTGTTTTCAGCTATTTTTCTTTTATGCAAGTGTTAATAAACGGTGGAATGCATAGCACAGTTTTCCAATGTTCCATTGGCAATTATGGAACATTGTCTAGTAGTGAGAAGATGAAAAAATTTCAGACTTGAACTTATCTCTAATTCTGATTATTAGGGAGTGTGAATTGAATCCCCTGGTGGGGTGGGGGGAGGGAGGGAAAATTTTCACTCAGGACACCTTAACATTTCAAAGCCCCCCCCACCCCCCTTAACATATTTTTTTTGCCCACTGTTTAACGATCTCCAGATTTCAAAGCTCCCCCTCCCCTACACAACCCCCAGCCTACAGGATAAACCCAGCGTACAACTTACTGATCCAGTGATCCTCTATATTTTTAAAGTGACAAAGGCATGTAAAAACTGTATTGGTAGCTACACTAGTGCTATCAGCATTTGGTTTCTTGTAAAGTTTGTACATAATGTACACAAATGGCTAGCAACTATAATAATTTAAATTTACATTTTATTTACATTTTTGTAAATGCGTTTGTTAAAAAAAGAACACTGCACAGAGAACACCATACCTTGATAAACTTGATTGAGAATTTCTGTAGTAGAGGTAATGCTGTAGTCTGACTACCCATCACCAGCTCCACACTGACTTTAGTAATATCAGTTGACGTATTGTAGTAAATGGTATAAGACACCTATAAAACAACATATAGCAAAATCAGAGAGTATTTTCCTGATAATAATTAAGCAAACTATCTAATATAGAGTTTGTCAGCACAAAAAGAGACATTTTGGAGGAGTGAGGTTCAGAAAATAAACATTTCCAATTAGAACTAACTGTTGGTTACTCAAACTAGAGACACCGAGAGAAGGTCAAAGAAAATGCACTGTATTTGTGTGAGAGTAATGATTGCCTATAATAATAATAATATACATGCACAAATTTCTCGATTCGGATTGGCTGAGAGCAGTGCAATTTTCATGTAACACCAGTGCAGAAAGTTGTAATACCAGTGCAAACATTAAGGAGGCTTGTTAGTAATTCTTTATAGCATTTACTCGTTATAAAATTGACTTCTAGTAGTATCAAATCTCGTCCAATTTCATTCATGTTTTCGAAGGATGATATTTAATCATCCATATTTGATGAGCTACTGTTTTATCTTATTTATCGGTAACTAATAAAGTTATTTAACATATCAACAGACCAGTAGCTTATAAACTTTCCAATATATTTCCAAAAATAACCATGCTTTTTCTTTAAATTTGTGGAGAGACATAACTTTAACTTAGGCATAATGGGTATCATAGTGGCAAGTCTTGACCATGTAATTTTTTTTGTCCGTATACTCCATTTTCTAGCTTTGCTTCGGGCAACATTGCGTCATCCTTTAATTTGTTTTATTAAAGAAAGCAAATACACCTTTGCTGTCTTCAGCCCATGAAAGCTTAGTGGTTGTCTTCATATGTACGTAAAGGACATGGGTATAGATTATTTTGATTAGACATGACCAAAGAGCGAATCCGTACAATTATTATTTAGATTTCGAATCCTCTTGAAAATTCAATGTCTTCATTTAAAAATCGACAAATAAGCAATTCCGTGCTTTCTCATTTTAGTGGAGCTTAGGGGAGCCTACAATACAGTTACTCACCAAGTTCTGTCCCTATCCCGAAACACAACATCTAGAATGAAGTGGTTTTAATATCCGTTTTCTAACCCGAGCTAAAAAAATTGCATGCTCAATGGAAACCCCCTAATTATTCATGTTGTGGACTTGGAAGTTATTTGCACGTGCAGAGACATTTTGCAAGGGAATAACAGGGCGCTCTATTGTTATGCAGCAACTTATTTCAAGATTGCGTTACCAGTTTGCTACATAACAATAGAGAAATGTCTCTATGCACTTATACAAAAACTGTGTTTCAAACAAAAACTCCTAATTTGTACATGTGTATTATTAACAAGTAATCATACATTTGCACTTGTGAGTTTTTCAAAAAGCTTTTTGAAAAACCCACTCGTGCAAATTAATCCCCAATTGAACTCTAAACTGTATGATTACCTATACTACTTTGAGCATTTGCAATACCTTTGAATAAAATTGGGTTCAGAATCATGTAATCTATTCTCTAATTTTTTTTTCTTTTTGCTCAGAACTAGATACCCTCTGGAGTATGAGCAGCCATCTGTACTCAGGGGCAGTAAGGGTTATTTTCATGATCTGTGAACAGCCTTTTTTGTTTATCGTGAATCGTGAAAAGGACAATTTTAAAACCGTGATCCATGATTGCCACCTTCACTGTGATTCACGAATGGCGAAATTTGATCCCATGAATCGTGATCTATGCTCTTTAAAAACCATGAATTGTGATTTCCGAGTTAAGATTGATCCTTGTAGTCAGTTGATCAGTTTATCATGAGATGTGATTTCAGATTTTTTAAACTCATGAAACACGCAGGGACCTTACCGCCCCTGTGTACTGGTATCTCAAACACCCAGTATAATACAATATATTTTTCCATTCAATTCCAAATTTTCAAGTGTGTATGACTTCCATTTCATGATCTTCCTACATTGACATACTGACCCTAACTCCATAAATAACATTGCTACATGTCTGTGATGCTGCATTAAAGGCCTACCTCCATAACAACATTGCTACATGTCTGTGATGCCGAATCAAAGGTAGGCCAAGGTGGGGAGACAAAGGGACACAGAGTGGACACACCCAGACCATTGCGACATGTGATAGGAAGTGTCAGGTTGACATCTATCAGTAGGCTACTATTAAATGATGTTACATTCATAGAGGAAGAGGAGTTTTCTTGGAGTGCATTTCTCGTCAAATTTACAGTGCTGACTGCAAAAAATGATGGGGACTGCAAATAAAATAGAAACATGAGTTATAAAATATTTTGAAAAAAAATATCACAAACTTAACATAGGTTTGGAAATATTAATATTCTTACTGCAGCAACTTGGAATCCTGAGAAGTAGCTGCCTGCCGCCAGGTATGGTAACGTGGTGCATCCAGAAGCAATGGACCTAGTACATTCACTGCTTACATCTTGGAAAAAACCTTTAAAGAATAAATTTTTCTTAGATGATACGAACAAACAAATTATCATGAGATATATTTTTAACTCCAAACAAAGACATTTTGCTACACATTTGAGGACATGAAATGTGGTGATACACATAGAGATCTTGTTTGTTTGTTTTGTTTTGTGCTTATTAATTGTTCACCTGCTGGGTTGTTATCCTCACATTGCTTGGATACTAGTGGCTTGGGAATGGCAAGATACCCTTTGGCACCATTACCAAACACAAGCACTATGGGGTCTCCCGCCTGTAAACAACAACATATTTATATTATATATTTATTGTTACTGAACCTAGATTTAACCACTGTATGATGAAAGTCAATGACATGTACGTATAATAAGTTTGTTAGGAGTTTATAATTAGATGACAATAAAGACAAAAACTTTATAATGCTGAGAGTGACTTACTGTCAGCCTTCTCAAAACCTGCAAGCTGCCAACTAAGTGAGCCGCCTTCTATAGAGATTTTACTGTCTCCATCAAGACAGAAAATATATCATTTTTGTTTTGTTATTGATAAGGAAAATGAGACCTTCAGTAACATAAACCACCTCCAAACCTATAATTGCCTGCTCCTAAAAATCTTTTTGAGAAGGCTAACTGTACATTCGTAATTCAATAGTGATAAGGGGTTAATAAATGCTAATAGAAATACTGTGATTAACGAAATAAGCTTTTAATAGAATTAATACAACTACTGTATGATGAAAGTTGATGCCATGTACAGTATGTACAAGTTTGTTATGAATTTATAATTTACAATAGGAATAAAGACAATAACTTATGACGATAAGGGGATAATAAGTGCTAATAGAAATACTGTGACTACTTAAATAAACACCTCCATCATATAAGTGTCTGCCATAGTAAGTGCCTCGACTGAATATCTTGCTCTTTTATAGAATTTGATGATTAATGGGAGTGACAATTCAAGAGGAGGAGTAAGAAAAACTCACAGAACTACACAAAAACAACATTTTATCATTAAAAGCTTGTTAATTTCTGGTTATGGAAGGACTTTTGCTCCTTGCACATATTGTATTTTGAAAAATAAATCGAGCAATTTTGATAGCGATGACAATCATGATAATGACCTAAAAATACAAAAGAAAGGTGGCAATGTTGAGAATCTACTTCCTTGTGCTTCTTGTGATACTGATAAAAGATGACAATGGATGCCAGACACCTTACCCAGAATCTGCTGAGGTGGGTGTGCAGTCATAGGTATCATATGGCGGCAATGGGGGGTGCATGCAAGTGTGTGCCTTGCAGTAATTATGACACTATAAAAGAGTCTAGTCATGACAAACCTTGTAAACAGTAGAAGATGGCTTTGATTGCTGAAAGCTTGAGTCAGTACCATCATACACTGTTTTAGTTGTCTGTGACCTCAAAGTTGAAAACTCCTCCCTTGTGCTAGCAATTCGGACATCATTATAAAAGTTTCTAGAAGCATCTAGAAAAGTATGAAGACCATGATGTTTGCCTTGAAGTCATCTTAATCACACTCAACAGTAGTCTGTATACTTACAGTTGTCTCTAACAATACAAAAAAGTCCAGAGCCTGTTGTAGTGGTTCGATATTGGGTATTTTGGGTAAAAAGCAGGTATTTTGATACACAAACTTTATTATCTTCCCTATAGAGAAAAAATAACAATAAATGTAATTAGTTTGAGAAATCTTATTATATACAGAAAATTTATAGGGGCATAAGAAGTGTGATAAACCATTTATGTAAGCGGTTCTCTCTACCCTTGCAAAGTCAGATTTTTTCTAGGTGTGCCAGTTTTGAAATAGAAGTTGCATAGCACACTTTAAAGGCACACAGAGTCTGAGATCACACTTTAACATGGATTCCAAGGTCAGCTTTGCATTGGACATGTTATTATCTTTATTAAGAAGTTTTGCCTCATCTTAAATTTAAGTCATATTTGGAAAATTTGCTGACTAATGCAACTGTTTTGGTGCTAATTTGGAGCCCTGCCTTGAAAGAAATAAAAAAATATAGTCATGAGAAGTATATAAGTCATATAAGTAAATAAGTCATACTCTAGTCCAGAGTCCAGGCATTTTGTAAAAGCTTCCTTGTCTGCAGCTGTACAATCCTCATCACAGCAGCAATTTGGATCACAGGCGTTACCAACGAGGTCACAGAAACAGCCTGGACAGAGAGAGAACAAGTCAACTGTATTACTTGTTACCAAACAGATCACAGAAACATCCTGGACAGAGAGAGAACAAATTGATGATGGAAATGATGCATTCTTGTATTATGTGTCCCTGCTCAAATCGACATCTTTCATTGTCACCCCAGTTTACTTCCACTTTATCACATAACAATCTACACACAGGCCATACATAAAATCTGTAGCAGGCCATACATACAATCTGTAGCAGGCCATACATACAATCTGTAGCAGGCCATACATACAATCTGTAGCAGGCCATACATACAATCTGTAGCAGGCCGACGGAAATCTGACCGTAGCCATTAGCGAAGGGATAAGTCTACCAGAATCTGCACTATTTAACAGGTCGTTTTAAAAAATTGATTCAAATAAAATCATTTCTTCAATTATTTTTGTCACAATACTCTTTTTATCAAACATTATCCAGCAATGCAATCAAGAGGGATACAGTAGTTACTTAACTTAAGCTTATGATAAAAAAACATCATATTCAGATCAAAATACACTTCAACTAAACTTGCTAACATACAATGTCCTTCATCGTGACTCATCCCTACCCGTATTTGAAGATGGCGAGAGTGTGGTACGGTTGCTAGTCGCAGCCTCTATAACCCGATCCCCAAGAAGAAGCGGTAACACCAAAAACAATCTCCAAGAACAACAACAGCCCGCCGCCATTTTGAAATATACAATCCTACCCAGAGACCTTAGCAAAGATTTACAGGTAACCCGTTGCTTTAATAATGTTCAAACCACAGCCATCCTGTTTACCTACGCATCAGTGAGGAGTTATGCAGTCGTTCTGAACTCTGTCACGTTATGCGAGCAGAGGAGTATAGGGTAATCGGTGAATATTTTACAGCACGCAGTATTCTCGGTGTTTAATTTCGCACAAACACTAGTAAATATGGCGCGAATATTCATGTTTTCCCTGGTAATCTTATGGATGATGTATGTATCTTATTCTATACATTGCTCGACTAGAGTCGACCCCTGGCGATTTTTTAGTTTAATTAAAAAAAAAAAAAAAAACAGACAGCCGGTCAAAGTCAAACACCGTTGTCCCGCCTTCTCGAGCCTTCCGAAACGGATAGCCTGGATCGACCTCTGAAAAGGGGCAAAATTGCCGTTGATAAATTCAAAATTCTCTCTGTTTTACTGCCCATCGGAAAGCTAAATCCAATTTTTTGTTACGAACAATGTTTTTTTTCTTATTAGCTAGAGTTTCATTTTCAAGAATAATCGTTTTCTGATTAAAAAATCAGTGAGATGAAATTTGAAGTCGTTCGGGAGGTCACCATTGGAAGTCAAATCAGACACGAATTTTGGTCGAAGCGAGTACTCAGTATCTTTATTAGAAGGGTAATCGCTTTTTCTATCTCTCTCTTATCTCCTCTTTATCTAGGGTATTTTTGCTTCCTTGGAAGGATAACCGGAAAATTTTGACCTACTTTGTTAGTAGAGGGATTTATGTAATATATCGTGAAGGGGGGATAAAGATTGAGAAATGAAAATGGGTGACTTTTTCGGATTTACCCTGGTTCCCGGAGCCTTGTATGTCTCTCTATTTTAGTGGCCAGCAAATAATTCTCCTCAAATTTATTTGCTTTGCTTTCTAAAGTGAGGAAAAGGGTCATGCCATCAGAATAAAATGTATCCATTTGTGTTTTGAGTGGCAACTTTTATGAGAACATTTATGGCAACTTTGCCCAGTCATATCTCAAGGATCATCTACCAAAAGTACCAAAGCTTATTTTGTTTTATATTACACAAAGCAAAATATCAACAAATGTAAGCTAACAAAACCTTACAAATGGAATTTTGCCATTTTATGCTCCTGTCTGATCTCGTTGTGTTTATTTTGCATTTATGATTTTTTTGGGTTGTGCGGTAGTTCTCGAGGGCGGTACAGGCCGGTTAAGGGCTCAATGGGTTAATATTAACATATATAATGTTGAAGCGTGTTATCCTGAATATGACAACCTCATCCTCACATCTGAGTCAGGAAGTATAAGAACAAATGTATGGCGTATATTCTCTTAGACAACACAATAGACAAGTTTAAAATAGATAATTATTTATACGCAGTACTCAATGCAAATGAGCAACAGATTTGCACGTCTTATAGATAATACGATGTTTGAACTTGACCTTACCAGCTTACATTTTCGCAATTCCATTATGGACACACGTATTTTCATTTAGATATATAATGCTATGATCACGATCTAGTTTGGGCAGAGTGGCGCTATTGCTGGTCAACCTAGAAAAATACCGAGTGGACGCTTGCAACAAGCCATCATCAGGCTTGTATCTCCCCTTCCCCTTGGACACTAAAGAGAGGTTCATTTCTCATGAAAGATCGTTGAAAACTCTCCTTCCTCTATATGGCACCTTTGACCCTAGAATTGCACTCAGTCTCCACTCCCTCCTTTTGGAAAAAAATGAGCAAATACAAAAATATTTCGCGGTCGAGCATGATCTAAGCTAAGATACTGGGGGATCTTTGTATCTTAGGCCTTGGGTGCAGCTTGGTAAAGCATTATATGCCCTGCTTTTGTTACCAACATGAGTTTTTAGAGTAGTGTTTCTTGTCGCGTGGCCGATTAAATCACATACCGTAAATGACCTAATAAACGCCCCCTATCTAAAGAACGCCTCTGATCTAATGAACGCCCCCCTTTAAACTTACAAGTTTGTAATGAACGCCCCCCTCTATTAAACGCCCCTCCCCTTCCCCGCTCCCTTCCCTGCCAGCTTAAAAACAAACGACATAGGAATTCCGGAAATATAAATGGTAATTTCTTGCTTCACTGTTAAGCGAGTAGCGTCTTTTTCAATGTCAAGTTCAAAATGAGGGTACCGCTTTCTAACGTTCCTGATCTCATTGCTTAGGATGTCAGCAATTTTATTTCGTTTTGTCCTCGCAGTCTAGCATCCAGAAATAATCATGGCATTCGTCGCACGGTAAACGCTTGCTACGCAGACTTTAATTTAAAATGGTCCTGGCTGAGACTAGAACCCCACTGCACTTGGGCAGGGCCGTAGCCAGCATGAGGCCAATGAGGCACTCGTAAATGTTTAATGTTTCACAATTGAAAAGTATGAGATAAAACACCTGCTTTTGTTGGATTTATCATCCAGTGGCTAACTTTGCCTCGGTAAAATTGTGATGATTAGCGTTTCACAATTGAAAAGTATGAGATAAAACACCTGCTTTTGTTGGATTTATCATCCAGTGGCTAACTTTGCCTCGGTGAAATTTTGATTCTGGTTACAGGCCTGTTGGATTTGTTATATTTTCATAGTTTGTAAAGAACGCCCCTTTCTAATAAACGCCTCCTATCTAATGAACGCCCCCCTCGCTATCTAATGAACGCCCCCCTCGGACCATCTAAATTTAATAAACGCCCCGGGCGTTTATTAGGTCATTTACAGTACATATAAATATAGCAGAAGAAAAACGTTAGTCAAATTGTTTAGCTCGACATGTCCATCACCATTTACTCTACGGTGGCGCGCAAATGTAAAGGAAGACCGACACACACTAAAAGACCCAAGCTGCTTTGCGGTCATTCCAAAAAGTCATCATGCCATAAGGACGATCATGCGCTATATGAAAAAGTGAAATATATCAATGGGGATAAGACAATGTAATCAGATGACACCGGCACCGGTACCGTAATCACACAAAGACTAAACCACAAAGCGAGGCCAGTAATATAGCTAGATATCCATGATAAGTACCGCGGCAACAATATACCTGACGTTCGACTTTCCCTAACACCAATATACCACACTGCATTAGCCAAATCAAGGCACGGAAACAGTGGCGCATAGCGTCTGGAACTTGTAATGTCTGAAATTTTGCGGCAGGAGTCTGTCGTATTGGCGCTCAACGGCGATATACATCAAAAAGTGCTCATTGAGTATGGAGTCTGGATGGGTAATGGTGTCTCTGATTTTTTTTGGCTATTTGCTTTTGTTCTAAAATCATTATTCTAGAGCAGTCTAGCTGACGATAGAGGTTTTTTTTCGTGGAAAAAATGTAGCAAAATTGATGTACAGTGTACACAATTTGAAAGCCTTAAGCGCACATTAAAACCAAAAAATGCAGTCACTTTCCTCTGAAGGAAAATGTAGAACATCTAGTTATCATATTTTTTTATCTTAAAAGCCCCCCTCCCCGAAGTTATTATTATTATTATTATTATTATTATTATTATTATTATTATTATTATTATTATTATTATTATTATTATTATTATTATTAAGAGTCACAAGATGATATGCTGATATTTTATTTTTATTTTCCTATTGGTTCTTCGCATTTACGTGTAATGTTTTCATGGGTTTAAAATCAAGAAATTGCGAAGCAGCTGCGTTTTTCAAGTTCCATTCTCACAAAGTCATTAACAGTTTTTTTTAGTATGACTAATGTTCCTTAAAAGCCAGCACCTTCATTCAAATAAACCCTAGATTAAGGACAGCGATTTAAAGGGATAGAAGGGATGGAAATTCTCTAATATTACAGATTTACGAGATTAACCGCATTCAGGTCAAGAAAAAAGCGACAAAAATATTTGAGGCTTAGTAAATTCGGTGGATGACCGACCGCAAGGAATGCCGGATCACTTTACAACATCTCGTTAGTCGGAGTTCGACATGGGTAAAATGTCAGTATTTTCTTCGTCTTATAGCATTGATAGAAAAGATTTAATAGAATTTCGTTGTTTTTTTAATGGGCTTTCATTTCATTAAAAGGTTTATTGTATTTATCAATAAACAAATTTCCATACCCTTCATCCATTAATTAGATTTTTTCTCCAAAGCAAAAGCAACACACCTTTTTTTCTCTATATTATTAGTAATCTCAGTGGTTTGTTATATTCCAGGATCATTTCAATCTGTAAAATTCATTGCCCACACTTGGTGGTTGAATCACTTAATGCAAATGTTTCGGTTATCTCTGCTAACTTGTCATCCGGCCTTTTTACTACAAGTATAAACATGGCGACATCTTTTGTAATTGTCAATCAAGGAAGAGTATCGCTTTAGAAAGGAAAAAATAACTATCAAAGTCTCCCGAATCTAAAAGCTTTTAACTAAAGTTACAAAAAGCTCGGAATGTGTTTTCAAACCTTTTTAAATCATTTGGCGAAATTTCCAGAGCCCATTTTCTCCCGTTTTGTAATTGTCCCCTTGTCAGAGGTTACGATCAACGAATCGAGCCCTTTTTTACAGCATTTGTTTAATATCATCACAACTTTATTTTTACCAGGTAATCAAATTGTAAAAACTGTAGAATTGAAAAGCAGCAAAACATTTGGAAGGCTTTCTTTAAATGCAAATGCAAAGCAAACTGCTTTGTTGTATCAGAAAAAGTTTTCATTTTGTTAGCTGTTGCGTCCCTTAACCCACAATAGGACTGTCTTTCACTTTCCTGTAATGAAATATCAGTGGTTTGAGACAGTTCAGCAGCTTTATTTGCCCTTGAACGTCTACGCTATAAGATAGACAGACGCGTTCACCAGAATTGGACACCATTTTTCACCTGCACAAACACAAATCGTCAATATACTAAACTATGTCTTTACAGACCCCTAAGCGTCAATCGACAAAAAGCTTGACTTAATTATTCTTGTCTCTCTTACAATTTCTTAAAATTGCATTTGCATGCTACATTATTTTAAACAATTCGCTACATTGTTGATCACGTCTTGGCTCGAGGCAAGTGTGTTAGGGTCGCAATTCGTACCGTCAGGATGTTTGAGATGAGGTGAATAATGCAAAGAGGAAAACATAATTCACGTAGTTGTTCAATTTTCTAAACATCTCGATTATGAGAAATTGTTTTTATCTTGATCAACGCTGACCTCACAGAAAGAAAACTATAAACACACTTTAAGGAAATAAAGCCATCAGTCAAATAAATTTGTATTGAATTAAATAAAATGTTGGGGCTAAAACCGTATTTACCCTGGCTTTTACAGCACGACCGTCAGTTTTTTTTTTCATATTCAAGTTTATGAATACCGCAAAAGCCGCAGCACTTTCGCGGTCATGTCACTTTCTATTCATGTATTATTGAAAAATGTTATATTGAAACACTTATGTTCATTCCCTGTATACTGATGCGGTTAATAAATTTTGGTATATCTCGAACACAACTAATGTACTGCCGGGCTATTAGACTGTATTTAGCTCGACATGTTCATTGCCGCTTTAAGAAACCATCCGCCGATGTCTGTTTTGATTTTACAATTTGTGAACATGGATATACTGAAGTGGAGGCATTATATAGTGTTTGGCAAGAATTTGAAACCTTTCACTGATTATATCAATAATGTGCGTTTTAGAAAAGTCTAGTGGAGCTTTTAAGTGAAGATTTTTTTTTCGGAATATGTCAAAATTTCCTCGTTTTTTAACCACAACAGATTAAGGAATATAAAAGATCCATTTTATCTTATATTTTGTAGGGTCCTGCGTACAGTTAGCTCAAGTTTGGCGTTTTATGGTAGATACTATTTCACAATAAGTACGAATAAAACTACTTGAAACGGCAAAAAGATAACATCACGTATTTTGGATTACTATTAGAGCAATTGAAAAGTACCACCAACAAACGATATTTGATGCGTGTGTATATGCTATGTACCGGACAGAGAAAACAGGTGCATTAATAATTTATGTGAGTTTGAATACATATATATATATATATTGGACCCGGGAATAGGGCGATAATGAAACAGCAATTAATTCCCGAAACTCTACTCTTTGTGCAGCGTCGATTGCGATCTCGATTTCTGCAGGTCATGTAATGAGGTTTGGCTTATAGACTACACAAAGAAACCGTTTCCCCTCAACTCGTCAATAGCCGTCTATTATGGCTTTATTTATGTCATGTTTGACGCCCTCACTTCCATGGTGCTTGTATTGAAACTATTTAACCATCTCCGGTTGGCAAAGTGCACATACGACTATCAGCTGCCAAGCAAAGTACATCTCTCTCTTCAAAGATTCTCGAGGATTTCTCAGTTATTTATGGAATTTCCGAGAAAGGTAGGTTTCAACACCTCTTCATGATGACAAACCGTAGCCTTGCATTTCAAAATACCACCACGACTGGGGAACAATGTGTGTTCCAAGAAGTCAGCCTCGAAGCACGCGTCGTAAAGATGTTAGCATACTGCATTCTCATTCTTCTTGCATTCATTGGCAATGTCATCGTGATTTTCATCTTTCGCAACCATCGCTCAATGAGGTCGACGACCACTAATCGCCTGATCGTGAACATGGCGGCTTCGGATATTTTGCTGCCGGTCCTTGTACTCCCTCGGCAACTCGCTGTGATCGTGGAAACAGGCAAAAATGCGGCTATAGTGTGGCGGATTCCCGGCACCTTCGGCCAAATAACTTGTAAGCTGATTCCATTTCTCGGCGATGTGTCAAATACTGTGTCAATCTTCAGTTTGGTGCTTGTGGCTTGTGATCGTTATTTAGCAGTGGTATGGCCAATGTCAAAGAGTCTTCACTTTACTCCATTCAGATGCAAGCTTCTCATATACGCTACATGGATTGCAGCGTGCGCCCTACACGCGCCCTACTTCAACACATTCTACTTGCTACAAGACAACTTCTGTCTGAACCAGTGGCGAAGAGGATTTGATTTGGAAACTCACATATACAACACAAAAACCCAACAGAAGTACTTTGTGTCGCTGTTAGTTATAGTCTATGTTGTACCATTGACTTTAATAACTGTTCTGTACACTTCTATTATTATTGAGCTCGGCGATAACAAACGAAATAACGATAGAAATCCGGGTGTTCACGGGCGAAGAAGACGGAAAGAGGATCGCCGCGTAATCACAATGTTAATCGTTGTACTCGCTGTGTTTGGCTTGTGCTTTGCACCCATTCATATCTACCATTTTCTCAAGTATTTCGTCTTGAGCGATTCCGCCTATTGCGGTTCACCTAGTCTTGATTTCGCTCTATACTTTCTAGCGCAATCAAGCTGTGGCATCACGCCGTACATTTATTTCATTTTCGTAAGAAACTATAGAAATGGCCTGAAAGAGATTTTAAAGTGCTGCTTTCACATGAATATTACAACGACCTCAAGCAGTGCGAGCCACGAAGAGCGATATTCTAGAAACAGTTCTAGATTTACCTCGGAAGCAAACACAAACACAACCTCTCTCCGGAGCAGCGCGCGTGCAAACACTAGCGGGAAACTACTTGACACGACGTGTTGTAAATTCAGGACACCAGCGGAGGCAAAAGGGCCGACTCTTATACAATTTGAGACGTGTATCTGATCGCAAAGAAAATCACCAAATATAATATCACTCTTCTAAATCTAAAGTTACTATTCGTATTTTCTTACAATTTATGCCGCCTGGATAATTAATTTACCGGCTTAGTTTATTTAACGTTCAGCGGCTTCAATAACACAAATTAGGGCAAATGAAGGCACACCTCAATCATAGAGTTCAAGCAGGTTTTTATAACAGAAGTGCAAATAGAACCCGAATATGCTGCCTGGAGACCAACTTTAATGGGAGCAAACTTCAAGTAGAAGATATGCCATGAATCAGTTATCACTTGCAATAAACGAACTTGCAAGCAAGGTGTTAGGGAAGTCCTTTACTGAGTATATAATGTATTTTCCTTGTTTCCTGCTTGAAAATGCACAAAATCCGAAGAATAACTTTGTAAATTGAGACGATTTTATCAGTTTTTGTAAGATAGATGGCTAACAAGAGAAGATGAAATGGAAAAATAATCTTTCAAGAATAAAGATATCGATGTGCAATTATTCTATCTTTTTTCCTTGCGGGCTGACGGCTGCAAAAATTGAAAAGAAATGGCTAGAAGCCGAGTATTTTTGTGACCTTTTAACCGGTAACAAAAAGCAAACAAATAATCTAGGAACCTAGAGCGGATATACTATATATTTATTAAATACGGGCAAATCTTTGACTAATATTTGAAAAACATCTTCTTAACATAGGGCGCGCAACAATTCTCATGGATATTAAATGACAAAAAAAATTCAAGTAGAAAAGTAGAAACCGATGGGAAAGCCTTTCATTTGCACAGCCCCTGTTGTTATAAAATCCTTCAGAAAGTACTTATCGCAGTCGCTTATTCTCAACGAATGAAATGCCTCTTCAAAACGCGTCTGAAAGCCTCTGGCCAAAAGCTAAATGGACCTGATCAAGAATCAGACATTTTCATTATCTTTCGCCAAAAGAGCTCAAAACCGAAGTTTAGATTATGCACAAGTGATATATGCCCTTCAGTAAAGAGTGCAGTCCAAGTGCGATTTAGCCTGGGGGGATGACGGGAAAAAGTGGAGCTTTCCGTTAATAACAGTCGTAAATTTTGTGGCAGGCATGAGACTTGGCGGCTAATGTCCTTTTTTCTGGGGGGAAATACTGACTTTAAAATAAATCCTAAAGCTTGAGCTGCACAGTCGATATATTTTTTTTCTTGATTTAGGGGTTAAGTTCCTTAGTGACAAAAAATGAACTGATATTGATGATAAAAGGATGACTTTCCTAAATTCTCGATTCTTAATGAATAATCTGATTTACTTTCGTTATACATTTTGAATACAAAACAAATGTCAGAGAAGGAAACAAAGATATACTTAGAATAATGGATAATCTCAAAAATAACATTTCGAATCCCAGCGTGTATGGATCTGTAGGGGTTCCAAAATGCATTAAAACGCCGGCGGAGTCTCTAACACGCTTCCAAGAGGATTCCGGACATACTCGCATTGAGTGGCCCTTTAAAAAAAAAAAAACACCCATTTAAATGCTCAACTTTCCGCGTTAGAAAACTAAAAAGAAACGAAAAAAAAGCAACAAAGTATGAAGTGATACCAGAATCTAAAGGCTGTTTTCACACCTTTCACATGACTATGAGTCATGAGCTCTAGAAATCTAGGGCGAAAGCTATGGAAGTCTCCCAAGGACAAAAGCACAATTCTACCGAATGGCATTGATAGGTGATACGCCTTTCAGGCGAGAAAGAAGTATCGTAAAATCGCGGGTTGTCGTTAGATCGACGGTTGCAAAATTGGTTTATCAAAGTTAACTCGGTTGCAAGAAAAAATATAACGCGAATAGGGAATATCAGCGGGGTCGAGAAAATCAGTTAAAGGGAACCTAAGTTTCAAGATATGCATTTGGAAGGAGAAATATATCGTAACATCGGGGATATTATTGGATAAGGATCGGAGATATTTTTTCTTCACTTGAGTGTTTGATGGTTACTATGATACGGCTAAATTATCAAACGATAAGGTTCATTCCTGGCAACCCGTTCATGACGCACTAAATATTTCTGATACAATAAATTCTGACTTGTTACACTTGACGGCCCCCTTACCCTATCACAGCATGTTTCTCTGTGATCTAGGGGGTCATACGATTCTTGTTTCACTCACAGTGCACGATGCTCCGTGGTAAATGAGCTTACCAGTACTTGATTGACAAGTTGTATATAATGTTAAAAATTGAAAAACATACATTGAAAAGAGGTCTATAATCATGTTTCCATGGGAGCAGAAAACAACATTAGCAAATAACATCTGATAACATCTAACTAAAACTAAGAGCTTTGTCGATGGATGAACCTGTTCCCTTAGGAAGACAATATATGATTCAGGCATTGTTGTCCTCGAACAGATTGGTGTAAATTATCAGAACACGTCACATAAGAGAAATGAAACGAAACCTCGATTCATTCTCTTTGATTCATTCTTTAGTTACTCAAAAAAATAAGAACAAAACAAGACATAACATGAGAAACTAAGGCAGTTGTTAAACGCAGAAATGCAATAAAACTGTTTGATTTTCATATGATTGTATACCAGACAAAATAATTTGTAATAGAATAAAAATAAATCGTATTTTGGCCTTGGCCAAAAGAATAATAAACAGGTTTTTAATTACGACAATAAGTGCGTCTATGAAAAAGTGTTTTGACAAACATCCCGTCATCTAGACGAGATAACAGTTTCTTAGCGTGAAAGAAACGCAAATTTCCACGACTTTGTGTGTTTCCTAGCTACTCTGAGATTGGTTCATAGCAGCCACACCCCCCCCTTCCGCGCGCGCGTCTTTTCTACATCAGCTAGCCCTAATCATCTTAAAAATCGTTTTATACTAGTTTAGCACCACGGTATGTTTAGAGAAGTACATACTTTCGATTATTATCTTGAACAATAAAAATTATTCTAGAGCCGACTAATGTGATACTGTAGTTTTTATTAAAGTATTGAAAAATCTTTGAATAAATCAAAATATCCAAACAAACGTGCTCTCTAACCAGATTAATAAATACAGTCCACCAAAATCTGGTAATGGACTCTGCCAAATTTTCGTCTTTGTTCACTTCTTCTGTACATACTTTTTTAGAGCCTGCACTAAAAAAGATAAAGACGAAAAATTGGCAGTCCACTACAAGACTGGAAAAATCTTTAAAAATATTCTTATATTCTTATATATCTTATACTATAGCAATAGAATGGAGCCATTTTCATTGTATAAATTTCACTTCACAATAATAATTCGAGTGGGTTAGTTCGCTTCTGAAATGTGCATATCATTTGCATTGATTTATTGTGGCAGTAAAAGATTTGTCACAGTTCTCACCCGATTTACACGAGTAGGCTCCAGAGTCTTTAAATATATGCTTGTTTTTGTTTGGACATAGCATTACACCTCAACCAGTACTTGGTCGCTTCAAAAAAATCAGCAGCCTGTCTTTCCTTAAGATCCTCCCCTCTGGACCAAAGGAGGAAGCTTGGTACGAGTCAGAGTGCCCATAGCACTGACGTCATCCTACGTTAACTCTGTACCTTCTTGATGACGCCATCTAGGATATCAAACAGGCTGTTCCCGCCTACATAGTCATTGTCTACCAAGTTAACGAGGTAATAGCTGTCGTAGATGGAGTCGATGATATCACGTGATCGCGAGCCTTCGCGGTACAGACGCCCCCACTGCTGTTTCCACAGCCCGAAAGCCTCGTCCTGATGATAAAAAACAAAGGCGATAGAAGTGTTGTCCGATACGCTTAAATAAAACAAGTGCAATAATTCGAAACAGGGAGAACAACAAAAATGACGGAAAATATGGAAAATAATCATTTGTCAGAGCTTGGAGTGAATGGTTTCTTTTTTGTGTATCTGAAGGATAGACTAACCTTCCAGTAATGGAATGCTATTGGGTCTGAAGGATAGACTAACCTTCCAGTAACGGAATGTTATCGAGTCTAACCGGTAGTCGTCTTGCCTTTCAGTAATGGAATGCTATCGAGTCTTAAGGGTAGTCTTGTCTTTCAGTAATGGGATGCTATCGGTTCTGGAGAATAGACACCTTCCAGTAATGGATGCTATCGGGTCGGGAGGAAACTTACCTTCCAAGTAATGGAATGCTATCGAGTCTTAAGGGTAGTCTTGACTTTCAGTAATGGGATGCTATCGGTTCTGGAGAATAGGCACCTTCCAGTAATGGATGCTATCGGGTCGGGAGGAGACTTACCTTTCAGTAATGGAATGCTATCGAGTCTTACGGGTAGTCGTCTTGCCTTTCAGTAATGGAATGCTATCGAGTCTTACGGGTAGTCGTCTTGCCTTTCAGTAATGGAATGCTATCGAGTCTTTAGGGTAGTCTTGACTTTCAATAATGGAATGCTAACGAGTCTTACGGGTAGTCGTCTTGCCTTTCAGGAATGGAATGCTATCGAGTCTTGAGGGTAGTCTTCACTTTCAGTAATGGGATGCTATCGGGTCGGAAGGAGACTTACCTTCCAGTAATGGAATGCTATCGGGTCTACTACTGTCGGCTGGAGGATCTCCGAGCCTGGGAACACACCCCACGTGACGGCATTCGGTGAGTACATATTTGCATTCGTGAAATCACTCTCACCCTGAAACCATATGAGGAAATGGTATCTCAAAACCGGTAATATGATGCAGCTGTTCATGTGGGAAGAGATGTCGTTGGAGGAGAATTTGTTTCATAGTGAATTTGTTTCATAGTGCATATAGTTCTTACTACGTTTAGATTCTGCAATCCAGGATCTGAGATCCACTTTAGGATTACAATGACTTACCGAAGAATTGACGAGATGAAAGTTGATCCTAGTGCCATCCTTCAGCTGATGGTAAAGCTCTAAAGCGATTTCTTCCCTCGCGAAAAACTCCAAATATGCCTAAAACACATAGTATGAATAAGTCTTTTTCCCTACCCCCCCCCCCCCCCGAAAAAAATAGACAACATGTTGAGAACAACCGATATTAAATTCTTTAATCTCAGTTTGACAATCTTTCATAAAACAAGATTTCAAACCACACTAACAGAAGAAAAATAAAATGAATGGAATCTGAGAGTATTTCTTTATTTAACAAAGGCCCACATAATGCTGATTTATTGTCCCCATACTTGTGATGCGAAAAGGTGAAGTCCTGAATATTACACTGCAGTGTTTGCATTGTGACCCATAACAGATAAACAACAAATAGGTAAAAGCTTATAATTTTCAGCTTCAATTCACTAGGGTTATCGAGGAAAGTATTGTATCCAAATCTACAAAAACTCGAAGTTCAACCCTTATCGAATTTATGTTATGCAGCGAAGTGATAACGAATCTATACATACCAATTATCTACTCTCTATGCTATCTTTACTTTCAGTCAACATGGCGGCAATCAAGCTTTTCTACACTGCAATCATTTCTCAGCAACTGTTCCATTTCCCAGCAACTGTTCTGGATAGCATTTTAATTGGTTTTCAAAAATGTTTCTTAGTTGTTAATAAGGTCTATGCCCTTCAGTATAAACAGTTAAACCGTTTCATTATCTGTCTGACTAATGTAAACTACTGCTCTGGCTGAAAAAGGCAGTTAGTCCTTATAGGTAACAATGACAATGTTTTTAGAAGGCCCATTCATAGAGAAGAGGATACGTAGAGTGCATTCGCTAGTTAGCAGTCACATCATAGTGAGTATATCGTCACCAAGGGTTACACATTTGTTATCTAACACCTTCTGAACCATTGGCAGAGAGGGAAATGCAAGAAATACGGTGAAAGATCTGAATTCAAATCGCATGGCAAATAATTTACAAAAAGTATATATATAAGGTCCTGGGTGCGAAAACACACGTCTGCATTTCCAAGAGGAGACATTGTCGCCAGAAACACAGAAGCAGGCAAAAGAAGCCTTTTTTTCAGAGATGAAGAACCGCAATTATGCGACATGGGTGAGTGAAAGCGCGATTTTCGTCATTCTTACATCAAGTATTATTCTATGCAATGTTCTTGTACTTAAAGCTATTCAACAGAACGCCCGCCTACGATCACCTTCCTATCTGTACATCATGGCAATAGCGTTCGGGGATCTGCTCACTGGGATATCTAGAGGGCCTCTTCTTTGCTACTATTTCATGACTGGAGAATGTGACCTGAGTGAAACAGTGTGTAGTTTTCAGGGATTTATTTTGACTACTGCAACCACAAATACAATAATTACATTGGGCTTGATGGCCATTCAGAGGTATCTAGGAGTGGTCCGACAAACGCTACACGATCGTTTCTTTCGAAGAAACACGACACTTTTAACAGTGGGCGTCTCCTGGCTAATTTCTATAGTAATAATGATCATCCATCTCACAAAAGCGGGTTTCCGTTTTCATCCAGGCTACGGTTTTTGTCAGTTACGTTTTGTAAGTTTACGTATATTTTGCCAGGCTACGGTTTTTGTTGTTAGGGCAAAAAACACATTTTAATGCACAATGCTAACGTGTCAATATTTTTAAAACCTAGATCTTTGAACTTATTTTAACTTTAGAACCTTTTATATTTAATATATAAATATGTATTATAGTTTTATCATAGGTTTTATCATAGTTATATCTTGTAAATATAATTCAGCCTACTGGCTGCAACGTTCACATTAATAAAGCTATCTATCTATCTATTTATCTATCTATCGACTTGAACACAGAAATTTGATGACTTTTCCTAAATATTATTTAAACGCAGCTATTTGGTGTATACAAATTCACTAGTAACTCTGGCAAGCAAATAGAGACGTAGGATTTCTGAAAAGTAGATTAAAACGAAATATAGCAAAGCAAAAATGAAGGATATCTTGTATATTTTCTTTACAATGACGGACTAAACACAGAGGGATGATTTTCATTTTAAAGCAAATTATCATTTGCCTGTATAGAGAATGCAGAATTCAAAAGGACCTTGAACACGCTAATTTAAAGCCGCATTGTCAGCAGTTTACTTCAGGTCGATTACGTAGCAATCCCCGATGATTTTTAACGGAAAACGCGAAAAATATTTCAAAATATTGAAAGCAGTGTGTCTATTGGAAGTTTCTTTGAGGATGTGATCGATAATTTAGAGCGGATGGCCTGTTAAATATCTCGGATTCTAATAGATTCTTTTGTCTTTTAACGGTTGAGGTTTCCGTCGGACCTCCGGAAGTAAACTGGTGACAATGCGGCTTTAAGATGGTCTAAAACATCGCGACCCTTCGCCTTGACATTCTAACAGTGCTTTTGGTTAGTTCGAGGACGTCAATCATCCGCGTTTCCATAACGATCGTAGTTTCGCAGTCAACTTCATTTGTTTGTTAGATTGGGGATCGAAGTGCGTAGGTCGGTTTGGCTCAAATGATCAGCTGAAATTGCTTCAAAACGTTTGGAACAAGCCACGAACAGTAAAGGAAAAGATTCACAGGAATAAGAGAAAGTGATAATCTAATTAGCAGGTCGCAAAATCAAATATTATCTGAACAAGATGAAATTATCGCCGATAACCGTGGCCGTTTGCTGACTTGCATGACAGCGATCCAATCTTGAAGAGTTTCGAGGCTTTCTTTGTGAGATGACTGGCAAAACGTTAACCTTGAATGTTTTGCAATATATTTTTTACCCTTTTATGAGAACTGAACTTTTGCGTTTCTTTACTGTGTTGTAAAATGTGGCTCTCTTGGGCCCTGAGTAAAGTCGACTACAACTTTCGATACACGAAACAAATGAAGTCTGCCTTGATCGTTATGGAAACGCGGATGATTGACGTCCACGAACTAACCAAAATCACAGTTAGAATGTCATTAGAAAGGCAAAGGGTCGCGATGTATTGAGAATCGCTATAAAAATCCGTATGCTTGCCGACAGGTGCAATCCAGGACACCATAAAGTCGCATACTGCGCTGCTTTCAAGTTTCGTTATGAAAGACAAAGTGTGTGCATAATCCAACCCGAAATAATCGATTTAGATTCAACATGGCAATTACAAAAACAAACAGGTGAGAACTAGAGATACGACGCGTTATTTTCAAGACTTACGGGTTAGGACCACATATTTGTTATAAAGTAGTGCTCATGTGTGTTAAAATAAAACTCATGCCAAGTTACAGTGAAAATTTCTATCCAGGGAGCATAAATCTGTTCTGTTGTTCCTCGTCACTAAACCAATTACCTCAAGTCAGTAAGACACCACTCATTATTCTCTATACAGCAATCAATTCCCCGCAGCTGCTCTGAAACATTACAAATTTGTCTTGTTGTCTTTAGTAAACCCCTCTGTGACTGAGAATACATGTGTTTTTTGTGGATCCCATCTCTATTCGACGCCAATCTCTGGGCATACATCGAATCCACCTTAGCAAGTACACGTAGAGTGCTTGATGTGATCACCATCTTCCAAATAATCGTCTCTATACTTGATTTACCGTTTTCAGTGAGAAATGCTATTTTCTTGGATATTCACCGACTGATTTATGTATTTGCTATTTACGTAGCGGTTACACCTCGCAAAGATTCTCTCATAATCACAAGTATAGGATATCCGGGCGATAGAATCAGCCCGAAGCAGTAACACTATGGAGAAAACAAAAGCACGCTGAAGAAAAAAGGACAGGAGTTGATCCTCTGCACAAGAAAAGCGCAATATACGAAGAGTGAAATGTGTGAAAACAAGTCCTTGTACCAAATAGAAAAACTCTGCAAGTCAAACCTTGAAGACACAATGTCGCCGGAAACACAGATGCAGGCAAAAGAAGCCCTTTTTTCAGAGATGAAGAACCGCAATCTGGCGACATGGGTGAGTGAAAGCGCGGTTTTCGTCATTCTTACATCAAGTATTATTGTATGCAATGTTCTTGTACTTAAAGCTATTCAACAGAACGCTCGGCTACGATCACCTTCCTATCTGTACATCATGGCAATAGCGTTCGGGGATCTGCTCACTGGGATATCGAGAGGGCCTCTTCTTTGCTACTATTTCATGACTGGAGAATGGGACCTGAGTGAAACAGTGTGTAGTGTTCAGGGCTTTATTTTGACTGCTGCAACCACAAATACAATAATTACATTGGGCTTGATGGCCATTCAGAGGTATCTAGGAGTGGTCCGACAAACGCTACACGATCGATTCTTTCGAAGGAACACGACACTTAACAGTGGGCGTCGCTTGGCTGATTTCTATAGTAATAATGACAATGCAAATCGCAAATGCGGGTTTTCATTTCCATCCAGGTTATGGTTTTTGTCAGGCAGTACCACTAAAGGCTGGCCGTGCATTTATCATTTTCATTTTACTAATTATTATCCCGTTAATTACAATATACGTGTTTTATATCAGGGTATATGTGTATGCAAGATCGCACAATCATGCTATGGCTACCACTGGAGTAAGCGCACGCGAATTAAAGACCACGAAATATCTATTTGTGGCATTGTGTGCCTTCACACTCTGCTTCATTCCCCTTATGGCGGCCTCTAGGTACGAGTCATTAAATGCCGCTTTCTTTACTCTTCCTCGTTCTTTATGTGCGTTTGTTAGCATGCTTTGGCTATGTTCTTGCATCGCAAATCCTTTGATATACATAATATTCAACCAGACGTTCCGCCGAGAGGTCGCCAAGGTTCTTCGCTTGGAAAAAATGACGAGAAAAATCGACGTTTCGGTTACAGGCGAGTCTCATAGCCTTAGTGTCTTCACAAAATCGCAAAGAAACAATAAGGACGATCAACAAGGACGTTAGAAAAAAAGAGAGAAATCGAATAAACAGGATAGCAAAATTGCGGCACTCGATGTTAGTGTTTATAGAAACGGGTACATTTGCTAGAGATTCTTGACGAGTTTTATGTTGTGCAGACTTAACACACCCTAAGTAAAAACAAAATTCTGAATGGCTGGTAAAAGAAAGTTCTAATTGCTTCATCAGCCCCCGGCAATTATAGGAAGGGGTTTTGTCAGTCCTCATAAATGCTACCCTGTTTAGACCGGAGAGAGTGGGGGAGGGAGGGGGGATTTGAGGCCCCACAAATTTTATCTTCAAAACTTTGGAACTATTAAAATTTGAACACTGAAATTTGATAACTTTTCCCAAATACTATTTAATGTAAGCAAATCAATTTGGTGCATACAGATGCACTGGTAACCCTAGCAAACAAATAGAGACGTATGATGTGTAAGAAGATGGCGAAAACGAAATATAGCGGAGCTACTAGAAAGGATATCTTGTTTGCGGACTAAACACAGAGGGATGATTTTCATTTTGAAACAAATTATCACTTGCCTGAATAAAGTATGCAGAATTGAAGAGAACATTGAACACGCTAATTTAAGATGGTCTGAATATTTGTTAACATTCCGTATGCTTGCCAGACAGGTGTAGCCAAGAACACACTAAAGTCGCAAACTGCGCTGCTTTCAAGTTTCGTTATGAAAGACAAAGTGTTTGCATAATCCAACCCGAAATAATCGATTTAGTTTCAACATGGAAGTTATAAAAACAAACAGGTGAGAACTAGAGATACGACGCGTTATTTTCAAGACGTTCGAGAATTTGAGGTCAGGGAAACATTTGTTATAAAGCTGTACCCATATGTGTGTTTCAAAAATATCATGCTAAATTAAAATTATAATTTCTATCAAGAAAGCATAAATTCCTGTTGTTTCTAACCACTAAAACCAATTACCTCAAGTCAGTTAGACACCATTCATGTTTCTCTATACAGCAATCAATTCCCCGCAGCTGCTCTGAAACAAATTTCAAACTGATCTCGTTGTCTTCAGTAAACCCCGCTGTGACTGAGAATACATGTGTTTTTTGTGGATCCCATCTCTATTCGACGCCAATCTCTGGGAATACATCGAATCCTTCTTAGCAAGTACACGTAGAGTGCTTGATGTGATCACCATCTTCCAAATATCGTCTCTATACTTGATTTACCGTTTTCAGTGAGAAATGCTATTTTCTTGGATATTCACCGACTGATTTATGCATTTGCTATTTACGTAGCGGTTACACCTCGCAAAGATTCTCTAATAATCACAAGTATAGGATATCCGGGCAATAGAATCAGCCCGAAGCAGTAACACTATGGAGAAAAAAAAAGCACGCTGAAGAAAAAAGGACAGGAATTGATCCTCATCACAAGAAAAACTTGTTATGCGAAGAGTGAAATTTGTTAAAACAAGTCCTGGTACCAAATAGAAAAACTCTGCAAGTCAAACCGTAAAGACACAATGTCGCCGGAAACACAGAAGCAGGCAAAAGAAGCCCTTTTTTCAGAGATGAAGAACCGCAATCTGGCGACATGGGTGAGTGAAAGCGCGGTTTTCGTCATTCTTACATCAAGTATTATTCTATGCAATGTTCTTGTACTTAAAGCTATTCAACAGAACGCTCGGCTACGATCACCTTCCTATCTGTACATCATGGCAATAGCGTTCGGGGATCTGCTCACTGGGATATCGAGAGGGCCTCTTCTTTGCTACTATTTCATGACTGGAGAATGGGACCTGAGTGAAACAGTGTGTAGTGTTCAGGGCTTTATTTTGACTGCTGCAACCACAAATACAATAATTACATTGGGCTTGATGGCCATTCAGAGGTATCTAAGAGTGGTCCGACAAACGCTACACGATCGATTCTTTCGAAGAAACACCACACTTTTAACAGTGGGCGTCTCCTGGCTGATTTCTATAGTAATAATGGCCGGGCAACTCACAAATGCGGGTTTTCAATTCCATCCAGGTTATGGTTTTTGTCAGGTTTTACCCGAAAAGGTTCGCGCTTCATTTTTCTTTTTCATTTTACTAATTATTATCCCGCTAATTGCAATTTACGTGTTTTATATCAGGGTATATGTGTATGCAAGATCGCACAATCATGCTATGGCTACCACTGGAGTAAGCGCACGCGAATTAAAGACCACGAAATATCTATTTGTGGCATTGTGTGCCTTCACACTCTGCTTCATTCCCCTTATGGCGGCCTCGAGGTACGAGTCATTAAATGCCGCTTTCTTTACGCTTCCTCGTTCTCTATGTGCGTTTGTTAGCATGCTTTGGCTATGTTCTTGCATCGCAAATCCGCTGATATACATAATATTCAACCAGACGTTCCGCCGAGAGGTTGCCAAGGTTCTTCACTTGGAAAAAATGACGCGCTCAAGAAAAATCGACGTTTCGAGTACAGGCGAGTCTCGTAGCCTCAGTTTCTTCACAAAATCGCAACGAAACAAAAAGGACGATCAATAGCGTTAAAGAAAAAGAGAGGAATCAGATAAACAGTATAGCAAAATTGCGGCACTTGATGTTAGTGTTTATAGAAACGGGTACATTTGCAAGAGATTCTTGTCGAGGTTTTGGTCGTGCAGACTTAAATACACCCTAAGTAAAAACAAGATTCTGAATGACTGGTAAAAGAAATCGCCAATTGCTTCATCAGCCCCCGAAGGAAGGGATGTTGTCAGCCCTCTGCATGCTACACTGTTTAGACCGGAGAGGGAGGAAGGGGAGTGTTGCATGAAGGCCCACGAATTTTAACTGCAAGATCCGGCATGTCAATCACGCGCGCACGAATAGCCAATCAGGAAAGAGATGGTGCAAGAACAGCCATGTGGTCCCACGAAATGTCACACAAAAAGTCGGCAATCGACGCCGAAAAAGATTGGTTTGAGATATTTTTCTGCGAATATGGACAAGCAAATAAGCATTTTCCGGTCAGCGTAGAAAGTGATAGCCCTGTTTTCTTTGCCCGACCGCTTTTAGTGTAGAGTTGGGACTGAAACTGTAGAAAAACAAGTAATATTTAAGTACTAAGAAGAAACGAAAAACAAAAACCAAACAAACCACTTACAAGAGCAATGTAAGTACTACCATAAAACTTGTGTTTGATATTACCTAGGTTACTTCAATTACATATAAAAATGAGACTGTCGTTTGTTCTTTTGCTGTATTTCTTGACGTTTGCCGATAGAACTTGTAGTTAGAAGTCAGACGTAAACAGCGAATTCGCCCAAACCCGTAGTCATCTTTTACTATGCTGCTCTCAAGATTTTCACCAAGCTTGGACAACAAGACAAAGTTCCATCATGTTAAGTTTCTTTGTTTTACTTCCCAAGTCGCAGGTAAACCGCTATAAACGTCTTTTTTTTAGATAAATCCGAGCAGGACTCACTGACCTCATCCGACATGTTGTACAATTTGTGGGACTTTTGAGGGACATTTGGGTTGCACTTAGCTGGCTTCTATTTGCTGCTTTCTGCTTGGATATTCGTGCGCGCGTCCGATATATGAATTAAGACTTGAACGCTGAAATTTGATTACTTTTCCCAAATATCATTAAACGGGTTAGGACCACATATTTGTTATAAAGTTGTACTCATGTATGTTAAAATAAAACTCATGTCAAGTTACAGTGAAAATTTCTATCCAGAGAGCATAAATCTGTTCTGTTGTTCCTCGTCACTAAACCAATTACCTCAAGTCAGTAAGACATCACTCATTATTCTCTATACAGCAATCAATTCCCCGCAGCTGCTCTGAAACATTACAAATTTGTCTCGTTGTCTTCAGTAACCCCCCCTGTGACTGAGAATGTGATTTCTGTGAATCCCATCTCTAATCGACGCCATCTCTGAGTATACATTGACTCCTTCTTAGGAATTACACGTGTCACACAATCCCAACGAAACAAGCAGCACTAGCAGGCGTTATGGGCAACGAAAAAGCAGCACTAGCAGGCGTTATGAGCAACGAAAAAAGCAGCACTAGCAGGCGTTATGGGCAACGAAACAAGCAGCACTAGCAGGCGTTATGGGCAACGAAACAAGCAGCACTAGCAGGCGTTATGGGCAACGAAACAAGTAGCACTATCAGGCTTTATGGGCAACGAAACAAGCAGCACTAGCAGGCGTTATGGGCAACGAAAAAGCAGCACTAGCAGGCGTTATGGGCAACGAAACAAGCAGCACTAGCAGGCGTTATGGGCGACGAAACAAGCAGCACTAGCAGGAGTTATGGGCAACGAAACAAGCAGCACTAACAGGCGTTATGGGCAACGAAACAAGCAGCACTAGCAGGCGTTATGGGCAAGGAAACAAGTAGCACTAGCAGGCGTTATGGGCAACGAAACAAGCAGCACTAGCAGGCGTTATGGGCAACGAAACAAGTAGCACTAGCAGGCGTTATGGGCAACGAAACAAGCAGCACTAACAGGCGTTATGGGCAACGAAACAAGCAGCACTAGCAGGCGTTATGGGCAAGGAAACAAGCAGCAATAGCAGGCGTTATGGGCAACGAAACAAGCAGCACTAGCAGGCGTTATGGGCAGCGAAACAAGTAGCACTAGCAGGCGTTATGGGCAACGAAACAAGTAGCACTAGCAGGCGTTATGGGCAACGAAACAAGCAGCACTAGCAGGCGTTATGGGCAACGAAACAAGTAGCACTAGCAGGCGTTATGGGCAACGAAACAAGTAGCACTAGCAGGCGTTATGAGCAACGAAACAAGCAGCACTAGCAGGCGTTATGGGCAACGAAACAAGCAGCAATAGCAGGCGTTAGGGGCAACGAAACAAGTAGCACTAGCAGGCGTTATGGGCAAGGAAACAAGCAGCACTAGCAGGCGTTATGGGCAACGAAACAAGCAGCACTAGCAGGCGTTATGGGCAACGAAACAAGTAGCACTAGCAGGCGTTATGGGCAAGGAAACAAGCAGCACTAGCAGGTGTTATGGGCAACGAAACAAGCAGCACTAGCAGGCGTTAGGGGCAACGAAACAAGTAGCACTAACAGGCGTTATGGGCAACGAAACAAGCAGCACTAGCAGGCGTTATGGGCAACGAAACAAGTAGCACTAGCAGGCGTTATGGGCAACGAAACAAGCAGCACTAGCAGGCGTTATGGGCAACGAAACAAGTAGCACTAGCAGGCGTTATGGGCAACGAAACAAGCAGCACTAGCAGGCGTTATGGGCAAGGAAACAAGCAGCACTAGCAGGCGTTATGGGCAACGAAACAAGCAGCACTAACAGGCGTTATGGGCAACGATACAAGCAGCACTAGCAGGCGTTATGGGCAACGAAACAAGTAGCACTAGCAGGCGTTATGGGCAACGAAACAAGTAGCACTAACAGGCGTTATGGGCAACGAAACAAGAAGCACTAACAGGCGTTATGGGCAAGGAAACAAGCAGCACTAGCAGGCGTTATGGGCAACGAAACAAGTAGCACTAGCAGGCGTTATGGGCAAGGAAACAAGTAGCACTAGCAGGCGTTATGGGCAAGGAAACAAGCAGCACTAACAGGCGTTATGGGCAACGAAACAAGTAGCACTAGCAGGCGTTATGGGCAAGGAAACAAGCAGCACTAGCAGGCGTTATGGGCAACGAAACAAGCGGCACTAGCAGGCGTTATGGGCAACGAAACAAGCGGCACTAGCAGGCGTTATGGGCAACGAAACAAGCAGCACTAACAGGCGTTATGGGCAAGGAAACAAGCAGCACTAGCAGGCGTTATGGGCAACGAAACAAGTAGCACTAGCAGGCGTTATGGGCAACGAAACAAGTAGCACTAGCAGGCGTTATGGGCAAGGAAACAAGCAGCACTAGCAGGCGTTATGGGCAAGGAAACAAGCAGCAATAGCAGGAGTTATGGGCAACGAAACAAGCAGCACTAGCAGGCGTTAGGGGCAACGAAACAAGTAGCACTAGCAGGCGTTATGGGCAACGAAACAAGCAGCACTAGCAGGCGTTATGGTCAACGAAACAAGCAGCACTAGCAGGCGTTATGGGCAACGAAACAAGTAGCACTAGCAGGCGTTATGGGCAAGGAAACAAGCAGCACTAGCAGGCGTTATGGGCAAGGAAACAAGCAGCACTAGCAGGCGTTAGGGGCAACGAAACAAGTAGCACTAACAGGCGTTATGGGCAACGAAACAAGCAGCACTAGCAGGCGTTATTGGCAACGAAACAAGTAGCACTAGCAGGCGTTATGGGCAACGAAACAAGCAGCACTAGCAGGCGTTATGGGCAACGAAACAAGTAGCACTAGCAGGCGTTATGGGCAACGAAACAAGTAGCACTAGCAGGCGTTATGGGCAACGAAACAAGTAGCACTAGAAGGCGTTATGGGCAACGAAACAAGCAGCACTAGCAGGCGTTATGGGCAACGAAACAAGTAGCACTAGCAGGCGTTATGGGCAACGAAACAAGTAGCACTAGCAGGCGTTATGAGCAACGAAACAAGCAGCACTAGCAGGCGTTATGGGCAACGAAACAAGCAGCAATAGCAGGCGTTAGGGGCAACGAAACAAGTAGCACTAGCAGGCGTTATGGGCAACGAAACAAGCAGCACTAGCAGGCGTTATGGGCAACGAAACAAGCAGCACTAGCAGGCGTTATGGGCAACGAAACAAGTAGCACTAGCAGGCGTTATGGGCAAGGAAACAAGCAGCACTAGCAGGCGTTATGGGCAACGAAACAAGCAGCACTAGCAGGCGTTAGGGGCAACGAAACAAGTAGCACTAACAGGCGTTATGGGCAACGAAACAAGCAGCACTAGCAGGCGTTATGGGCAACAAAACAAGTAGCACTAGCAGGCGTTATGGGCAACGAAACAAGCAGCACTAGCAGGCGTTATGGGCAACGAAACAAGTAGCACTAGCAGGCGTTATGGGCAACGAAACAAGCAGCACTAGCAGGCGTTATGGGCAAGGAAACAAGCAGCACTAGCAGGCGTTATGGGCAACGAAACAAGCAGCACTAACAGGCGTTATGGGCAACGATACAAGCAGCACTAGCAGGCGTTATGGGCAACGAAACAAGTAGCACTAGCAGGCGTTATGGGCAACGAAACAAGTAGCACTAACAGGCGTTATGGGCAACGAAACAAGAAGCACTAACAGGCGTTATGGGCAAGGAAACAAGCAGCACTAGCAGGCGTTATGGGCAACGAAACAAGTAGCACTAGCAGGCGTTATGGGCAAGGAAACAAGTAGCACTAGCAGGCGTTATGGGCAAGGAAACAAGCAGCACTAGCAGGCGTTATGGGCAACGAAACAAGTAGCACTAGCAGGCGTTATGGGCAACGAAACAAGCAGCACTAGCAGGCGTTATGGGCAACGAAACAAGCAGCACTAGCAGGCGTTATGGGCAACGAAACAAGTAGCACTAGCAGGCTTTATGGGCAACGAAACAAGGCCCATACTCATCCTCCAGTTGAATTTATGGGGCCTCATTTCAACTGCACATGATCATGTCTCACACTAATGTGGACATTGAAAAGGAACTGCAACTTAATGTTTTTTTTGTCCGAGCCGCGAGCTATTACGTAAATGGCGCTTATTTTCGGATCCAGGATCGAGGGATTGGGAGATGAAGTCTCAGGCATGTTGGTGGACAATTTTGTTAGAGAGGTATATAAGGTTTGAGGAATAAAAGACAGTTTTAAGGAATTCTATATCAAATCTGCACTGCCTATCTAAAGTAACTAAACATTTTAACGGTATAAGTAATGTATAACAAACAAAGGTCTCAAACCTTCTTCCCTGGTGAACCGACCAAAAGAGAAAAAAATTAATGGACAAAAGGTACTAACCTTGAAATGTAATTTGTATAAGCGATATAGGGAGTGTGAATAAATAGAGTAATATATAGAGCAAATCATAAAAGAACTTGACAAATGATAATAAAAAACCACTTTGACAAAACATTACAAACCAAGCGCTATATTCAGCACCTTGTGTTTTTGTTTAAGCTATAGTCTGCCACCTTCCTACCCTTTGCCATCCACCAAACACCAAGCGGAAATTTCCACATTCTACTACACTAATTCCCTTTCTAAGACCCTGTCCCAACGTATCCGTTTTCATTTGAAAACACAACCTTTTTGATACGGATACGTAGCGTCCAAGCGTAATCGCGAAAACGATGACCGAAAAAGGAACAATTTGAAAACGCTCTACAGTGGGACAATTTGAAAACCCCTTTCAGTGCCGTGTGGACGCATTAAAACGAAAGTTTTCCACAACGATGACGTAACTCACTTTGCACGAGCGATGAAAAACAAGCAAAATAGTCGGCAGAAGAAGTTCTTATATCATTTTCGTATCGTTTCTGCGTTTTCGTGGGGACGGGCCGTCTCAAAATGAAAACTCTTCGTGTGGACTCAGATCTTTTTTAAAACAAAACAAAAAGGTTGCGTTTTTAAATGAGAACGGAAACGTGGGGGCGGGGTCTAAGCTGGAGAACGGCGCTTACCTTTTGAAAGACATAACCACCAGGTTTTCCCCACCCGTGGTTGGGATCCTCAGACGGAACTGCATTCAGCGACGGCTGACTGTTGATGGTCAGGATGCCATTCTGATTGGCATGAACCAGCTTTTCCACTAGGGGGATGGTCTCAGGGGCCAATTCACCATCACTCCAAGGCAACTCAGTTACCTGAAACAAATCGACACTACTTTTTATAACTCCTTTTAAATTATCTCGTCGACCCCAACTAGCCTTCTTCGCAAACACTGCTTTGCCCAGAAAGCACCAAAAAAGGAAGAAAGGCCAATCGATGCTCATGTGGCGAAGTGACGACCGCGCAGCATTTGCCAATATACCCTGTCCCTTTAAAAAGGGCCGCAAAGCTATTCCGATTAATTCCGGTTTTCTAGCGTTTAGAGACGCCTTAGGAGGAGCCTAGATCCTGGTCAATTCTTTGTTATCAAACCCAATGTGCACATGCTGTTGCTCAAGGCCTTGTAGTGATCAAGAAAGAATCATACCACTCCTATTGTGAACTGCGTTTTGAAGAAGTATTCCACTAGACGTATATATGTGTCTTGAATATATGAAAATGCCCTACTAAAATTTCCTCTTGCGACTTTGAAAAGACAACTAAACATCTTGAATCGATAAACATCCCCCTGACGACATTTGCATTGAAAAAGTTGTACAAACCTTAAATCCCTGCTTGTTGTCTCTCCCAGTGAGATAACACACAAATATATCAAACACGTCTTGTTCACTGTTCAGCTCTCTCCCCCACATCGACAGAAGCTCACTGTCTTTTCTTGAAGTCCCAGTTAAAAACAAATGATAGTCCTTTAAATCACCAAATGAAGCGGAACTAGAGTTTCCCCATCTACCATTAGGCATATCCTCCCAATTAGATGTCCGGATGAGGTAGCTCCTAGGTCGAGAGGCCCAGAATATCGGACGGACATCCTCCCCGCTACGCACATCGCTCAGTTGCCATGGGAGTTTATTCAATTCTGGCTCCTTCGATATTTTCAAGTTCTCTAAAATAGACATTACAGGTTTCTCAATGTTGAGAGTGTATAAGTGAATTCCTTGGACTTTGCCACTTGCAAACAACTCTTGGCACATTTTGGTAGCATGCTGGATGCCAAAGGCCTGTATAGCCTCAAGATCCTCTTTTCCGGACTTCAAAACTTCCAGAATTTCATTGGGAACTTTCACAGCAAAGTTCATCTTTCTAAGGTTCCGTACTGTCTGTAAATTCTGCAACAATAAAAAAAGAAAGCCAATAATCATGCGATAATCACATTTTGATAGACTTGAGCTTTATAAGTAGGAGCCTTTCATCATGTACTGATGCACATTGAAGCACTGCTTTCCACTGCTGGTTTGCTAGAGAAACTCATGTCAACCATATTAGCAAGTTACATGGATCCTTATTGGCCTACTTGACAAAACAGATAATGTAGCAGCCAGAGTAGCATGTGTCAAACTGTAAGAGAAGCTGTATGCTAGAATATGATATTTTAGTTTTTCTCTAAAAAAACCCTGCAATTGGCTTTCAATTGTCCACATACTTTACATACCTGGATGGGTAATATGCCAGGAATGATAGGTATATCTATACCTATATTTCGACAGTCTCTTTCAAACTTGAAAAAGGTCTCAACCTCAAAAAAGAGTTGGGTGGTGATAAAGTCAGCACCTGCATCAACTTCTCGTTTCAGCAAAGCTAAATCAGAATCGTACCAGTCACAACGTTGTGAGGGGTAACCTGAAACAATAACCATGAATGTGAAAAATAAATATCAATTATAATAAATATTGAAGGAAAAGTTTAGTATTTGTATAATCCAAAATTTCTAGACATGACCAAACACACTTCAGATGTGACTGAATTTCCTCATCAGACACAGATATGGAATGACTGCAGGCCCGTACCCAAGATTTTTCTTGGTGAGGTGCAAAATCTGAAAAAGTTGACCTAATTTTACTGGGGGGAAGGTGGGGTCAAGAGAGAAGGGTTGGGGAGGGGTGAGTTTACTCATAAAAAAAATCTGACCACCCCGAAAGAAACCAAAGGGGTTTTTAGGCCATTGCAGTATCTCCACAAGACATGGAAATAATGAAAAAAAAAAAAAGATTGACATACCAGGATAAAAATTAACTTTGTGTGTCTAAATTTTTGCAAAAATTTTCTCATTTTATGAGTCTTTAATTTCGTGATCGCGGAGAAAAATTGTGTTTCGGTAAATTTTAAATTCAAGTGACTTTATTTTTTCGTTTTTACAAAAAAAATGTATGCTAACCAACAACTGGAACAGGACCAATATATTGAAACAAAACCAACACGTCCCTTTTAAAAGTCTTACAGTAACGATAGAGTGTGCTTGTTTCGGAGCCATTATCAATACTTTCGTTACATGTCCTTACTAGGAGATCCTCTGTCAACAATTTTTCAATATTTATTAAATTAAATACCTAGTTTATATACCTTTTTTATCTAATTCGCTTATGCTTTATAGTTTTCTCTACAAATAGGATGTCTAGTGCAAGCCGAAAGTGGACTTTCAGCCGTTGTAGGGGGTGGAAAGGCATCCCTTGCATCCCCCACCCCCCTGGGTACGGGCCTGGACTGAGCTGCTCCATGAAGGTTCATTCAGGAGCAGGAGTGTGAGTTAAGAGTTTAAGCACTGTCACTAAAGATGGACCACAGGTGTGGTAAAAGACAGGGACCTGTGACTTGAAGTCCTTATTCAAGAACACGGGGGTTTAACAAAACGAAATATAAAAGTGAAGCCTGCACCACTGAGCTATCACAACACTCTCCAAACATAATGAGCATACACCAACCATTCTTGTTGTCTACCAAATAATTGTACTATATTTACATTTATAAACATACTTTATATTAGATTTAGTTAAAAAAATATGTTTGTTTTTTCTAAAAGATATAAAAAAATGTTCCCTCTCAGGCTTATACTGTATGTTTACCTGTAACAGCTATAGCAAAATCATTGCCAAATTCCTGCTTGATAAAGATGATAAGATCTTCAATGCTTGAGAAACCATCCTCGTGGACAGGGTTTTCATAGGTGATTCCAGGTGCTTCACAGCAAAAAAAGTTAATAAATAAATAAAAGAAAAAATAAAGACCATATCATTTTTCAGCTGAGGGTTTCAGAGGATGGTAAAGAGAGGGTGTTTGAAACGAGCCAGACCATATTCACATTAGCTTAGTGGTTCAGCCTTTGTTAGTAAGGATAAAAAATCCTAGTCTGAGCCTTGTTCGAGTCTGCTTGAGATTTAGAAAAAAAAGATAGCCATCTACTTTACACCAAATTGAAATCAAGCCAATTGGTAAGCAAATCAGACTACAGATGGCACCAAGAACAGCTTGTGTACATTTTCATGTTCTGCATGCCTAAGTGCTTTTGAATATATGAGTGTACATGCTGTATTTGATGCTGTTTGTGTTGATTTTAAATGCCTTATATTTATATACCTGGTCTTTGTGCCCGGATGCCACAAACTCCAAATTCTTTGGCTCTCATCAAGTGCTCAAACACCTGAGTTCTTGTTGTTCCAAAATATGGAATATGAATTATAGTATTGAAGTTGTTTACTTGTCGCGCAGATGCAGCAATCAATAAAGTTGTTGGTTCCAAGCACTTATCAGACATTGGTTCCTTGGATGGTTTCCAGGTGATATCAGCAAATAAAGGCTTTGTATCCTCCAACTCATTAAGCCGACACATGATACCAAATAATGAGGTTGCTCCATTGAATGTCTTTGGTGGAAATATTTCAACAGAGAAAAATCTTTCATGATTGTCAATTTTTTCTTTGATCTTCCTTAACAATTCACTGGTGGCAGAATTACTGTCATCATCATTGGAGGAGATCATTATAAAACACCCTTGCTTCCGACTTACAGTCTGATACACTCTGTAAAAAGAGAATGGGAACTTTGAATGGTTCTATTAAACACTTTTCTGATACATGTTTTGAGTAGCGATCAACTATCAGTTTTGTTGACAGTTTTGTTAGGTTACGTAACAGTTTTGTTCATTGTTTTGTTTTTTCTGGCTTTTTGTTTGCCAATGCAAGTGCACTGCCTAAAAACAATATAAACAAAGACAAAACTACCCCAAATTTCACTAAAACAGCCAGCTAAGCAGGCTACCAAGATGGCAATTGTTTCTACAGTAAGGAAGGCCTTTTATCTGACAATTTTGCTGCAACCACTATAAAAGTCTACAGTACATTTTTTTTAAACAAATCATACAGCTGTATCTGTCAGAACCCAACTTGGACAGAAATCTTGTGAAATCAGGTGAAATACAGTAAATATGTGGGAAAAAACTAGAGCCAATGTGGGTGAATACAGAGAATGTATGAACATTTTCACAAAAAATAATCTTGTGACACATGCCTGATTGCAAGCGAGTTAACAGCTATGACAAATTATATAAGTTTGATATAATGCCTGATTTGGTCTTAACCTAGTTATTTGCTGGTTATTAATGAGAGCTATTGCCAAATGCTGCACTGTCAAAGCTGTCAACATCCTGATGTCAAAAAAGGTGTGTGAACTTTCTTTTTGGCCAATCAACTCTTTTAGAGGACGTCATTTGAATTACAATGTTCATGTAGAAGCTATCAGAAGATTTCACCACATTGGATTGATGCACCACAGACAAAACAATGAGACAAAACAAGAAAACAAGAATACAATGGAACAATGAGGTACACCAGCAAATCCTGTTAGGCCTTAACAGCGAGCTTCTACACTTCAGTCCAGTAAGTATTCATTTTGTTTTGACAAAGAACAACAACAACAATAAATAAAATTTTGGTATATCTAGTCTATAATTTTCTTATTGGAACATTTCAATTATAAAGTAAATGGCAACGTAAATCAGCAAACTTGGATCTTACACAAGGGCTTAGCTTAGTGATATTTTAGGTTCAGTAAGCTTATACCTCCCCTTCAATGGACATACCCGTCCTAAACAAATACGAGCACAACCATCTGTAGAATAATCTACGACCTTAAATTTGTCATAATCAGGTGGAAAGGTCATTGGCTTTCAAGAGAATTTACCTTTTTGTGCGTTGTCGTTGTTCAGCACGCGTGTGTTCTTTGGTGAACCCCAGTAAACGATTCTCTCAAAACATTTCGAAACCTGCTTGTCCAGTTTTTTTATACAGGCTCTTTCTGGGAGCCCTGTGCATGGAGCGTTTAAAAAAACGCAAACCCATTTAATTCGATAGGACATTCTCGAAAAAATATCAATTTCTTTAAATAAATATTTCATGTGTGATTGTACACTGATCGCCAATCATATATATTTTTTCAGTGATTTTTTCAGTTATTTGTCACGTGCAAGGGCGGTCGCTCAGTCATTCAAGATGGCGACTGGTGGTCAAACTGCGGATGAAGAGGATGCCACGGAATTACAGTTCCCTAAAGGTTTGTGTAAAGATTGCCCATGCTTAATAGCTTTCAAACGTTCATACTAAATTACCCTAAAAAATCATCTGATCATTTTAGGTGTTTTTCGTAGATAAATAACAATATTTATGGTTTATTAAGAAGACACATTTTGTACTGAATGTGACAAAGACGAGGTTTTCTTTACTAGAACGAAGTGTCTAGATACTCGAGAGCCGGGAAATCATACCCATATACTAGCTACCCGGCAACTTTCATAATTTTGTAAAAATTAGCCATATGAATCATATTTTTCAATTCAAATCCATGTAGTATTGTTAAAAACTTGGAAGCGATTCCGATGCAAGAAGCGTTTGTTATTTAGAGCGGTTCGCAAAGGCTAGGCACACCAAAACAAAGAAATTTGAGTCGACACTTGGAAAAAATTTCGAGCGAACGAACCTCACGGGAGCGATTGTCAAAACACTAAATACCCGACTGGTTTTGCATTTCTTTTAAAATAACCCAAGGAACAATATTTGTGAATATATAAACATGTAACATTGCTAAGAACTTGAAAGCGATCTTGATTCACAAAACAATCATAATGTAGATTCTCAAAGAATTCAAATCAGGGTGAATCAGCGAATACAACCCTCATGGGAACGTTTGTCATAACACCGCATACCCGACAGTTTTTTTTTTATCTCTAAAACATTTACTTATCTCAAAACATGTAGTATTGCTAACAACTTTTTAGAGGCAGATTTAAATCGCTCTTAACCCTTTCACTCCTGGGTACTTTTGAGCAACATTGTAAGAAAAACAGACTGAAAACAGAAACCTCCCCCCCTATTTCAAGTCCAAAACTACCAGTTAAGCTAAGCTACCACTGACCCAAGACGGTATGCCTTGAAGTTTCCAACAATGCACTGCGGTGCCTTTTCTTTCTAGCGACGGCACTGCTACAGCCTGTTGCTTACAACAGTTTTGCTTGTGATTTGCTTAAAAATTACAGATTTTTCACATCTGGAGAGTGCCTTAGGACATCATGAAGTCTTTTTGGGGATAATTAATGCTGTGCTTATGGATGTTTGCACGCTGAGGTTGATTCAATCGGATAATTCCTTGTCTGGGCTTCACCAAGTGAGAAAGGAATTTTCTGGTGAATGGCCTCATACTCTCCAATGTGGGCCATCTTTGCTACCCAACCTTATCCAAAAATTGTTTTCAGGCTTATTCTGGGTTCCTTGGACCTGGAAATGTTTTGTTTGGCTTTGGGGCAAAGAGACTTATAAAAAAACTGTTATGATTGTGGGGGAGGAGATTGCCTGCCTGTCTGTCAAGGTGTTTCCAAGACTCCAATGATGCAGTGCAGGCATGCAAAATAGGCTAAACATGGTGACTCGCTTCTAATGGAGGTTCTAGCATTGATTATTGTGACTGATTGCTGTAAAATGGGACCTGAGGGAGCGCAATAAAGGTCCCTTTTTGGGACTTGATCTGTGTTTGCTTGTCTCTATTTGTAGTTCGGAATTTTGTGTCTTTTTGGTAAGAAATGTTTCTAAGTTTAAGCATTTGTTTACGAATTGGTCAGAAATCAAGGTTGATATTTTGACAAAAAAGTCAATTCAATTACATTGCTTAGATGCGCTTTTGAAGGTCATCTATGTGTCTTTTTGGTAAGAAATGTTTCTAAGTTTAAGCATTTGTTTACGAATTGGTCAGAAATCAAGGTTGATATTTTGACAAAAAAGTCAATTCAATTACATTGCTTAGATGCGCTTTTGAAGGTCATCTATGCCTTGGATGAATCTATGAGTATCCGGGTCTGGTGATGTTTAGTTTGCATTTTTGGCGTTTTGGAGTTGGGCCTATATTTTGCAGGCATCTCAGGGGGTTATGGCAATGAAAGACATAAACTACCGATCATAATTAGAGCGCAGGAAGCCCGAGCTTTTAAATGTCCCTTATGATATAAGCGGTAAACATAGGGCAAAAAACAAAATTAGTGAAAAATAAAAAAACAACTTGTTGACGTGTGTAGTGTAGTCTAGCATTGTGTTTATGTTTACTCTTTGCGTGCTCTCTGGCCGTAAAAAACACACTTCCTTCCGCTTAATGGCGGTCAAATCATGGTGACATCCTCACATATAGTTTGAGTCCAACTAGCCCAAACCTCAGCACCACATGATTTTCCATTGCAGAGTAATCCGGCAGAATATTTGTCTTTTGTCTTAGGCAACCATCAAAATTGCCTTGTCCCCGTGAGCACAAAAAACAGGTCACTTCACTGGGAGGGAGCATCAGGATTAGTCTGCCCTAATCTCAAAACAGGTTTTTGCCATTGTCAAACACGTAGACTAGTGTCAAAATGTGCCCTTAACATCAAAATCAGAGCAAAAAAATGTACACACATATATCTCCAGACAGAGAAAAACTAGCTAGAAAAACTAGAAAAACTAACCTTTTTTTACCCTTACCAAATCCACACAGCCACAGGTGCACGGGATGTTTTCGCGCTTGCAGGGACAAGGCAATTCTCATAATATCTGTTGATACATTATTATATAGCATTTTCTTTCATGGCTATATTATCAAGGGGCTCTTAAATTGCAGCACAGCTCTTTGCATCTCACCACATCACCTGTTATGTTCTTATCCTTGGCCTGTTGAACCTTTTTTATTTGTTGATGCAGTGAAATTTGAATAAATTGAAAAAAAATATTTCTTTTTACTTTGTCTTTTCAGAATTTGAAAGTGCTGAATCATTATTGAACTCTGAAGTGTACATGTTACTAGAACATCGTAAAACCCAAAATGAGAGTGCAGAGGAGGAGCAAGAACTCTCTGAGGTGTTTATGAAAACTCTAGGATATACCCAGAAGTTTAGCCGTTACAAGAACAGAGAAACTATAGCACAAGTTCGAAGGTGAGTTGAATAAAAAGTTAAGAGAAGAAATGGATACAATATACAAAAAGGGCCAACATAACAAAAGGATTTAGAGTCAATTTTCAACCATTTGTTTTTTTTATTATGTTACTATTAATTATGTCCATCATCAATCATCATTGAAAAAGTGCACCAAACAAAGTAGAATTGGCATTTTCTGCTAAAAAAATTGTAGCACTCCTCAAGTTATGTGTATTTTGTGCTAAAAAGTTTATCTCTAAAAAAAACAGCAGCATGGCTCTACATATTGGTATATTTTCTATCAATGTATGATATTTTCTATCATTGTAACTCTTCCTTATTGGATTTATTTGTTTTTGTATAAAGTTTGCTTGGAAAGAAGAAACTACACAAGTTCGAGCTGGCCTGTCTAGCTAACCTGTGCCCAGAGACAGCTGAGGAAGCCAAGGCACTTATCCCAAGGTACTGTATATAAAACATTTTGTTGGGGGTTTTGTCTCTCCAAGGATAGGTAGCAGTTTCAATTGAATTCAAATATGTATTAAGAATTGTGATTGATAGCAGTCATTGATTCTAGTCGTTGTCAAAGTCATGCCTTAGAAATAGAATATAGACATTGGGCTGTTTCACCTCACTCAAAAACCTAATATCTTAGACTCCAGATTTTCTAACACAATAGTACATCTCGCAAGAAACATTAGCAGTTCATAGGGGATGACTAATACATGGTTACCATAGTTATGCTTTAATATGTGCAGCTGAGGCTAGGGAAGGCCTGGGACTTGTTTCTGCAACGTGGACAGCAGTTTGATCAAATCGAGTTTTGACCCTTGGCAGAGGTCTCTTTTCCTTGCGAAAGCAAGCCAAGGAAAATAAAAAAGTAAGCCTCTGCTTGCAGGGAACAGATAAAGGCTTTACCTTCAATGAGATAGGCACATCCGAACAGGAAATAAGGTGGTGGAAAAAGTTGGAGTCCTGACTCAAGTACTTACAATAATATCCCTGGTTTTGTTTTTGTTTTTAGTCTGGAGGGAAGATTTGAAGATGATGATCTCCAGCAGCTTTTAGATGACATCCAAACTCACAGAAGCTTTCAGTATTAATAGCAGTGCATAATCTATAGGCTTTTAACTCTATTTATTGATCCATAACGCGAATCTACAGGACATTTACTGACAATTCTTTCTAGAACTACCATAGTTCATTCTCGAACTACCATAGTTTATTCTAGAACTACTATATTCTACCATCACTGTTAAGTCGTATTGTGGACTATTGCTGTGATTGTCAAAAGCCCAATAGTATAGAGAAGTTGTAGTTTTATATCATGGAAGTTGATTGCATGGTATCTGATACTGTAAATGAGATAGTCATGGCCATGGAGTGATAGGTCAGTGTTTTCAAGCGTACATGGATTATATTAAAGTCAGTATTTTTATTCAATCAGAGTCTTTTTTCTCGTACTTTTCAATCAGAGTCTTTTTTCTCGTACTTTATCCAGAATCACCAGCCAATGGCAAAATTTTGCATTTGGAACTAATTTTCCTAGATCTATAGAGCTACGGATAAAAAAATGATTAAAATACAAGTATATAAAAATAGCAAAGTTTCGAATAAATCATGTGTCCGAATACGCGTATTCATAAATCTCGTCCATATTTCCTTGTTCTGTACCCTTGGTTTATGCACGGTGTCGTGATCACGTGACACGCTTGTTTATTCAGCATAAGATAGCGCCTGTTAGTTGTTTATGCCCTTTGCAGTTCGCCGGGTTTATTGACCATACACCTCTATTAACTACCATTTAGACCTGGACCAAGGACTGTCGTGACGCAAGTAATGTTTATCATGATTGTGGTTTGCGCACTATATGAAATATAGCGAACCTCGCAGCATTCTGTCCATTTTTGCACTTTTCTGCCCTAAAACTTTTATCTCGCTAGTTCTACAAAGAGTAGCCCTTATCTGACGTCAGACTGAACTAACTTTACACAAGTTTTGAAAAGAAGGCGATCCGCCTACTTTGGCTGCGCAATAGGTCCTTGTGTGAGGGTGCGAATTTGACGAAAAGTGGGCCAAGTACATAATTTTTTTCTTATTCTGTATGTATAGCATTGCTGTCCATACAAAACAAGAAGACTTAGAAATATAGATGTAGAAAAATCAGTTTGGAAAATTGAACTAAATTGTGCATATCCCTAATTATTTTGACCTACAAGGCAAAACCGAAACTGTTCAAAAGGTCAAAGTAATTATGCTCGGATTTTAGGCATCGCATATACGGGCTTGCAATCGTTTATGAGCTTGGCTTTTATTATATCTGTATATTTCAGGGGGGTGGCTAAGGGGGCCCGGGGCCCCTCTTCTATCAGCCAAAAATACAGTAAATGTATGTGACATCATCTAAAATACAGGGGAAAATGCCTTGAAAGGGCCTTTCGGGGCCCCTCCTGTTTAAAATCCTGGCTACGCCGCTTTACGATGTTGATTGCTCACGTTATTTCATATGCCCTCGCTGCAGTACCGCAAGGCCCATAGGGACCGATGCCCCTCTCCCCAGTTTTCTCTTTTTTTTTTTTTTTTTTTTTTTACAAAATCGTAGGTGCACAGCCAATAGGGGTGTGACTATGCTCTTCAGCTTTTTTGAAGTACCTTTTTCCCAAGTACGCCGCGTTCCCTCGGACCATCGGTTTAATAAACGCCCCCGGCGTTATTAGATCCTACACGATATTTAGTACCTCAGCAATGCCTCGGGTTTGCTACAAATGCTAACGCTGTCTTACCGGGATTTAAGAGACTAATTTTGCTAACTGATATATAATAAAAGTTAGGTAGTTTTTTTCCAGAAAAATCTTCACGATGTCTAAGGCATCGTCTATCGAGCTTACTCATTTCTCAACATCCTAGCCATGGAAGCATTTTGAAGTATCCAATGAGTAGTCCATTTGGACAAATTCTAAAAGATTGTGCAGTGTTTGTAGGGCTGTACCCCATGTTAGATCCTTCCCATATATGGCAACGCCCTTTATCGATTGCATCCACGATTAGTGTTGTAGGAGACAAGCATTCTTATAACATGCAAGCTAGGGCGTCGCCTATTTGGGCTAATACCCGTGCAACCTCTTTGATAGCATTCTTCTGCTCTGCAGAATACGCGTTTTCAATTTCATCCATTGTATTATTAACGCTGCAAATATTTCGCCGGGGATGCAATTCAACTTCTGGACTATGAACATTTACCATTGATTTTGCACACAGTTCACACACGCCAACCTTTTCTTTGGTCTGGATGCTTGCACAGCTCGTATATTTTGTCTTGCCATTGATATTGAATGCGGACTCTACGATATGATCTCCACTTCGAGTAAAGTAGCTGGCGTATAAACTATCTCCAGCTCTAGCTAATTGACGCGCTACTGTCCTTATTTCCTCCATGGCCTTTGCAAGTCAAAGACGATTTCCCTTCCAGCTTGAAGCTATTTTTATCAGGGAGGGCAAGCCAATAGCACTTGGTCTACATAATCACTCTCAAGATGCGTGTAGTAATCGCCTCCTTTTCAAGTTTTCACAGCAAGGGGTCGATGGTGGTGAGTTTTTAAAATCGGCTTTCTTTGATTCGCCCGGGCAAACCGATTTTCGTATCACACCACTTTATGTTGCCGTGATTTTTTTTAAGCATTTGTACACAGAAAACCTCCCGTATCAATTCTGTTTTAAACTTTAGAATCGATATTTCTCTCGTGGAAATCAAGCCGTGTGTATTTGGAGTCTAGTCATTAGTATAGGGTGATGTTTTTCTTTTCCCAGTGGGGGATTTGAAGACTGGAAATCCCCCAGGCGAAAAACAGACAAACAACCTTGCAATACTCGCTTTTTACTTTTATATTTGTTAATAGTTTCTAAGGAAATATGGAACTTCGCAAAACATTTTAAGTGTCCAGTTTCGTTGTAGCTGTTGCTTAGTGTGCGATCATCTTTTAGGTGACCTTTTCTAGTAAAGAAAAGAAGATTTATGCAAAATGAGTTTTTGTTTAAGTTGTAATAAAATAAGTTATACGTTAAAGGAGATGGATAATGATTTATGCATCGTTTATTCCTGTAAAACAACTATTAGCTTACAAGACTAGCACACGATTGAAAAAAATATATATTAAAATATTTTATGTCTTTCGAGCTAACCGAAAAATCTAGAAATCTTTGTACATAATAACAGTCCCTGATAAATAGAAATTATGTTTTACTGAAACTAGATTGGTGAAAGTTATCATTACAAAATATCAGGCCCATCAGAACGTTATAACGATTTTTATATCTGATTATAACGATAAACGTACGAGATAAAACTCAATGTGACAAAAAAAAAAAAAAAAAACTTAAATTCCCTAAATGCTGCTCCAGGGTAAGGAACTTCGCAAACAATCCATATCAAATGCTTAATTTCGTTGCGACAGAAGATACTAGCCTTAAAAATAATTGTTTATCAGTATACTTTGTTTACATTGAAATGCTACGCATGTGAACTTGGCCTTTGTTGGTTATTTTCTGCTCAAGTTATCCCAGAGGAAACGAAATCTAATATTGGAGGCATGGAAATCAATCAAAACCATGCAGAAATTTCAATGAATTTTCAAAATACTTTCCTTGTAACACTGCAAATATCGAAACAATGAAATAAAATTATATAAAATAATGAAATATTGCTTTAAACAAATTCTTCTAGCATATCATGGACGTAAAATATGCTAGGACATTTTAGGAACTTGAATTGACTGAGCTAGAAGATTGGCAGCGGCAAGATTAGCATCACCATGAGCTTGCTGCAAAGCTACCAGGGCCTTCTCGCGACTGAAGCCCATGCTCACGATTTGTTGGACCTTTTCCTCAGGGAAGCTAGTGTTCGTAGAAGTTGCAGAATCAGCTCCTGCAGAGCTCTGTGTGCCTGCTTCTTCTGCAGACCTTGACAGAGCCTCAGCCAAATTTCGGTCTTCTGTTTCTTGCATGGATCCACCCTCTTCAGGGGGATTGTATGAAAGTCTAGCAGTGTCTGGAAGCTCTGACTCGGACAAGAAAGGAGTCTCTGTACCAGTTGTGCCAATGCGTAGCACATTGCTCTTCAAGTCTATGCAGCACTGTTTGGAAAAAGGCGTTAGACACTGTATCATAATATCACAGAGTTTGAATGCTACATTTTAGACAAATCAAATGAATTCCTTTTTGTGTGTCTATGTATTAATAAATATCTATCACATTACGTATCTGTTCTGGGAACTATCAAACAGTTGCTTTGGGCTGCCAGCAAACCAGAGGGTAAAATAGTTGATTATACATCAAGTATCTTAAATTCCTAAGAATCTCACAAAGGACTAGATAGGCAATAGCTCCTCCAAATAACTTATAAGGTCAGGTAGCAAATCCTTAAACATTTCCTTATTCAACTATTTCAACTCAAATAAAACTGGGCAGCTCAAGAACCCCCCCCCCCCCCCCCCCCCCCCACCCCAACCACACACACACCTAAGATCCCCCTGGGCCCATTCTATGTATTTTTTATAAGTGCATGTGGATTTATTAATATTTGTTTGATATAGAGTGAAGCAGAATCTTCAATTCATGAAAGCGATCAAATTCAATCAAAAGGCAAGACCCTTGCCAAGTCGTGGATAATAAAATGGTAATTTGGGACAAAAGCTTGGTTTTGGTGCATTTTAACCCACTTAAGGGTAAAATGGTATGTAGAGTATTGACCAAACCAATAAATTTCTTGGCTTTATGTGGTTTTATTTATACATAGGGTATTTTGTCTCAGACAAGTGTAAACAATGGTACTATAATAATAATAATAATAATAATATCAGCATTTATATAGCGCCTAATAGGAAATGTTACATTTATAAAAATCGATATTATAATTAAAATATATATATATATATATGTATGTAATGTATAATTAACAGTGATATTTAAAAAAAATGAATTTTAAACTAATTATAAATTAAATGTTTCTTTAAAAAGGTGAGTCTTAAGGCATTGCTTGAAAGTATTAAGATTTTGTATTGTCCCTAAGTGAAATGGCAACTCATTCCATAGTTTAGGAGCCGCAATCGAAAAGGCGCGGTCACCATAGGTCTTCAAATTGCCCCGTTTGACCTGGAGGTATTGTTGAGAAGCAGACCGTAGTGATCGGGAATGAGTTTTGTACTTGCATAGATCTTTAATATATGGTGGAGCCATTTCATTGAGAGATTTAAAAACAGTCAGTAAAACTTTAAAAATTATCCGGTACTTTACTGGTAACCAGTGGAGATCTTGCAGGATAGGTGTTACATGCTCAGTCTTTTTTGTTAAGCTGATAATACGAGCAGCTGTGTTTTGAATAAGTTGTAATTTATGAATTTGGTAGTCAGGTAATCCATAAAGGAGGGAATTGTAATAGTCTAGTTTTGAACTGATAAAGGCATGTATAAGTATTTCTGTGGAATTCTTGTCAAGGTACTTCCTAATTTTGCCAATATTTCTGAGGTGGAATCTTGCAGATTTACATACCATTTTGAGATGATCTTCAAAAGAAAGATACTTATCAAGAATTACTCCCAGATTTCATTTTTTTGATTTCATCAACCACCTTTACATGTTCAAGACTTGGGGCAGGACAGAACTTGGAGGAAAAAAGAATAAGTTCTGATTGATCATGATTTAGTTTTAGCCCATTAAGCACCATCCAGGCATTGATCTCATGAACACAACATTCAACTTTAGTTTTAGCCATCAAAAGTTCATCTTGTGAATTACCTAGAAAATAAACGTAAAGTTGTGAAACATCCGCATAAAGGTGGTATAGAATGCCATGTCGTGCTATGATCTGAGCAATGAGCGAAGTATAGGCAAGATAGAGTAGCGGGCCTAGGACAGAGCCCTGAGGAACACCTTGTTCCAGGCTACGCAAAGATGACTTGCAGTCCTCAACCCGTACATACAGTTTGCGGGATGTAAGGTATGAGCGGAACCAAGCGAGAACATTGCCAGTCAGGCCATAACTCAATGAGAGACGTGAAAGAAGAATGGAATGATCAACGGTATCAAATGCCGCCAACAGGTCAAGCAGTAGCATCAATACCGAGTTTCCACCATCAATGGCACATAAGATGTCATCCTGCACCAAGAGCTGTCTCCGTGGAATGGAATTTCTTATAAGAAGATTGGAGGGAAACACCCAAATTATTGCTAACTATATGCTTTGTCAATTGTTCAGCGACAGCTTTTTCGATCACCTTAGAAACCATCGGTAGGTTAGAGACTAGACGAAAGTTAGGGTAAAGTAGGTGATTGGCATTGTGCTTTTTCAATGAAGGGTGAAGTTCAGCAACTTTCATTGGGTCAGGCATTACACCTGATGAAAGCGAGGCATTAACAATCCTGGTTATTATAGGAAGGAGTGTACTAAAGCATCCCTTTAAGAGGGAGGCCGGCAAAGGATCAAGATTACAAGACTTCGATATAGGCTTGTGAGCTAGGATCTTAACATCATCTTCTGAAATTATATCAAATTCACTCATTTCCACTGTACACGTATGGTCACAAGGGTTGGGGCCAACCATGGTTTGCTGTTCCATTGGATCTAGATGGATTTTAGATTGACTTTTGACTACCCCACACTGGTAAGCATAATTAGCACGGTCAGTTGAAAGACCAGACCATTTCCTCTCTAAGCGCCGTCTCTTTCTCTTTTCCTCAGAGACCTCGGGTGTATACCAGGCAGCTTTTGGGCGAATGGTAACAAGTTTTGCCTTTAGTGGGGCATGCTTGTCTAACAGTGCCTTAAGGGTGTTGTCATACTTTATAACCAGGTTATTAATATTCACTTGTTGGTTTTGAAAAAGTTCAGAGTTGAGAAGGTCTTCAGAAAGTTGGCCTATGTCAACCGATCGAAGCTTTCTGAAATTCACGACTTTCTTCGCAAACTGTGGTTTGCAAAGGTCAAGTTCACAGTGTATGGCATGTATACTACTGTGATGTTGGAATAACTGCTTCAGGTAAGTCTATGCCCATCTGATTGATTCCCTGGGGACAACCAGTCGACCCAGGTACCATTGATGAAAATCGAAACCTTGCATTCAGATAGCTATTTATCTAATGTGGCTTGATTTATTATTGGCAAGAAAGGCAGGAATGACGTTAAATCATAGTCTTAACCATCACCCCCTTCAAAGAATTCAACTATGGCCGCCATGTTTTTTACTTACATGCTTTGGAAAACCACTGACAATTCGCTGGCTTTTTCGCTAAAATGTTTAATTTGATTGGCCAAGAGTTGTGATATTAGAAGAGTTATGATTGGCTATGGGTTACACTTGAGTCGACGATTAGCCACGAGTGACACAACCCTGCTAACTGCAAAAAGTCCTGAATAGCTTTGCTATCCATGACTTAAAAAGGACTAGAATCCACAGCTCCTCAAAACCTTTGTCTATTTCTGCACAATTACTCTTTCTTATGTACATAAAATAAAGGCATTTTACCCATTTCACCCATGAACAAAACAAAATCCATAAACAAGAAAAATAATAGATGATATAATCTACTGCATCTTACCTGATGCCTTTTAAGCATATCCAAACCAATAATCAGATCCATTGCCTGATCTTGAAGGACAGAGAATGACGAGGGTAAGAAATCATTTTCAATCTGAATCTGCGCCAAGTGCACCCTACCAACAATCTTTTGCTGTCCAACACCCTGTGCTATTCCTGACCATCGATGATCAATAAGCCGTTCAATATGGAGCCTTGATGCACAAGCTGAGCTCATAAATGTCATTTGTGCACCAGAATCTACAAAAGCCTTGACAGGATAGCCATTCAGTTTGATATTGATATACAACATGATGACTTTAGCAAATGATTCAGGTGAGTATTCCATTGCCGTTTCCATGTTCTGGTTGATGTTCGACATGCGGATTTCCTCGGCAATCTCTCGTTGAGCCTCAGCATCAAACATGTCAGCATTCATTGTGCGGATTCGACGCAATTCCCTCTCGGCTCTTTCTTGTCTCTGCTTGTTGAGGACATCAGCAAACTTTTGTAGGTTCCCGCTGATTAAAGCATCTGCAAGTTCAGGATTCCTCTCCTTGAGAAGTGACATTTGATGGGGGTCATTGAGGAACATGTCTCTGATATATTCTGGGCTTTCTTGATTGGCAGCTGGTGGTGGTGCCGTGCTGGGGGCAGGTTGAGTTCTTGATTGGTTATTTCCAGGAAGCTGAATCTGTCCCCAGTCTATCGCCATGGGCTGCCCAGATGGGGGTGCCACTGTAGAAAATAAAGAAAAAGTAAATGGAAAGCCAGAGCATTTTCATTTAACTTCTATTAGAACTCTATGCTCGTCTCGGGAAAAGGGGTTCTTGAATTTTAATTTGTGGCTCACCTTCAATGCCTCAAATAAATCAATTTGCTTGCAATTTGTGCTAACTGCACTTATGATAAAAGAATTACATTTCGGGAATCAAAGATTACATGGGCTTTTACATTTGATACTAGATTTGATATCAAGATCTCTAAATCAAACAGGATAATTGATTCATCCATTGGTATGTAATATGTTGAGAGTCACTGGAGATGTAGTTATATAAGAGAGAGCACTTTTTTTATCATCTTAGACTTTACAAATATTAGACTTCTTTAGAATACACTAAAATAGCAGATCTTATCATTTCTTTTGACATATAAGCCACTGGTTTTGCTTTAGGCAGGTGTCACAAAAGTATGGACCGCACCACAAGCATTCACCCACATTAGCTCTTTTGGGTTTTTTAACATATTTACTGTATTTCACCCGGTTTAACAAGATTTCTGTTCAAGTTAGGTTGACAGCTATGTCTTAATGACCTATTTTATAGACCAGTTTACGTATTTTAAAGAGCTATGTTAAATGCAATTAAAATATTGGTTGACTGGAAATAAGTCAACCACAATAGAGAGACTATTAAGTTTACCACTTGACTGTATATTTTTTCCATAACACATTTGTTTATTGTCGTTAAAGTTTCAGAACAATAAAAACCACAAATGCTTGATAGTTTACCTGTATTTCTGTCCGCATGTCTAGCTTGTCTTCTAACCATGAGTATTACATCATTCTCTTTAACAGAATACGCCGTGAGAGTCTTCTTTGGATCGCTGAGTTGTACGCCATCGTGATACAGCGAAATTTCCGATGCCGGTACGCCAGACTCAAACTCAAGCAACGCACGAAAGTTTTCCACTTCTAAATCAACACTCACATCTAGAGTGAATATGGAACCATCCTCGCCAGTGACCGTTACCTTCATTTTCAGGATTTATGCTTTGATTTAGCTACGATCTCAAGTAGATTTTCAACTGTTTCTCCAGTTCCTTTAGATGCAAAAATAGTTTCTCTGTAATCGATTGTTCTGCCACGTGTGGTTACCAGGCTCCCATAAGCAACCCGTGCCAAGCTCATTTCAAACAGAGAAAACTTTAAATTAGAGTAAAGCAAAACACATTTAGAGGTGACTGTTTATAAGAATAAAGTGGTTTGTCCAAAACCTATTTATGTCCAGGCTTGTTGTCTTTTAAAAGTCGAATTCTCGAAGAATATCGGTCTGTTGGAAGGCTCGGACGAATCAAATAGAGCTGTCTTGTGATCCCTGTCTACTGATAAACCGTGGAAAACTGGGGCGAGTACCAAGGGCACCGAAAGCGAAAAATCCGCCATGTTTTGTCGTTCCGCCCTCAAGTAAATAACAAAAACAAAAGTGGAATAAACCCATTTTGAAGAAGATTTCATATCATGGAAAGTACCACCAGTCTCAAGTACGTATCTTCAATTTACCTGTTGAAATTTACCGCATAGACAATCTTTTAAAAATGCATTTTTTTTCAGGTTTTGTTTCAAATTGTGTGCACCTGGCAACCAACCAAACTTGCCTTTGATGTCTTCGTATTCGGAAATAAAAACTTGTAAAACTGTGGCCATAATAGTTTATTTAAGTAACAGAGTGTATCAAAGCTCGTAGCATTTGTTCTGTTGCGTTTTATTCATGGTATTCCAATCAATATAAATGCTTTGAATTTGAGAAATAATTTCGAGTAAAATTAACTTATACACTAACAATAAAATTATCATTAGGGAAGACGATGTCTGGCTGAGTGCTCATCATGACCCAGTGTCCAGCCTTTACACTTTTTCTTCCTCAATCTCCCTCGCTGACCTGAATGCTGATGGTGACTTTAAGCTTCTGGTAGCCGACCTTGGAACAGGAACCTATGATATGAAGCTGAAGGTTTATAAGGGGACCAATCTGTTCATGGAGAGTGCTATAATTGATCTACCAACTGCCTTGGTTGCATTCTACATGGATACAAATGACCCTAGGACCCCAGCAGTAGCTGTTGCATCTGGGCCATTTATTTACGTCTACAAGAATCTCCGTCCTTACTTCAAGTTTACCCTCCCTCCACTTGAAGTGAATGCAGTTGAGCAGGATTTATGGAACCAAGCAAAGGAAGACCGCATTGATGTCCAGATGCTACGGGAAATGCTGGAGAGTTTGCGTAGTGAGGGCAGTGAAGGTTCTCTGACAGTGCGTTCTCTCAAGTTTCTCTCCTTACACCCAGAGGAAATGGAAGATTTTGCCAGCCTTCACAAAATGGCACCACTAAAGAGACAGACGGTTATCACTTGTATGAACACCATGAAGAAAAGTGTTGCTGACGAGGATGCTGTTAGCTGCTTGGTCATTGGTACAGAGAGCAAAGATATCTATATCCTAGATCCTGAAGCGTTCACAGTCCTCTCCAAAATGAGTCTTCTAAGCGTGCCTGCATTTATGTCAGTCTCAGGTTTATATGACGTGGAGTTTAGAGTGATTGTTGCCTGCAGAGATGGTAAAGTTTATACCCTAAAGCGTGGTAACAAGATTGCCAAAGCTAGCATAGAGTTGACTGCACAGGCTGTAGGCTTGGAACGCATTGGCAAAAACATCATTGTGGGATGCATGGATAATACCCTTGTTTGTTACTCTACCAAAGGGAAAAAGTTATGGACTGTTTATCTTCCAGCAAACATAGCCACTATGGCACTCATGGACTACAAGGCCAGAGGGTTTAAGGGTGTCATGGTTGCTCTTACAAATGGTGAAGTGCGTTTGTACAAAGACAAGTTCCTTGTTAACACTCTACAGATGCAGGATACTGTGACAGCCATCAGGTTTGGTCGATTTGGTAGGGAGGATAGTGCTCTTATTCTCATCACAAGGGGGGGTGGCTTTTATGTCAAAATTCTCAAGCGCACAGCCACCTTTGATGGCAAAGACCTTACCCCTGGACCGCCCTTGGCACAATCAGTCAAACTCAATGTACCAAAGAAAACCAAAGTGTTTGTAGACCAGACACTACGAGAGCGGGAAAGTGCTGTCTCCATGCATAGAATGTTCCAACATGATCTCTATCTCCTTCGGCTCACAGCGACCCGCTCATATGTGAATGCCCTTCAAAAGAGCCTAAACCCTGTATCCTCCTCAGCCCTTGAACCCCTCAAGCTATCAGCTCAAATACAAGGCATTGGCCCTGCCTTTAAGCTGACAGTCAATCTGCAGAACATCTCTCCTAGTGTGGCAATCACTAACCTTCTTATCACCTTCCAGCATGACGAGTCCCTGTATGCACTTGCTAAACCCTGCATTATTGTACCCCTTCTAGTACCTGGGTTGTCCTACTCATATGAGACTCTTGTGGAATGTATAAGTGATAAGGGGATCTCAGATGTTATCAAAGTGTTTGTTCTTCGTCAAGGGAAAAGTGTACCTATCATAACTGCTGTTATCAACATGCCTGTCAGCGAGGCTCTGGTCATTGTGTAGCCTTGACTGACTTCAGACAGTAGTTCTTGGAGGTGCATCTTATTAAAGCAAGAAGCTCTCAAATATGGCTATCCTTTATACCAAACATGCCTGTCACTGAGGCATCTTATTTAAACAGCATGTACATACACATAACTCAAATGAATATTATTTCTGTATACACTACATATTGTAGATAAAAGAATCCTACCATTCTTTTAAAGGTTCTTCAGAAAACCTTTAAACCACCTAATGCTAAATGTTCACCTCCAACAATTTTTTAACAACTAATAATGATATAATATTTGTGGGTTGTGAACATGAACATCAAGCTCATTTCAGTGAGCCTGCAGTATGTGCCGATGAGGCATAACAGTGGCTAAAGCCTAGTATAGATATTGCTGTAAAAAATTATGGGCCTTTTTTTTCCTAGCCACGTTGCATGCTTGTGAACCATTAAAATATTAAAACTTATATCATAAGTGTGTGGAGCAGAGCTTATTTCCCTTACCTATTGTTCCAGAAGAACAATGCTAGAATAATATATATATTCTTATATGAAAAAAAAAAACTAAGAATAAAGTGAGGATAAAGCCATTCAATCATTAGTGTGCAGATCAGTGAGATCATGGCAGCAAAATCCGACCCTAAATACACCTTAGGTTATGTTTCGCTTTTTCACCCTGTGTCAACGGGGCTAAGGTTTTACTGAGACTTAATAATGATATTTTATTTACACCTTTTGCAGTTACATAATTGACATGAATTGCAGGCAGAGCCATTAATGTTAATATATAATACATGACTTACGAGGCTGTATACTACATATACTGTGTATTACAAGCACTGCAAAAAAGATATGCAATTATGAGTTTCCACCATTGCGACAACATAAGCGAGAGAGTTGGAAAGCCAAAGGCTGCATTTGAAATTTTTGCCATGATCACGTGACACGGTTGTTGTGAACGTTGTTCGCCGGGTTTCATGGCCATTCCCTTCTGCTTACTGAGTACAACAGCATAATCTTCAATTTTGTGTAAAAATTAGTGCATTCATCACACCTATTCAATTCTTGTGAAATCTATTACCTGCGTCGATGTACTCGCCAAGCAAAGAACGATCTCGTGTTACCGAGGATAAAACATAATTATGGAAAGAGAACATTCGAGTACAGCGGCGCAAAACTCTGGAACTCGCTCCCACGAGAGACAAAGGAGTGTCGATCCGTTGGCTCCTTCGCTATGGCTCTCCAAAAATTAACATTGTAAATTCATGTATATAGATAATGTAAATAGATAATGTAGAAAGATAATGTATATAGATTTTTCCCAGTTCACCTAAATATCACTTTATTTATTTTTGTTTTCCCTGAGGGCCACGTGTAAATTATCTGTTTAGATATTAAGTGTTACCCCTAATAAAAGTCTATCTATCTATCTATCTATCTATCTATCTATCTATCTATCTATCTATCTATCTATCTATCTATCTATCTATCTATCTATCTATCTATCTATCTATCTATCTATCTATCTATCTATCTATCTATCTATCTATCTATCTATCTATCTATCTATCTATCTATCTATCTATCTATCTATCTATCTATCTATCTATCTATCTATCTATCTATCTATCTATCTATCTATCTATCTATCTATCTATCTATCTATCTATCTATCTATCTATCTATCTATCTATCTATCTATCTATCTATCTATCTATCTATCTATCTATCTATCTATCTATCTATCTATCTATCTATCTATCTATCTATCTATCTATCTATCTATCTATCTATCTATCTATCTATCTATCTATCTATCTATCTATCTATCTATCTATCTATCTATCTATCTATCTATCTATCTATCTATCTATCTATCTATCTATCTATCTATCTATCTATCTATCTATCTATCTATCTATCTATCTATCTATCTATCTATCTATCTATCTATCTATCTATCTATCTATCTATCTATCTATCTATCTATCTATCTATCTATCTATCTATCTATCTATCTATCTATCTATCTATCTATCTATCTATCTATCTATCTATCTATCTATCTATCTATCTATCTATCTATCTATCTATCTATAGACATCTTTAAAAGCATGCACTTTGAAAAAATGGTGCCCTTGAGGCTTGAAGAGCAGTCTTCTATGTGATGTAGCCCGGGGGAATCCCCATAAAAGTAAACATGGGTGATGGTCCTTTTTGGGTATGAAATTCTACTAAATCGTGCTATCACTTAGGGGGTCTCAAGCTAGTGGATCATCACACACTAATAACAACTGGGCAAGAATTCTGTCAGAAAAGTTATGTACTCGATGGTGGCGTCTTAAGAGTCGCAATTCAGGAAAACTGGAATTAATTTTTCTATGCTTAAAGATGGCTTTGACTACACCTCATGTGCTATCTATTAGGGGTAAGAAATGCTGTTGACCACACCCAAATGCCGCCCCTTAGGGTTTCTCTGATTCAGTCATGATATTAGTAACCTAACATATTATTATTGGTTGTAACCGCAGGACGAGAGGGGTACAGCTTACTGAGATCGGGGTGTAACCTCAGGAGGTCATCGACAACACCCCACCAATCTGGGTCGGGCCAGGCACAGCCCTTCTCCCATGGTTTGGGTCGACCAAAGATGTGCAGGATATAGGGCTTAGACGGCATTGCCCAGTCTCGCTTCCAGGCAATTACTGAGTAGCGGCGATGAATGTTTGTCCACGAAACTCCAGCGTTCGCGTAGAATAAACTAATTGAAATTTCATCTGCACCGGAGGTCGTTTTAAGACCGTCGCCAAATACAGCATCTTTTTTGATAAACTTGCAAAGATCGTTGAAATCCTTTAGGTCTGGCTGAAGAAGTACCATGGCTCCACATGCGACAAAGCTGTAAGACCTGACTGCGCGCTTCACTAGGTCTGGTGAGATAAGTTCACCATGCTTTGGCGGGTTGCCAGATCTGGTGAGATAGACGTTGGGTAAATTACCCCAGGGTCTGGCATTAGGGATGGCAAATATTGACGCTGGGGGCTGTAGCTCAAACAGATCATCACTGTTCTCTTTGACAATCATATCCGCGTCTATAAACAACACACGCTCATAATCCAGCTTGAGACAGTTCCACTTGGTGAACGAGGACTCGATCCAGTCGTTGTACATCCGTTGCTGCTTCTCAGACTTGAGTCTAGGACACGGATGTTGGATGTACTGCACCTCGATCACGTGATCGTACACGACGCACAGGTGTCGATAGGTAGAATGTGTGACGTCAGGTGTTACCATGCAGACAAGGTCATGGCGGGTTTCTACCATTCTCAGTGAGTGTGCGACAGCTAGAGCGCCCGCAGCGTACCCATCACCACACATGACGAGCGTTACCCATGCATAGCGAGACGCGGGGAAGTCCCGAGGTTTACGGGACGCGGGGAAGTCCCGAGGTTTACGGGACGCGGGGAAGTCCCGAGGGTAACGAGCCACGGGGAAGTCCCGAGGATGCACTTTAGGATGCAAATATAATTTCTCCGGGCTCCTTGAAGGGCTTTTGCGGGCCATAGCTGCAATACAAATACAAGAACGTTATTAAAAAGAACCTAAGAAGCAAGTGGTGAAGAAGAGAACGGAACGATTTCTTTTCTTCCTTCTGCTCTTGCGTCTCTTTCGCGCCTCCGAATTTCACACGCGCGTATAAACATGTTACGGGTTTCGCTTCCTATTTCGTCCCCTTAACTCCACTGTGAATAAAGCTGGCTTGACTATTGACTAAATAATTCGCGGCATTTTTCTCGGATCAGACATTGCTGGTTTCAATTTGTTGTTTTTTACAGATGAAAGGTTTTTCGATTTTGTTACGATTCTGATATCTGTTTCACTTACATTCTTTTCTTATTATGCGCTCTCGTGGATATTCGCTCGCTTAACGCTTGTTCGAATTTCCAATCGAGTTACGACTTCTGTCTTTCAGAGAAGCAGGTACAGTATGATATGATGATATAATCCATCAATTAACTTCTGCACGCTTTATATGGTCGAAAAAATCTGCAAGCAAAGCAAATTTTATTTGTATGCAGTAACCAAAATTTCCCTAGAAAATTAAAAGACGTCATACCAAGGGGTCTAATTCTAAGAAACGACAGTCTTCTTTCTAGAATCTTCCAAAGCATAGCAAACAATACCCAAAGCGCATTTCCTTTATTTTCTGTAATCGAACTGGTTGTACGGAATAGTCTAAGGACTAGTGAAGACGCCGTTTTATCTGCCGTTCCAAGTAAGTGTGCAAATGAAAATAAAAAACAATTCAGTCTCGTACCCAGACGCCGCGCGATGCATTTTGGAGAGGTTGCATGACTGTCAGGGTTCGGCTTCAGGGTCGGAATCCACTTCAGGGTTCCTGTGGATGTCCCCGCAACACCAAATAACGACTAGGTACGAGTCTGAAAACAATCGACTTCATTTGCATTTGGAACGGCACATGAAAACAAAGCGTCAAAACTATGTGGGGACTAATACTATACCATCCAATGGAATCGTGACAACCTGGCCACATGGTCTCGAGAATGAATTAACGATTATCCTTAAATGTTATTTGACCACTGAATTAATGATAGTCATTAATTCATTGTCATGCGCAAGGCGCGGATGCTAAGGTGTTGTTGAGCACATGGTTGACTACTCAAGCATTGAAGCAAGCGAGGATGACTGGTAAGCGAGGTCAAAACCTTTTGAAATACTTGGCTTAAAACGATTTGTTTTGTCAATTGTTCATTGAGCGTGAAATTTTTATTCAAATATTTGATCTCTCGTTTTGACAAACTTCGATTTCGTAGTTCAAATGCGGGAAAAGTATAAAGAAATCCTGATCGATAAGTACGATGATCTATCACGTGTGGAATGCTTCGATCGTTCAACGTGATCCGAAATATTTCTGAAATAAGCTTACAAAAGCAATGGAGCATATATTAGCTACCATGCGATAATACTCTTGTCCATGGTCCCCATACAGCTGCTTTATATCAAGAAGAAAGGTTCCCAAGTCAAAGTTGTTTGCACGTCTAAACCATCCCTGTTACATTATCTTCGGCTGCTAAACTGTTATAGCCAAGTTGGCTTAAATATGCGTACCAAATGTACTAATATGTTATTATAAACCAAATATATATTCCGAATAACATGCTTTCTATCAGCGCTATTTTATAATTCAGGATAAATTGCAGGAGTGATATTAGACATCTATTTAGATACTTCATCCATCCTTATGCAGGACTCCCGGATATTGTGATATTATCAGATAGTTTCTAATCAGATGCTATTAGATATCCATTTAAAGATACCCTCAAGATACCCTCCTCCTCTATGTGGGACCCCACGAACTCGATATTAAATATAATTATCCTCATTTTTACTAAGAGATTACATTGCCAGCAATAGTTTACACAGAATATATAAAAATATAGATTTTTTTTAGTGATATGTTATGAAATTCTGTTTATGGTAATGTTATGCTTACTTTACAGGCCATGCAAACTTTACAGGCCATGCAAACTTTACAGGCCATGCAAAAAAAACCTTTAATATATTGTAACACATTTTATTACTTTTCTATTAAAATACAAACCACAAACACCAAACAAGAAGATAGTACCGCGGCTTAAGGTATGACATACAGTGTTTGACTCAATAAGAAAGTCTCATCTTTTTTATAATTTATCATGTTTATAATACTGTATTAATAGTTACTGCTAGTCTTCTATGCATCATGTTTGTAAAATTAATTACGCTAAAGATTGAAAATTGCTGCTCTTTTTTCTCCAGGTATGCGCATAGAGTGATGGGATAGCCTCTATTGTAACATGGAAAGCAGACATTGTCCTGAGCATTATCTGCTTTACATGTCACAATGGTGGCCATTGTATTGAAGCGGATTGTCTCCAATTGATTCTGTGTGCATACCTGGATAAAAAAGAGCTTTGTTCTTAGTTGTATGATAATTTATTTTATTATAATTTCTGTTTTTATTACCATAGGCCTGTCCAGAATGTGGTACAAATTGTCCTACTGCATGTCGCAGCTGCAAAAATGAAAACTGCTCATACATTTTTGCAAAGAAGGTCAAGTCGAACCATGATGCTATTGAAAAGAAAGGGACAACCAACCCAACCAATCAAAAAGACATGATGTATTATAGGGTGTGTGATATTAACAATTACAATTAACATTTTTCATCTATTATATACCAAGTGTCAAAGTTCATGTTTTCTAGTATCTAATTTTGGTAGAGGGTGCATCACCTGAACTTGAAGAAATTTGACGGTTTCCCCAGGCAGCAATGATGGCAACAGTACAATTTAAGTACTGTGAATTAAACTAAACCGGAAGTCACACAACTTTTGCATTCATTTATGTCAATATTTACAAATGGTTTACATAGAGTTTGCTTTTTATTCCCTCGCATTTTGCATTCACATTGTGACACTTTTTATGATAATAAAGCTTTCATTGACTGGAACCTTGGGAAAGCATTGTTTTGTGTTAAAATAGCACAACAAAACCTGCTGTTTCCCTCAGTCCCAGTCAATAAAGTGTTAATTAATAGGTTTTCTTAAAGGTGCCAGCTCAACCACACTGTGCACCATGTGCAGATAAACATGTGTATGCAGAACCACCATATCGCATTTGGAACCTCTGTGTGTGAGCAAAAGAAGGGTGGACAATTATCCATTGTTTCCCAGTATGTTGTTATTTTGATACTTTCAAGGTGTGGTGCACATTGGGTGAGTTGGTCCCTCTAAACATAAATAGTAAAAATGCCAAAAATATTTTACATAAGAGATATTGAATTCTCCCCTTGGGTTGTAACACCTTTTCAAAAATCTCTGAAGACGGAATCGTTTTGTGTGGTATCTGGTAGAGCATGACTGTTCCCTTCAGATGCCTCTCACATCTAAGTTTAGGTGTAAGGTTGAATGCAATTTTCACCATTGTATGCCTCTGAATGGTGAGTGTGCCTAATTTTAAGCCATAATTTAGCCCAAGATTTATGTCTGCAAGAATGGTCAAGGATTACATAATTAATAAGTTATCATTTTGCATGACACAATAATAGTAATTAAGCGAATACATGCAGACATGCACACTCAGCAGTCTTCAGATTATGTAATCAGTTTATTATGTTGCAGCTAAATGTAGTCTAATAATGTATCCTTAGACTATTGCACTGTCAGCTTAAATTTAAGTTCTGTCCCCTCAAGTCACATTCTTGGAGCATGTTTCAAATTTCATACTCTGGCCTCACAGCATTGCATATTTATTTGATTCTAGGCAGACGTCCTGCATCAGAAACACCAAAATGACATTGTCATTTTGACATTTAAAAAACATGGTCTGGGCACAACAGTAGAGTGCTATGGCACAGAAGGTGCCGGTGCAGCCTTTGTTGGGCACAAGGGGGAGAAGCCTGCCCATGAACTTGGAAAAATGGTAAAGAAAATGTTTGAGACATTTATGGAAGGTGAGACTAAGGACTGGGAGATCACAAAACATGGAACCCCTGGTCCATGTACCACCTCCTTGGACCACCCCTAAAACTGCCTAAAAGCTGAGACAAAATGAATTTGTGTGAATAAATCTGGCACATTAGAGACCCTAAATGTCTGATACAGTCCAATATTTAATATAACAGCAGTCTATGTGCCTCTACCGCCATCTTGGAACATTATCCACTAACCATTCCTAATGAAGGGTATAAGAGGAATATATGTTGTAGGGGTGTAAAGAATGTCCCCACCCCAACCCATTCCCCCATATCCTTTATAAAGAGTTTGCTATTTGTTTTTCTCTTCTCACTTCAAACTTTTTTCATTTCTTACATAATTGATCTTGACACAATATCAAAATTTGTGTCCGCTCCACTATTTTATCAAAGCATTATTTCCATTTTCAAGTTTTAGTTGCATTATTGAATTTACAGTAACAAAAATGCTTGGGTAATTTTTAGTGATGGCCGAAGTTGTTGAAAAAGGTTGTTTAAGCTTTGTTTTTTGTGTTTTATCATTGTCATTATTATTGTTATTCACACAACTGGCTTTCAAAATGCTATAAAAAATTAGTCACAAATATGACTGAAAATGTTGAGGAAAATGATCAGTTGTACAAGTGATCCATAAAAGTCCAATATCAAACCATGATTTATGATACCACCCGATGTTTTTCTTATTTCAAGTGGCTCAAGGGTAATTTTCCAGAATTGCTTACTGTTTCCAAACTTGTGTGCTATCTGCTTGTTTTTGACCTTGTATGATGTTCAACGCTTGCAATCATAATTTAATTTTATAGAGCCATCATTAAATTAAAATATAACAGCAAGTACCCTGCTGGTTTCTTTATCTCAGCCACTACTCGCAGGGTATTTTCATATGGATATCTTATAGCCAAACCGCTGTATTTCGGTTAATATGCTACCCTCGGTAATTAAAGATTATTGTATTGTTGTTGCATTTACATTTTTCTCATTAACATATCATCGGTTTAGGTATTTTTAAAAAGACATCTATATACAGTCTAATAAAATGTAATGATGGCTTCATAAAATTAACTTTTACTAAGGTTGAACATAAAATCGGCAGGTATCCACCCAGTGTTTTGAAACAGTTGCAGGTCACCTTAAGCACAGAAAAGAAAAGGAAGAAGGAAAAGAAAAGGAAAAGTAGATACATCAAAACTCTAATGCAGTAGTGTATTTATTTGCAGAATACAGGAAGAAAAACAGGGTACCTGATCCAGAACCACCACAACCCTTCAGTTTTCAAGATGGTGCAACAGGTGCACCAATGCTAGCCGCACCTTCAACAGCTATGCCACATGCTGCTGCTGCCACTCCATCTAGCACAACACAAGTACCACCAGCACCTACAACATCTGGGCAACAGCCACCAGCACCTACAACAGCGACGCCACAGCCAACAGCACCTACAACAGCTACGCCAGAGCCAACAGCACCTACAACAGCTACGCCACAGCAACCAGCACCTACAAAAGCTGGGCAACAGCCAACAGCACCTACAACAGCTACGCCACAGCCAACAGCACCTACAACAGCTACGCCACAGCCACCAGCACCTACAAAAGCTGTGCCACAGCCAACAGCACCTACAACAGCTACGCCACAGCCAACAGCACATACAACAGCGACGCCACAGCCACAAGCACCTACAAGAGCTGTGCCACAGGCTGCTGCTACTCTTTGTAGCACAACAAAATCTACTTTGTCAGCATCAGCATCCCCACCGCCCTTCACTGTCACATCTAAAACAGGTATTCTTTGCAGGCACAACCGAAATAAAACAATATAGATCTCCTACTTGAAGATTAAAGAACAAAACAATATACAGTATAGAGCTAATAACACAGACAATCCATAGAATAATAGCATAGAGTGGTTTTCATCTACCTGTGATACAAAGTTTGACAGGAGCAATAGTGCAATATGCTATGTTAATTGTAATGTTCTGATACTGTATTTGACTAGGGCTATACTTCGGTTTATTCCGACATGATGAAAAGAGCGATCTGATAATATACTCTTATGTGTACATTGTACCACTACCACGAGCAAATTTTGATACTTGCACGTTTTTAGAATTCTCTTTGCACATACCCTGGGTACCAGAGGCTCCGAGCTTCAAGGCGGCGACGATTGCTTTGATCAACTCGTCGTACTTTGCACGGGGATGTGGAGGTTGATTTGGGTGCAGCGGCTAAATTTTGAACTTGATGAGATGCTTTTAAATCAAAGAAATGGCACTAATTAACGTGACCCAGCTGCACGCCTATGCAGCATGCAACTATAACTCAATGCAGCTACGGCACGCTAAGCAGTGCATTGCGCGAAAAGTTGACACTTGTCGAGTGCATTTTTTTCTGTAAGGGGGATAGTCATTTTGTTAAATATTTGACACTGGTAGCCTCCTCCAACCTGTTTTGCAAAGATATCTATTCAGTTCTATATTCTATTTATTTTTTGCAGATACGGTAATGTATAAAAAGGATGATATCTGGTTGGCTGCTGGGATTTTGATGCCACATTTAACTACCCTCCATGGCCATGAAATCCCCCCGAACCATGTGTGTGTTCAGCTCACATCAGTCAAGGATAACGTGGAAGCCCCTCTTGTTTTAGGGAATAGCATGGAGAACAGATATTTGCAAAAGGGGATGTTCTTTGCTCTACCAAAGGATTCCTTGTGTAAAGCAGTAATGGTAGGCCTGAACAGGTTAGCTTTACAGAAATTGTGTTGATGCACTAAACGTTTCTCCAGCAAATCATGGTGCCCCTGTAAGTTATGACTTTGTTGGGTTTTATTTGGCTGTATATCAAATAAACCTCCATACATTACCTGGCTATTTGAGCACTTACTCTCAAATGATGCTTTGCAAGTTTAGGAGCTACATCGGCCATCATCCACGTGTTGCTGGAGAAACGTTTGCTAAAACAGGTGTTAGATTTACCACTTGGCTTAAATTGCACCCTAGTTCCTAAAGTTGTGTGAGGAACTTAACCATTTCCGCATAAAAATAATTTTAAAGCAGTTTTCCCCTAACCTTTTGCGCAAAAACTGGCTATAAAATCATCTTGAGAAGGAAATCGAGAATTATATCCAGATAGACATATTTATTTCGCACTTCTAGCAATGTTCATATAGTATATCGTTATGTATTTGAGGGAGCAGGGCCCCTGGAATAACTATTCAGCTAACGGAGCCAGGGCGCTCAAAGTTGGTGTTTCATCTTCATATTTTTTAAATATTTATTCATCGGTGACTAGGGTGCAATTTAAACAAAGTGATAAAATCAAAACGTTTACCGCCAAGAAATCCAGAATCGGACTCCATACCTCTGTTTTTCATTAAAAAAATATATATGAAAAATAATTAGAAATTGATGCACAAATTTACACATCCGCGTAATTGTATCTATAAAGATTGTTGTGGAAACCACTCTATATCTACATTTTTAAATTAGCCACGTACTCTCTGATTGTCCCTTAGTAAGGTGATTATTTATGATTCTGAGACAGCTTAGATACAAGATATATTTTTACAAAAATGTAATAAATTCATTATATAAATTTATTTTATTTTGTACAGGTAGGGGCTTTTACATCAGTTACAGTTATGACATTTTGATGTCGCTGTCAATTTTTTCACTTATCAAAGTGATTATTTTCTGAATATTTAACAGCAGAGATTCAAGATGCATATATCATATATTTTTATAAAAATCAAATTATTTAAATTTCCGAAATAATTACTGCTGTTTTCTCAATTCTGTGAACTCTCACATGTAGCACTGAGAGGCTTAGTGACGTAAGGCAGGAGGTGGGTTTAACATTGTAAATCATTAGCGAGAATTCGCAGAATCATGGAAACTGCAGTAAATTATCAATTTTTTTAAGCTTTACTTATGGAAGAGCACTTTTTATGAACTTATTTTTGCAAATGCGCGAGTCCCTTTCCCTTTTATATCATTTATACACCTGCCTGTTTTAGACTTCTTCTCTCTTGCATTTGAAAAGTGGGACAAACTTTCTGCATTTTAACAAAGAGCTCTCAGAACAAAAATGGTGACCATTTGCCAACTTCAACTCAAATTATTTGTACCTAGGGTTTGAGCACCAATCTATGGAGTGCAAAATATTTATATTGCCATTAAACTAAAAAAACGTTTCTGTGATTTCATGTATTGGGATGACAAAGGCAGCGAAGTATTACATTGTAGAGAGAGATATCTATATTGAAGAGTTATTTTTATAAAACTATTTATAGATATGTCATAAAATTCACAGAACACATTATTAAAATAGTACTTTATTACAATTTTATTTACAAATTCCTTCAAATATCTAGTTTTGTTGACATTAAATAAAAAGTAAAAACAAACATTTGTTCAATTGCTGAATCAAACACAAATCACAGTATCCAACTTTGCGACTCTATTATTCATGTTCAAATTGATTTTAATTATACCATAAAGGACTATAAGCTACTTCCTCGTTGTTCCTTAACGTTTCCTAGTGCGAATCAAATGTTTCCGTTGGTACAATCATTTATTCCCTAATACGTTTATGCCATGTTCAAACAGTAAGGAAGCCCCGTTTCAATGGATGTTTGTTCTCGTTGACTCCAGAACTATTTCAAGGATCTTGCGATAAATAGGTTAATCAAATGTTGGGTGATATTTGCAATTTTATTTCGGAATAACTCAAATCCCGGCACCCAGAATTGGAAATTGATTAGTAGGTGCAATAAGAAATTGATACGTAGTCACCTAACGGTAAGGGGGGCTCCCACAAAAAAATGGTGTTACTTCATACTGCACATTGTTTTAATAAAATATTTTAATATATAAAATTTTTGCTATCTGCAATTAGAAGTATTTTGCTTTCTTTAATTTTAATTATTTAAAAATAAAGTCCCACGCCTACCATGCTATCTCTTAGGGGTCAATTTTATTTTTCTTATCGAGCACCCCCGTCATTTTTGTGGGAGTCCTCCCCCTCCCCGGGCATATAACAAAATGACCGTATAACAAAAAGGCCGTAGCGTCGTGCACACTAGATATAACAGCGTTTTATCGCAAACGTAAAAGTGAGAGAAAATGCACAGGAATTTTGTAACATGTTAATATCGCTTTATTTATGTATTTTCGTGCGCTCATTTTAGTAAATTTTAGCTTTTGATTGAATTTTGTTAGTGTGGCGCCGTACTTTGTCGCTAGTGTGCACTAGACTTAAATAAGATATAAAATAAATAAAATATTAAACTGTGATGATGACACCTCGCTTTTGTGAACCCATACCATATCAGGCCCCACTTTTTCATTTTGCATTAGTTGCACTATTTGAGTTAATCTTATTATATGCAAAGCGGTTTAAAGGGGCTATGTCAGGCTTAGTAAAGCACAATTTAAACAAAGTTATAAAATCAAAACGGTTTTTCTACAAACCTAGATGGATATTCCCAACGAACAAACGGTTACTGGTCTTGTTAAGCTTGGGCTAAATTACGCTATAACCGTGACGTAGCCTCTTTAAAAATGCTTCAATCTTTCTCGGGCACGGTATTCCTCGTTGCACCTTCTACAGAAGAAGAAGTCCAGGCAAGCATGTGTTGAGCTATTTCCCATGTTAAGGCACCTCTTGCACTCACTGATGTACTTGGGAGAACATCTCTCACGGCAAAATACATAGAAGGATTTCTCTAGAACTGGACAGCAGCATTTTCCTCGTTCCTTGGCACCACAAGCACGGCATTTTTCTATCATTTCCGCAAAGGTGTTAAGGGTACATGAAAACATCTCTTTTGAAGTAGCCAGTCATACGAAAACCGCTCTAGATACGCGTACCGTATGTTATCATAGTCAGGCGCATAGCGATGTCATTTTGGCAAGTACGCACGGGTACGCAGGTTTACCATTGTCAAAAGAATACTGAGCTCCGTTCGCTGATAACTATTTAATATTATTAATCGACAATAACGCGATAAAGGAGAATTTGACCATTCCATTAAAACAAATCATAATCCACCTATCGAGGAGCCCAAATTTGCTCTACCACAATCTGTCGTGTGAATCCTGTGAAAATTCGAGAATAATCTTTGGAAATCTAGGGTCACAATTAAATACCCTTATGGAAATCCATTGTGAAATTTGAATATCCCTGTAAAATTGCAGGATTTTTTCTGACCTTTATACGTCCCTTTGTTATTTCTGAGTCCCGTGGCTGGATCGGTAGAAAATAAAAATCGAACCGGTTTCCTCTTTCGCTTTGATTTTACTTCTTGCCGATCAAGCAAGTCTCTGCCTTCTTTGAGAAGTTCTTCTACGGATTTCTTTCTTTTACCTACAAAAAAATAGACGAGGAGGTAAAAAAAAATCGCCAAAGGCTCCCATCGTTTACACATATCCAAAAGAGCCTTTGATGATGGTCAGTAAAAGCTTAAACAGCGCCGAACTGCGTCCCACTTACCACGAGATTTGGGCGCCATATTGGATGTGATACCTAGACGCTGCGTCGAACGCTTTATAATTCACTTGTCCATGCGCATGACAATGAATTAATGACTATCATTAATTCAGTGGTCAAATAACATTTAAAGATAATCGTTAATTCATTCTCGAGACCATGTTGCCTGACAATGAAACTGATGGCGCTTTTGGCCGCTAGAGCCTGGAACGGCTGCTCCCCTTAACACGAAACCGAGGCTCTTCACTCTTCCACTTTCCGACCTTCTCAAAATGGCTGCATTGCACACGTGTCGTTTTGCCGGCTTTTGCCTTCTTTTCCTGCTTTCTTTCCTCCATTCCTCCTTTGCTGGTCAACGAACGCTTGTTCTTTTAGATAATGCTAACACCAAAGAGACTCATTCTATATTTTTCAGCTCTCTAAAAGGTAAGTTTGGCTTTATAATAACGCCATTGTTCTCTCGATTCTACACTTTTCTCTCAAAGAAAAACACGAATACGAATTCATCTCGGCTATAACCACTCTTTGATGGCCTGATAATAATGTCTGGGCATAATTAAGTCTTCCTTTGTAGCAACTTAGTCTTATACTTATTTTTATTTCACGAAAGCTATGATATGACGGTGTTGAGTAGAGTCGACCCTATAGTGCAAGTAAACTATCACCTGAAAAACCTGAAGAAGTATTCTTTTTATTTTGAAGTTGACCATCAATTCCTAGTGTAGTTTGTTGTAACGTAAAATTTGTTGTTTAGTTCTGAATAAGTAACTTAATATTCAGAACTAAACAATGTAATTTATAACTTAAGCTTACTACACTAGTAAACGAAATTGCAATCGTTAAACTACTTAAAGCTTGTTTGAAATAAAAAATAGAAACAATTGAAATTTATTTAACTTTTCTGTTAGTGAGTTGAGAATGCTGACGAAACTAAAAAAAGTTACTGATATTTGAACTGACTTTCAAGTTCAATGGTGTATGATGTCTTAAAAGAGTTTTTGTTTTGTGTTAATAGCCAAAGGTTATGAGCTCACCTTCAGGACTGCAGATGACGCAAGCCTAGCCCTCGTCAAGTATGGAGAATTTCTATATGACAACCTTGTCATTTTCTCCCCATCTGTGGAAGGTAATTTTAATGTGTCTTCTTTTTCCACTGTCAGTATAATCAATAATTTTCAGATGTCAAAGTGCATATTAGCGAATACCCACTGAGATAAATACTTCCTGAGACTTTTCACTGAGATGAAAAGTGGTTAATTAGAAAATCAGTGACCTTAGGTACTCAAAGCAAGTTTTCACTGGTAATTTATAATCTGCCTTTATTCCCTGTTTCTGCATGAAACATTGTCCATTATTTTGGAAAAGCTATTTTATCATAGTGTGACATTATGAAGTTTTTGTAATGGTTGAAATATAGATAATGTTCTAACTGGTTCCTGTTTCCATCACAGAGTTTGGAGGTTCCTTAAACGTCAGGGCAATTACTGACTTTATTGATGGAGGAGGAAATGTCCTTGTAGCTGCTAGCTCAGCCATTGGTAAAGACTTTATTTTAAAATTTGTCTATTGTAAAATCTAGTCATATTTCCAAAGCTATGGCTAAATAAGCTTGTGAACATTTTTTATAAGAGATTTTGTGGTTAGAACTTGGTTGTTTTGCTCAGCATTCTCTCATGTTATATAGGTGATCCTCTGCGTGAGCTGGGCAGTGAGTGTGGTGTGGAGTTTGATGAGGAAAAGACTGCAGTCATCGACCACATAAGTCATGATGTCAGTGACTTGGATCAGGTAGGATTTAAGCCTTTTCAGTGCTTTGGTATTTGAGTGAAGTATTTCCGATAAAACCTCATCGTTGTTTTCCCCAGCACACTCTGGTTGTTGCAGAACCAAGCAACGTCATCAAGGCAGATACTGTCACTGGCAAAACAGTCACCAGCCCTCTTCTCTTCAAGGGTGTAGGGTATGTGTTAATTCAAGAGCCTATAAGATGTTTATGGGTTCTATAATTAGTTGGATTTGTTGGTCTTTGGTCCCAGATTTTTTTTATCAGGTCTCTCACTCAGCAAAATAAAACACAAAGAATCCTGGGCTGTGTTCCATGGTCAGACATGATTATTATCACGTCTGCCTGAGGAACCTCTTATGTTTTTGCCTTTTGTCCACAAGGATTAGCTTACCTAATTTGTAAATTTTAATGCACACTTAATTTTTATGCACCATCACTGTTGATCCAACCTTTTATGCTACTGTATATGTTTGTGCAATTTGTTTTGACATTTGCATTAGATTTTTATTTATTTTGATGTTTCTATATTTTTTTGCTATGTAATTCCAGCTCAAAAGGTCTGAAAATAGATGCAGCTGTTAAATTGTATGTATGTAGATACCTGATAATCATGTTTGCCTTACAGTATGACTACTGACGTTGACAATCCACTTGTGCTAGAGGTGGTCACTGCCTCCTCTACAGCTTACTCCTACTACCCAGATGTCAAAATCACTGAGGTATACAAAAAAACTGTTACATTCTTTCTTTTTTTTGGGGGGGGGAGGTATATGGACTTCAGGATTTCGTTTTTGGAAGTGATTAGTTTCTATTAGGGTCAATTTTTGCTATTTTTTGTTAATTGATTTTTTGTATGAAATATTGGGTTCTGCCTTGCTTAGCATAATGTAGATAATGTAGATGGAAAGTCACTTTTGATGCCTGGGTTGGTTATTTAGTCCATAGAAAGAATTTGTTGTCATGCTGTATATCATGAATCAAAATGTATTGACATTAACCAAATTAACCATATTGTCCATTTTGTCAAACATTAATTTACACACATTGTATGTTGTATAATTGTTATTTATTATGATTAATATTATCATTTTTAATATTATTATTTTGTGTTTATTTCCACCAGTACCCTCATGCCGTTGGCAAGAGTACAGTTCTGGTTGCAGCACTCCAGGCCAGGAACAATGCTAGAGTAGTGTTCTCTGGCTCTCTAGACTTCTTCAGTGATGAGTGAGTATCTAACTCTTAGCATCTGTTAGCACTCCAGGCCAGGAACAATGCTAGAGTAGTGTTCTCTGGCTCTCTAGACTTCTTCAGTGATGAGTGAGTATCTAACTCTTAGCATCTGTTTCACCCATTATCTCCATTGACATCATTTGACATTACGCTGCATTGTTCACCCTGTTTTCCTTTTGTTCCACACACATTGAACCACCCTCAGACAAGGAGACAGACCGGGCACCCTTGAATAATCAGTGATTATTGGACCATGGTTTCTCTGGATTGCCCCTTTGTCTCCAACCCTTAACGTCAAAGTTTCTGATAGAGAGAGGATTTGGATTGTTGGGTAATTAATTATTTTTCTGCTTCTTAGATTCTTCCAGCGTTCTGTGCAGAGCTCTAAGGCTGGCTCCAAGAAGTAAGTACTATACAACTGTGTAAAATATCCAATTTTGCTAGGCAAGTTTGCTACATTTTGTTACAAAACTAATGGGATATTTTCCCTTCCCCCTCCTCAATGTTGGAGGGCGAATGTTCACCTAGCGACTGCTTGTGTTTTGAGCTGAAAAAATCGCCTCTAAGGGTTGAAGGTTGTTTGTGTGTTTTGCTCAAAACCTAGTCGCTTTTCGTAATGATGATTCGACTTATGATGGTAATTCTAGTGTGGCTTTTAGTTTTATTCCCAATACGAGTTTTAAGCTCTAAATGATCTGTTGTTTTCAAACATAAATTTGTTTAACCAGGTTCAAAAGCAAATTGTTGCTCAATGTATGCTCAATAACTTATATATATTCTAGAATAAATAAGCTAGAACAAATTCCGCTAAAGTATAATCGGTGTAGATCACTTGATAAGTAACCTGTGACACGAGGACACTTGGTTCCTCGCTGTTGACAACTCAACTAAGGTAAAGTGAGCTTGTGTAACTGCACAAAAAGTCAACCAGGACCAACCTGGGTTCAGTTAACCGAGACTCAACCTCAGTTGGCATCCTAATGTAACCACAGCATTAATTTTGTTGTGGATTGTAGATACTAAAGGCCATGTTTCCTTCTTATCAGGTTTGACAAGTCAGGCAATCAGGATCTAGCCCTTGCGGTGACTGACTGGGTGTTTAAACAGCGTGGGGTGCTGCGTGTGGGTGAAGTCAAGCACCACAAGGTGGGAGAAGACAACCCTCCTGCTGCCTACACCATTGAAGACAATGTGGTAAGTGTACTGAAGTTACTAGGGTTTATTTGGAATTTGTAATACATTGAAGCATTTTTTATCTATAGAGTATGTACATAACTATACCTTATTTAGGGGGGAATTAATAATAATTTGATAATTTAATATAGCATTATAAAAATCTCAATGAGATTGTGCCAGGCTTCAGACTTCTGCAGTCCCCTTTTGTTGTACACACATAATAACAAGATCTCTTAACCCCCACAAGGGGGGGGGGGGGGGGTTACAGCTGTGGCTCATTATAAGGAAACAAGAGTCCATTTAACTGCATGCACGACCTTGCACAAAACAGACATGACATAACTGGTTTGCACTTGATAAAGACAGCAAGAGCTAGAGTCTACTAGGTTTGATATTCCTAGGGATTAACTAAAATAATAGAATAACTAACGTTATTGCTGTTTCTCTGCACAGTTTTACAGCATCCAGATTGAGGAGATGATTGGCAACAAGTGGCAGCCATACCAGGCCTCCGATGTGCAGATGGAATTCTTCAGGATTGATCCTTTTATCAGGACCACACTCAACCGAACCAGAGGTAGATTTTCCACAGATTTGAACCGGGGGTTGGGTTGGGTTGGGAGGTCGAGACAGGCAAAGCGAGTGTGCAGACTGTTTTCATCAAATGTGTTGCGTTGTGTCTGAGCCACCCACTAATCAACCAATGTTCGTCCGCTTATCAACCAATATGAGTGCACGCATGTAATACCGTAATAAAATGTTTTATTGATATAGACCACTATGGTAACATATTTTTAGAATCTTAAAAAATTCTTTTACCCGTACATTTACTTTTACCAGTACTTTTTTATTCATTTTTTACCACCTTAATGTTGCAAATGTTGTATATGACTGTTGACATTGTATATTAATTTTATTGTTGTTGACGACAGATGGACTGTTTACTGCCCACTTTAAGCTGCCTGATGTGTATGGAGTGTTCCAGTTCAAGGTTGAGTACAACCGCGTTGGCTACTCCTACCTGTCTAGCAAGACACAGGTATGTAAGCTGATAGGGGATTGTCTTAGCACAGCGAATAAAAAAAACTGATGCTGAGACAAGCACTTGTTACATTTATCTTTTTATCCTGAGTCTTGTTACAAGATCCTCACATCAAACACAGTCACAACGTCCTGCCAGTTTGCTATGCAACCCTGCATTCGCAAAGTGGAACAGTCCTCTGCATTCTTATTAATATAATTATAGAATGTGAATATTATCAATATTTTAGCATTTTTATATATGTTAATCTTCACGCCCATATATGTATTTTTATTCCTTGTCTCAACTTCCAATACCATTACAGGCTAATACTGTAGGATTTAAAGTCTGCTACTGTAGATACACTCTCTAACTTTTCTTTTTTAATTTCTGTTTTCTTGTTGTACAGGTGTCTGTGCGACCCAAGCAACACACCCAGTATGAGAGGTTCATCCCCTCGGCCTACCCATATTACGCCAGCGCTTTCTCCATGATGCTAGGAGTGTTTGTATTTGCTATTGTGTTCCTTCATCACAGAGATGACGGCAAAGTTAAGGCAGAGTAGCATGCCTCTTATTCCAGCGGCTTCGATTTGTACTGAATGAAATAAAACTTTTGTTATAATTGTTTATGTGTGTCTGCTGATTTGTAAATTTGACGAGTTTGTGTAATTTTTCTATTGTCTGTTTAGAATACCATAGATTAACCATCACTGCCTCCACAGCCACCACCACTACACCTTAATCATAATGGTTTCCATCATCTTATTGTCGTCATCATCACTACAGATCACCTACATCATCACCACTGCTCACAAAACCACCATCACAACCACTATGCCTACACTACCAACCAACACCACTTCTACTGCCGTCATCACACTACTACTTACACCACAGTCACCACCATAGCTACAACCATCATTACTACTGATACTACTTACAACACCACCAGGGGCCGGTTCCTGAAAAGCCGATTAGCGCTAACCCAGGGTTAAATTAACCCTAACCCACGATTAAGTGTTTACCTCCGGATTAGTTCTGTTCCCGAAACGCTGATTAGCGCTAACTCTTGATTAGTTCGGAGGTAAAATCTAACCCTGCTCGCGAGGTGGGTTAACTCGCTTACCTACGGTTTAGTTTGCGTAACACAGGCCATCTAAACTTTGAAGTAGAACTAAAGTTTCATAAAATGAAGTTGCCGACAAAAAGAATGAAGCTACACTAAAACAATTTAGGGATCAAATTTCCTAGCATTTCGCTTTGTTATGCTACCTTCGTTGAGATGCTGACTCGAAAATTGTGCTGGGACAGCCGGAAAGTTACATGAAATTTATTTTTGAAATGAATCTGTCTCGCTAGTGTCACGCACAAACTCGAATCGTGCAAATGACATTTTTGGCAATGAAATGGAGGTAATAACAGGTGATGTAGAGGTGTTTTTGGGGCTCTGCGAAAATAAAACCAGCAAAGGTAAATTTGTGTTGCTCTCTATTAATCTACTGGGTATGCTGTGTGAATTCTACACCTCAAACCAGTTTTTCCCAGGGTTAGTAAAGCGGGGGATTACTTGGCTTTCACGGTGAGTTATCCGTAGGTTAGCTAACCTACGATTAGCGGATTTTAACCCGGGGTTAGGCGCTGATCTAGGGTAAAGTTAATCGGCCTCAGACGTGTACTCGTGAAACCCCCTTGGCGGCCAAAATATGTGCCATTATTACAGAATCTTCAATTACTATGTTCTTTACTGCGTGTACCCCCCTCAGCCAATCCTGGATACTTTCCAGCCCACCGTCATCACTACATATGGCTACTATACCAACCAACTGCACTTCTACCATCATCACCTCACCGCTACTAAAGCCACAGTCACCACCATCACAGCTACCACCATCGTCACAATGGTCTTCATCTCTGTGATCAACACTACTGCTACCATCTACTACTACTACTACTACAATACCACAAACACCGCTATTCTACTGTCACCATCACACGGCCACACCCACCACCATCCTTATAATGGTCTTCATCATCTAATCATCATCATCTCCGTGATCATAACCACCCCCATTACCACTACAACCTTCACTACTACTGCTACTAAAGCCACTACTACAATAACTAACACCACTACTACCACCAATATCATCACCACCACTACCACCAATATCATCACAACCACTACCACCAATATCATCACAACCACTACCACCAATATCATCACAACCACTACCCCCAATATCATCACCACCACTACTCCCAATATCATCACAACCACTACTCCCAATATCATCACCACCACTACCACCAATATCATCACAACCACTACTCCCAATATCATCACAACCACTACTCCCAATATCATCACCACCACTACCACCAATATCATCACAACCACTACTCCCAATATCATCACCACCACTACCACCAATATCATCACAACCACTACTCCCAATATCATCACCACCACTACCACCAATATCATCACCACCACTACCCCCAATATCATCACCACCACTACCCCCAATATCATCACCACCACTACTCCCAATATCATCACAACCACTACTCCCAATATCATCACCACCACTACCACCAATATCATCACAACCACTACTCCCAATATCATCACCACCACTACCACCAATATCATCACCACCACTACTCCCAATATCATCACAACCACTACCCCCACCACTACCCCCAATATCATCACAACCACTACCCCCAATATCATCACCACCACTACCCCCAATATCATCACAACCACTACTCCCACCACTACCACCAATATCATCACAACCACTACTCCCACCACTACCACCAATATCATCACAACCACTACTCCCACCACTACCACCAATATCATCACCACCACTACTCCCACCACTACCACCAATATCATCACAACCACTACTCCCACCACTACCACCAATATCATCACCACCACTACTCCCACCACTACCCCCAATATCATCACCACCACTACCCCCAATATCATCACCACCACTACCCCCAATATCATCACCACCACTACCCCCACCACTACCACCAATATCATCACAACCACTACTCCCACCACTACCACCAATATCATCACCACCACTACCCCCACCACTACCACCAATATCATCACAACCACTACTCCCACCACTACCACCAATATCATCACCACCACTACTCCCACCACTACCCCCAATATCATCACCACCACTACCCCCAATATCATCACCACCACTACCCCCAATATCATCACCACCACTACCCCCACCACTACCACCAATATCATCACAACCACTACTCCCACCACTACCACCAATATCATCACCACCACTACTCCCACCACTACCACCAATATCATCACCACCACTACCACCAATATCATCACCACCACTACCCCCAATATCATCACCACCACTACCCCCACCACTACCACCAATATCATCACAACCACTACTCCCACCACTACCACCAATATCATCACAACCACTACTCCCACCACTACCACCAATATCATCACCACCACTACTCCCACCACTACCACCAATATCATCACCACCACTACTCCCACCACTACCACCAATATCATCACCACCACTACTCCCACCACTACCACCAATATCATCACCACCACTACCACCAATATCATCACCACCACTACCCCCAATATCATCACCACCACTACCCCCACCACTACCACCAATATCATCACAACCACTACTCCCACCACTACCACCAATATCATCACAACCACTACTCCCACCACTACCACCAATATCATCACCACCACTACTCCCACCACTACCACCAATATCATCACCACCACTACTCCCACCACTACCACCAATATCATCACAACCACTACTCCCACCACTACCACCAATATCATCACCACCACTACTCCCACCACTACCCCCAATATCATCACCACCACTACCCCCAATATCATCACCACCACTACTTCTATAATAGTTAACACCACTACTACCACCAATATCATCACAACCACTACTTCCACCACTACCACTAATATCATCACAACCACTGCTTTCACTAGCATGCCAACCAGCACTAACATCATCACTGCTTTCACTAGCATGCCAACCAGCACTTACATCACCACTGCTTTCACTAGCATGCCAACCAGCACTTACATCACCACTGCTTTCACTATCATGCCAACCAGCACTTACATCACCACTGCTTTCACTAGCATGCCAACCAGCACTTACATCATCACTGCTTTCACTAGCATGCCAACCAGCACTTACATCATCACTGCTTTCACTAGCATGCCAACCAGCACTTACATCACCACTGCTTTCACTAGCATGCCAACCAGCACTTACATCACCACTGCTTTCACTAGCATGCCAACCAGCACTTACATCACCACTGCTTTCACTAGCATGCCAACCAGCACTTACATCACCACTGCTTTCACTAGCATGCCAACCAGCACTTACATCACCACTGCTTTCACTAGCATGCCAACCAGCACTTACATCATCACTGCTTTCACTAGCATGCCAACCAGCACTTACATCACCACTGCTTTCACTATCATGCCAACCAACACTTACATCACCACTGCTTTCACTATCATGCCAACCAACACTTACATCACAACTGCTTTCACTAGCATGCCAACCAACACTTACATCATCACTGCTTTCACTAGCATGCCAACCAGCACTTACATCACCACTGCTTTCACTATCATGCCAACCAACACTTACATCACCACTGCTTTCACTATCATGCCAACCAACACTTACATCATCACTGCTTTCACTAGCATGCCAACCAGCACTTACATCACCACTGCTTTCACTAGCATGCCAACCAGCACTTACATCATCACTGCTTTCACTAGCATGCCAACCAGCACTTACATCACCACTGCTTTCACTAGCATGCCAACCAGCACTTACATCATCACCAACGCTGCTACCAACACCTGAGTCACCACTACAACCAGTAGCATGGCTACCCCAATAATCCACCATCCGCATCCGACACTCCACAGTGGTCTGTCCCACCCTCACATCGTCAAGTACTACAGCCAAAGAGGCGGAAGCGCCTGTTTTTGCCATCTGGCAAACGTCAAACTTGCTACTTGAAGACAATTTCTAGAGGAGAGAGAAAACATGTTATCGTTATAGTCTCACATAATCATAACTTAGGTCGGGAAGTTAAAACTGTCGCTTGGGCGAATTTCAAGTAAAATACTGTACATCCAATAAAATACAAAACAAAAAAATACAAAACGTCTTTCATCAAAACGGATCTATTCTGCAAAATATCTGTTCCGCAGCCCGTTTTTTTTTTTTTTCTGGCTGTGTAGATGTTTGACCCCTCGGTTGCTGGGAAAAAAATCGTGCGGAATGGTTCTGCTTGCAAAAGTTCAACTGGGATTACATTTTTGACACTTTAAAATGGATATTTTCGACATCAGAAATATTCGAACGACGAAATATGCCATTTTAACATGTTTCGGGAAGGAGGGCTTGTTGTATGCCCTTGAAGATGAATGGTACAAGAAACACTGGCAGTTAGTAAAAAGGACATCAAATCAGCAAAGGTATACTCACAGTTTTTGGCCTCTTTGAGTCTTCTTGTAAGCCACTAAAACATCAATCACTCTTACAAGACACAATGTGACGTGCTGCATAGCTTATCTCAAAATACGTAAAGCGGCGGGTTTGTAAATATTTTTGTGTTTAATATAGGACCGCATACTCGCGTCTAAAATTCGCGTCTATAAATACGTCTATTCAAACTCTGACGCTAGGCTCCCGTTTTTAGTGTCGGGTAAGAATTTTCATATCACAGATTATGACCGACAACTGACCGAGAAATTCGCAGGTAATCTAAAGTTTGTGTCGGGCGGGGCTGAGACATTTACTTGACACCACCATTTTTAGAAAACTACTTGCTTTATTTGTATATTTATCCATAATCCAAAACATTCTTGGAGGGGCAGAACTTGGCATCTCAACCCTCTCACTTATTTATACGTTTTAATAAAAATTTACTATGAGTAACTAATTTTTGTCCTGGCTCGAATTAAATAAGCGCAGCGCATGACTGTTGGCACAACCATACGTAATTCGAAGGTATCTTTTTTAATCCTTTGTATGCAAAAGCTGTCTACTTTGTGCCTGCTAATTGCCTTAGCTAGCTGGTTACTGTCCGACGTCTGAGCGTGAAAACAAGACAGATTGTCCTCGGTCTACTTTATCGTTTCCCCAATTTACCACATAGAGCCTTCGATTTACGTCATCAATCACTCGATTTACGTCATCAGTCCCTCGAACTACGTCATCAATCCAGACCCTTCTGTTGCGGCCCCGAACGATCTTCCATTCGGATTTCAATCATATCATTAATATCTACAGAGTCTGAAAGCTAGTCTATTCTCCTTTTAGTCAAATTAGAAGCTGTAAAATATTGTTAACTTGGATTCTTAAAACTGCTAATAAGGGCTTGTGAGCTTCGCACAAACATGGTCAAAATTATTTCTGAATAAAACACCCAGATTAGAAGGCAGGCAGGACAGAGGTTCGCATAGAGTGACAATAGGGACCTTAAGCAACGACGAAGGCGCTGCAGTGAGAACGTGATCCCCAAATCAGCTTTAATACTTTGCGCTCAATTTTAAACTAGTTTTGATACAATTCAGTCATTCATGTATTCCCCAAAAAAAACTATAGTAAGCCCTAAGATAGCGAACAAGGATATTATAGTTTTTAGCGCACACGTTCCCGTCCTCGCTAGACCGTGAAACTTGGAGTTTTCACGTTGTAGTTTGAAGGAAATTGGCTGAAATGTATCAGACAGAATCCATTTCAGAGTATTTTTCACGTCTGGTTCTTTGAATTCTCAACTGTTTTATGCCGTCACCGTTCGCGTTGCCGTTGTCGTTGCTTAAGGTCCCTATTATCACCCTGCTTCGCTGGCGCCGCTTTGCTCGGCTGACCACAAGACAAAGGAAAAGCTGATGACCTACTTCGTAGTGCCTCTCGGTATGATGTACTAGACAGTGCTGAAGAACGTATGAGCATGCGCGTGCTCTGGCGAAAACACACACAATCTTAGTGTTGAATCGTTCGAAAAGGTACGAAAGGCTGACTTCAGTCGCTGTATTGACTAATCTATAATAAATGGCAGATTTGTTTGATAATGAGGGAGTCATCAAGAAAAATATAGCCTCAGCTTTGCGCTAGTTTTCTTAGCATTCAACAAAATGTGGCCGCCATTTCAAAACAAAAAGGCTGGTTTAACCGCGCGGTACTGGAACTAGTTTTGCGTTTTTCAGCACTGTGGATGTACTATATGACATATGTGCTATAAAATACAAGCATGATTTTCCCTGTTTCTGTATTTCTCAGATATCTGCTCATGACAGTAGACAGCTTAAGCAAGTCAACACGAACGGCATCAAAAACGGCGCGCGCTCTGACGAATTGTTGGAAAAACGGCGTTGACGTCCGTGACCGCGCGCGTAGAACGTAAAAATAGGGAAACTGCCGTTCGAGATTTCCTGTCACGGACGTCAACGCCATTTTTTAGCAATTCGTGAGCGCGCGCGCCGTTTTTGATGCCGTTCATGTTGACTTGCTTAAGCTCTCTATTGTCTAGTTTACCATCACGCTAAAGAAAAAAAACACGAACCACACATACGACACGTGTCATGCATGTCACGAACCACACATACGACAACACGTGTTAGGCATGTCACGAACCACACATACGACATGTGTCGGGCATGTCACGAACCACACATATGACACGTGTCAGGCATGTCACGAACCACACATATGACACGTGTCATGCATGTCACGAACCACACATATGACACGTGTCAGGCATGTCACGAACCACACATATGACACGTGTCAGGCATGTCACTAACCAAACACACGACACGTGTTAGGCATGTCACGAACCAAACATACGACATGTGTCACGCGCACGTCAGTACCACACACGTCGATTGTCACGAACGTGAAGTACCACACAAGTAGCTATCACTCCTTTCATGGAAAACACACTTTATCACTCAGCATTAATTATTTTTATATACTAATGTTTGATTTTTTTGTATCTAGAATTTTTACTATAAACAATGATATTCATGTTTCAAAGAGGCTTGTCTATTCCGCTTTGACTGTTGGCTACGTGTCGCTCTACGTCACTTCCGGCAATAGACGCCAATATCCTTGATCTCAGTGACGTCATACAAAACTCGATCGGCGTAGTAGTTGGCGCGAGCCAAGGTGATGTTTTTCTTGAAAATCTCCCCAAAAGCCTGTTTTTGCAAACAAAAAGAAGAAATAAACGTATTGTTGATTTGTTTAGGACATGGGGACAAAAAATGGAAGAGAATTAATGTTTTAATCCCTTTCTTACCGAATGTATCTGCTTCACTCTCTGCATGACGCTCAACGCTTTTCCCGCCTGTTTGGATGGTACATTGCTGCTCTCAAACAAACCATCAAACGCCTTGAACAGGTTTCCTAGGAAACGCTTGACACCCTCTCCACCGAGAGACTGGATCCTAGAGTCCATGCCCTTGACCCATGCCTTGACGCTGATCATCTCCTGGCGCTTGATTTCCTTGTTGCTTTTGTCCATCCATTTGCGAACGCCTGTGTATGAGGGGCAAGTCATTAATTGGCGATCCCTGATAGTGCCTTTGTTTATAAATAGATTTATAGCCTCTATTCTAGCTGATTCAGGGGCTCGGGTGATCTAAGGCATCGCTTTTAAGATTCGGGAAAATCACACAATCTTCAAGGGATTGGAGCATAAATGCATGAAAACTTGTTTTGTATTGTGAGACCGAAGTACAATATGTATCTTTTTTTTAACAATAAACCCCAAGGTCACGTGATAAAAAGCTTTTTTAAACTTGACTTAAGAAGAAATGTATGGCAGCTAGCTTCAAATACTTACCCTTGTTGCTAAGCCCTCACTTCAATAAAGGGGCAAGGGACTGATGATTAAGTATAACCGATGTGTGTTTAACTTACCATTACTGAGGAAATTGAGGCTCTTCTCTATCTCCACGATTTGATCTTTGGTGCCAGACACAAGTTCGGCTGCGACATTAAGAACAACAGCACGTCAGCAGCTTAACTCTTAAGTTTGACTATTCATGGCAGGGGTGGTTTGGGGGGTAAAAGACGTGTACGGTTGCAACGCTCGCTTCGGGAGCTACAAAGAGCAAGGGAGAGATGACGTCATGTGGCAGTGTAGGTTGCCGTAACTAAGATCAATCCCGTACCCAGGAGGGAAGGTGGTGCAGAGGATGCGTTCGCACCCCACACAACGGTTTACAATAGACGTGCTATTTGTCGACGAAACTATAAAGCATTAACTTAGAATGGAAAATTAGGTCCACTTTTTAGGATTTCGCACCCCTCTCAGAAAAATCCTGGGTACGGGCCTGAAGATAACTTAACCACCATAACAACACAAAGCTATCCTATTGCCTGTGATTGTATCACCTCTCACCTGACTGCTCTAGCTGTTTAGTGACACGTCTCAAACGCCGTCTGAAGTTGTCCTTCTCCTTGGCGAACAGGTATCTCTCGTACATATATGTTCCGTACATGCGCTTTACCGTCTTCATCATATCACGGCAAATGTTGAGCAACTGATGGTAGATTTTGCAGCGACCGCGACGAGATACTAAACAGAAGAACACGCGCCATGAAAGATGATGGTGGTGATTACAATTTTGATGGCAATGACCTTGGAAGAATGTTTTTTACGCTCGCCCAAGGGAACCGCGCGGCTCATATCACAAGATCGAGCCCAATCACCGAGCGGAGCGGGTTTTTCGCAATAATAACACCGACTACCGCCTGCAAGCAGGCTATCATCGATATGGTGATGTTGATGGTGGTGATGGCGGCATTTGAAGGGGATAGTTGTGGTAATGATGATGATAATGATAATGATGTTGATTATAAAGACGACGACAAATCACACAAAACGATCACACAAAGTCTTAGCGTAAATCAGAAGACTGCTTTCTTGAAAACCTTAGTTACCTGGTATCTTCCACTTGCGTTTTAGCGTGGCTTTTCCCATGGCAGGGTGGTTGGGAATGGGTTTAGCCGCCTCATCGAGAGGATTGTGTTGGTGAATGAGATCCCAGAATGGCTCTATTCTCTCTTTGGATCTCTCTACGACTTCATCGCTAACTTTGACATCACGCCGTTTTCGCGTATGTTCGGTTGTCTGAAAGAGATCCACGTAGCAAGTTTATTTAATAAAATTCTTTGATACCCTATTGAGGGAATTCCTAAAGGGTGTTTCTATATACATATCACATATGCATACATATCACGTGTTCTGCATGTGATCACCATTATTTACCTTCTCTATATTTTCTCCATCGTCATAGTAACGCTCGCGCTCCTCACTTAACAGGCTCCTCCTTGTCCTGGCCCGACTGATCTCAGGGAACATTGTGTTTGCCAGGAAGCGTGCAATGTTTGGTACCAGCTGCTTGTTGAGACACGCGCTGAATGGCAGGGACTTGACGTCGTTAGATCCAAGCAGCGACGCTGAGATGTTCATTGGTATGCAGCTGGTTGCGAGTCTCTCAACTGGTGTCTGATAACATGCGTTAGACACAGATGTTGTATGTGCTCCAATCAGAGGGTATCCTTACAGTGGTGGACCCAGAAAAGTGTAGGCGTGGTCGAAGGGGGGTGCGAAACATACACTTTTATGACGTTAGTTTGAAAAAAATGTACGGCAGCTACTAGCCACAGATTTACCTTCCGCCAAAATGGTATTTATAATGATCAATGGAAAAGAGACGTTTCAGAGGACTGTGAATCCCTTCGTCTTCTCGGGTCAGCCCGTTCTAGGATTGCACGTATTCTCCACCAAAAAAATAATTACCGTAAAGCAGATGCTTGTAAGGTTGAGTAGCCCGTTTATTCCGTGTCTTTTTATCGCTCTTGATGCTGATATGCCAGTCGATGCATCGCGGTCAATAAGGGATAACGCTTTCCCCGCGGCGTCAAGTACTGCTTTAGTCTTCCCTTTGGAGAATTCCGCATCGAAGACCTTCCTACTCAACAACTGGACGTGCTTCTTTTGCTCCAAAAGAATGTCCTGTGAATAGAAAAGCATGCGTATTAGCTACAGGTGGTGTAAAGTGGCATTAAAGCGGGCAGAAAAACATTGATTCAAATGAAACACATTCAGAAGATGTCTATGTTTATTATGTTTATATTAATCCTGTTTGTCAAGTCTATGTAAAAATCCTCTTAACAAGAAGGCGGTGTTGTGGGTAAAAAAAAGCATCATTACTGCGGGTTCGGTTGCGCAAAATAAATCATTTTTCTCGTTTTAGCTGAAAGCAGTCCAGATAAAAAGAATATGCTCGCAAAACCGAGATTGCATGATAAATGTGACTATATATAAGGCCTGTCCGGCAAAAAACGGGGCCCAGATCGATTGTAGTTTTGGCGACTGAGATACTTTAAAAAAAACAACTTTTAAACAAGTCAACTATTAGCTTTGATTGATATATTTTGATGCTTCTATAGACACACATGGAATACAATTAAAATGAAAAATAAATAAAGATAATTCAGCATTGATTTTAACTCTGCGCCTCTGACTCATGAGTCCAGCGTCCTAACTCCTGAGCTAAACGACCTGCTCGCATGTCTCCCCTGCGTGTTCTTAACAAGACAAATACTGTGTGCCGATACGCCTCTTGGGTCGCCTGAGTGGATACGAATAAAACTATAGCGTACAGATATAGCGACTCTTTCGTAAGCGGTTCAATAGCTCAGTTGGTAGAGCGCCGGGTATCTTTCCCGGGTTTGTTTCAGGGCCTCACGGTAGATTTGGGGAGTAGCATGGTTCACGCTATCGGTTGGTTTATCGCGCGTAATGTTTCATATCTATGTTCTGGGTTCGTTTGTCTGGTTATAATATTCAGGTAACAAGGGTAGCTGATTGCATTCTCACAAGTTCTACATGCAGGATATGGCGAAGTGAAGCAGTATGGCACGTGGACGATGTAGCAGTGAAGTGTTGTGTCTATAGATGTCCGGCAGATGGTCATACAACATCTTCAATACTCAGGTCGTTAATATTCAGGTCATAAATAGTGATGTTGTCATTGTATTTCCCGCGCAACCAAAGCTTGAGCCTGCAATCCCTAATCTCACGGGCATAACTGGATAAGTTGAACTGCATTTTTTTTTTACCTTTTTTCCGTTAATAATAGAGTGGTTTTCAAAATCCCGTGAACAAAATGTAATTGTAAAAGTGTAACAGTCAAGCCAGAACAAAAAATAACAAAGACATTACGGTGTAATTAGCAATAAATAAACTAAATAGTATTTCACGGGATTTTATGAATACCACTCTAGTCTACTGCAATTCGTGATTAAAAACATTATATGATATTTTCAGGGAAATAAATCAACACAGGATGTAAAAATTTATGTTGTGGACCTCTCTGAAAACAAAGTGTTTCGCTGGCGTTACGAGCATTAGTCGTTCCTCTGAGAAAACTGGTGACGGTGTGTCCGAAACATGCGCAATTACGCGCGTCTTGTTTAATATGCCCGACCTTGTCTGACCATCGTGATAATCCCCTGCGATTGCATCCATACCTTTGCGTCCTCTAAGTTTCCCTCGGCAACTTTTCTGATGTGCTGACAGCCGTGGTTCTTAGCCACGCACACAGGGTCCCCGGTCGTGTAGCAGCACTTATTCCACGAAGGACACTCGACACAGTTGCCGAACACGTCCCGAGTACAACATCGGTTCCAGTCTGGACAACCGATACACGCTAGTGAGAAAAAAGCCACAAAAAAGGAATTTAGCCATAGTTCCATTCCCTATAAGAGTTCTAGTAAACCGGACTCGAATACATGTAATTAGTGGTTCGTCATCTCTGTTTTAAGGAGTTTAGCAAAGCGTGATATCGGAGGCACAGCCGGCAAAAAAGAAATATTTTCTCCTTAAATAATCATCCAGTTTTTCGTACGTGACATTAACTACGCACCCCCCCCCAAGCAAATCGTAACATCTCGCCCGCTATCGTTCGTTGGGTCTCTCCATATATCCTTATTAATCTTCTAATAACCTTTTTACCTTTCTTGCAGTGGCCTAACTGGCAGCTGTTGTTGTATCTTTCCTCAGCACTCCAAACCTCTCGTTCTCTTTCCTCTAGTATGGCGGACTCACTGTCGAGTTTTTCGCGGAAAAACTGCTCATTTTTACTAGCCTACAACAACAACAACAACAACAACAACAGTTAGAACAGCACGCGGCCAAGTGCCTTAATGGCTACTATGGTTGCCTTACAACTGTCCGTTCCTATAGTAACCATGCTGTTTCTTTGGTTGCCTTGACGTTCCCGCAACTATTTTTCCTTGAAGTTATTTACTACGATTACCCCGATTTTTGGATAAAGCCGTATTTATTGTTGCTATGGTAACCTGGCACTAGTCCTTGCTATGCTTAGGGCTATATTTTTGTTGCCATGGTTACCTTGCGGTAGTACCCCTTGGCCTCGCGAAGGTTATCGTTAGCCTGGAGGATGAAGCTATCTGCTTCCTCGGCTGCTGCTTTCACGAGGTTCTCTACAGCGGCTGTAACGTTCTGGTTGATACTTTGTAAACATCCGTATGCCTAAAAGAACACAGCAAAAGAAAAATGATATTTTTCAACCATTCTGAACTTTCCTTGTTTAGCATGCTTGTCTTCCAAGGTATTCACATCCTACAAATATTTTGATGGAAGTCAGAAAGCGGGTGAGCATCCGCCAAGAGCTCGCAGAATACTCAAAATCGTATAACAGCCTCTGTCAACCCCCACGTCATCGTAGCAATGTGCAAAATGTGAAAAAAGCACCCATTTCCATCGGCTGATTTGGGCAAGCAAATGCGAATTTTCGATTGAAATTGGCAAATAAAGGGTTTTGCTTTTAGATGGTTATTTTGAGATTTTAGCACATTATTTGCCAATATTAAATGAAGATTAATATTGGGCACTTTAAGTTTTAATTTTTTTTAAAAGATTTGAAGAAATGTATTGAGGGAGACAAACAAATTAATCCGACCTACGAAAGAATAAAAAAAGGCGGACTTACCGAGTACTCCGTGCCTTCCATGTCACTCAGAAATTCCCGCGAGGATATTAGTAGCCCCACGTCATTCACGTCAAACAGCCTCCCGTATATGGGAAATCCAGTCCCTTGGTCTGTGACGTCAACCCCAACGCTCGAACTAATCCCGAGAGCCTTTGCAAACCCTAGCAGCCTAACCTGTGTGTTATTGGGCGAGACCTCGACGTGAAGACGAGGTCCACCTCTAGAAGTCGCCTCATCTCTCTGGATGACAACTGAACCTCCTGAAAGTACGAAAGGCGACGGGGCATGCTCAGTGTCCACGACTAGATGCTGGGGGTCTTTCATTGTGATGTACGCATTGAAGTACTTATCAAACACGTGCAGTGCTCCCTTGATGAAAAACGTGGTATTTCCTTGAACAGTTGGGTCATAGACTGCTGTGAAGCCTTCCGTGAACTCTGCTATTTTCAGGATCCGAGGAACCACTATCTTGGATGTTTCAAGCGCGTCAACGAGATCCTCAAAGGTTATGTTGTCGAACTTCGCGAGGATTCGGCTGAGTGCGGGTGACGAGGGGTTATACGCGACTTGTGCGTCTGCAACGCGCGCGGTTGGGTTTCCATACTCTCCTAATGTCATGTGGCCTGTCAGCTTGAGCTCTTTGAGAGGCGCCAATTTTGAGATTGGAGTTGAGAAGGCGAGATTGTCTACTCCTATTACTCCGCCAGTAAACTTCCGCACAATCTTATCATCGCTCTCCATCTCAAGAAGAACAGTCTCATTATTGAAGTTCACAGTGCCAGCGAATGAAAGATTTTCTTGCGGTAACTTAAGCTTACTATGAATTGCGAATGTGGATTGTTCACCGATTGTGAACTCAAGTATGTTGTCTTTCAGGAGAAGGTCTGTACCAAGCATATAGTCTTTGGTCAACATCCCAGCAAGATTGAGTCCACCGTTTGTGATTAGGCCTTGGACTCTGTACCACTGCTCATCCAAGAACATCTGCGCAGATTCACACACCTTACTCCCCTCGCAGTCTTCTGGAACTTTAAACAAACCAATAAGCGTCATACCACGCTCAAAGGAGAGCCCCGATAAAGTCGGGTTGTCGAACATGGAATGATCGCTCTCCGGGGATAACACGATAGATGTGTTGAAGCTATTATGAAGTAGCTCTAAGTTACTTGTTTGGAAGCCGGTTATTGCGTCTATGAGTGAATTCATTGGGATTTTTGGAAATATAAATCCAACAGCTGTCTGTAATCTGCCATTGTTTTCATAAACGATCGCTTCTGCTTCAGTTAATCTCTTCACGCCTGGAAAATGTCCCTTGCCAGAAATGTGTAGATATCTATTCATCAATTTTCCTTCGCTCGTGGTTGATTTAATTTGCGGGTTTACAAAGAAAAAGTCATTCATTTTACTCTTTTCGACAATTTTCCTGCTCTCTTCGTCAGGGATGAATGACAAATTATACTGCCTCACTAGTTCAGTTACTGACATCTGTCCTGCCGTCCCAGACAAAGAAACAACCTTAGTCTCCTCGTCTGTGGAGATTGATATCTTGGCCAGGTTCCCCCCAAGCTGAGAGTACCCCGTTCCCTCAAATGTCCAGGTATCGACCTGGTCATCAACTCGGTGTCTGAACATAACATCGGTACCAGCCAGGGATAGAAGTCCTGGCACAGCCCAAAATTCCTGGTTAACGCGGCTGTACACAAAGAAAGACCCTTGGTCGATGTCGTAGCTGAAATGATTGATGTTGATGGTAGAGAGATCTGGAAAGTTCAGCGGTAATGCGTCTACTTTAGTAGAAGGAGATAATGCCTTGAGTGTCTGCGCCACGCTCACCGTCTCGTGTTTTCCCGTCAGGAATTTGACAGAGGGCGGGTTAATTTGGACGGCGACTCTCACTGGCTTATCGTTCTCGCCTCCGAGTTGTATTGGTAGCAGAAGGGTCAGACCTTTCGAGATGTGTGACTCGAGCTCTTTGGATAGAATCCCGTCGCTAAAGGACTTGAGTGGCAACTTGTCCACATCACCCGTTGACGCGACGAACCCAAAATTTGTCTCCGACGTCCTGAACAGTCGCGTTCTCCCGATCAAGTTATTGATGAATGGTATTTGGAAGAGTTTGTCGCTCATTAGCTTTAGTAAAACTCGTGAAGGGTAATCTTGTTGAAACTCCAAAAGGACTGAGAAAATTCCAGGTTTGTTGGGCAAACTGCGTACGAAGACTTTACAATCTTTTACTTTAGTTCCTTCCAAGAATGGAGTACCAGAGACCATGAACACATAGTCATCTCCGCCTTTAAACACGGAGTACATTTCTGCGTCTTTGAGAGTTAAATTGCGGAGAACATCCATGCTAACGCCTGCCGCCTCGATGCTATTCCCATCGGAGATAGACGAAGCAACCTCGTACACGTTCAGCCAGTCAGAAGCAGCGACAAGGGTGTGGTGCTTGCCCACCTTGGACTCTTCGATTTGCACACGAGCTGTCATGTTGCCCTGCCGCCATTTACCTTAAGGAGGAATGCAAAGTAGGAATGTAAGGTTGCTTTAAGGTTATCCCCCTAGGGTTATACATAACGAGCAAGTAAGAATGTAAGGCTGTTTTAAAACGAAGAACTGCTAACCGCTTTACCGCACCTTCAGCATTGAACTTCCAATGTCCTTGCCGCCATCCGCGCTTGTTGTATTCAAATGACATGATGACGTCATGGACCTTCATGCCATTTCCTATGATGCTCACTGGGTCTTCCAGTTCGATCTTTGCCGTCACTTTACCTACATGACATCATGGATCGTTAAACCTTTGTCAGTCTTTTACGATAAAATGTCATGAACATATTAGCCCATATTCGTGGGTGGTCTTTCGTGACGATTTATATGTTATACTTTTGACTTTACCTTTGACTTATTGGATAATTACACTTTTTATGATTTGTGTTTTTAGAGGGGCAGCATTATAGATTTTCGATTCCATGTATGACCATGTAAGACACAAGGGCATTTATTGCGTCTTAGTTCGTAGATCTTGTACAGTCTTTGATAACATACATTGAAAGAACGAATTCGTAACACGTTACTAGTTAATTAAAAGGAGATTGTTTTAAACTGATTTGTTAGCACTTCTAGCTTGCGCATTAATGGTTAAGTGTCGCTTGGGGCACATTGACCAAACATTTTTATTATTACTTTTCCAATAATCCAAATGGACCAAGCGAAGTAGAGACTATCCTGCGCAGATGTTGTTTTGTAAGACTAAGACTAGACTAAGATCGTATTTACCCTTGCGAATGGTGTAGTCAAATTTGTCCGTCTTTAGCTCGTCCAGTGAGGGAAAGCCATCTGGGAGCGTTGGTAAACCCCCCTTTGGCACGATCTTGAGCAAGAGCTGTTTTGCAGTAGGTGAATCGACTACAACAACAACAAGAATGTTTTCTTTCTTTCTGTCGTCAACGTATGGCCAACACGCTAAGAGCCCCGCTTTGACCCCTTACTGACCTGGACCAGCACATGGCACCATATAACACATACCTCGAACTCGACTTTCTAAATGCAGGGATCCAGTAATGCCTAGCTGACCCATTTACCCCCCACCCCAAATCCCCAATCCCCAGGCAATTATTGTCTACTATCTGCCTCCCCCCCCCCCCCCCCGTTCAATTATTACTTACTATCTGCCAAACTGGCTCATTTCTTCTTCAAGGATCGTCACCTATGAATGCGCACCCCTCCCTTCCTTCTCCCCCTTCAGCCAATCTGATAAGGCCTGATTAGAATGATGATTGTAATGATGATATGAAGATGAAAGAAATAATGATGATGATCAATATTGATCACATACAATACTCCATCCGCTGTCAAGAACAATTGTCAGATATAGAATAATGTATGATATGGAACTCTGTTGATACCCTGAGACCCCCCCTCCCCCTGGCCTAATGTTTCCGTTACTAGAAAGCTCAACCATTTTTACATTGCAGTAGAAATTCTTTTTATACCTCTGGCAGAGTCCGCTTCGTGCTTGGCAGCTTCACAGACTTTGCAGCAAAGCAGCAACAGCGCGAGGGAAAACTCTTTAACTAACATCGTAACTACAACAAATTCCTGCTGGAAACAAGGGTGTGAGACTGTTTATATATACTCTCATCCTTATGGTTTGTCTGTTATTATAAATCCAGCGAATTTTCTTCTGCGGCGGTTTTCCTCTGGCCAAATTGATCGAAATTCCTCCCCACCCCACCCCTGTATTCGCAAGCAAAAGAAAAGGAAATCGTAACATTGCCTTTTCACAAATCTGTTTGAGGTCTCCTTCCCACCGAATTTTTTCATTTAATCACGACGTTTTGAGCTATTTTTTCTCCAACTGATTATCTTATTCTTGTTTTATGGTGAGTAGGTTTTCCTTTTTTACTGAAAAAATGGATATTACCTGCTATCTTAAACGTGTATCTGCAGCAGAAGTCAAGATGGTTCACATACATTCTATCATCTCAAATTCGACAAAGAAGTAACAATGCAAATCTTTTTATAAAACACATTAATTCTAATTAATATCTCACAATTCTATATCTATATAGAACAGTGTTTACAACGACATTATCATTATAATTGAAAAAGATATGCAAAGTACACACTGTTTCACTACAATGATCATCTTTAAATGAACTTACCTTTCTCCTTTAAGTTGTTAGACGGTTTTTCCTTTAAAAATAATTTCCAAGACCATCAAGTGTCACTTTTCATAGTTACGATAAAACATGGCTCACATAGGGATCTCTTTCTCACAAAAATACGGATATCAGTAGAAAGCCGCTAGCGAAAAAAGTTTCGTCTTTGTATTCGCTATCTAATTCTTTATTAATCAAGTAAACTGGTGCTTTCACGGTTTAGCTCTCGTCTCATTAGATATTTATAAATGATGTTTACTTCTAGAGGTGATTTCCCGGGGATCTAGAGATCAAATACAAATAAATACAAACTTGACACTTTAAATAGCGTTGTCAACCAATTGAAAAAAATTAGCCATTTACAAATAGATAAATGAAAAAGCAATTTTGTGTTATCTTGAAATAGATACAAATAAGGACAATAAAACAACCGATACAAATCTTTGAATTTTCTTTATAATGCATACAGAAAAACATTTTTAAGTTTTTTTTACTATTAGAAATGTGGTGCCAAGAGGGGCGCATATCTATTCGTGAAGCAAAATGTTAAGGAACAATAACAAATCTAGGATCAAAATCAGAGAATTGTGCTTTTCCTATTAATTTTTTATTGGTTTATATCCTTGCCAGGACATCAACTTTTTCCTATTAAGGAGTAGGAAATCTTGTCTATATTGAACTGGACAATAACTTGTTCAGTACTAATAACTGTGTGGCTGAAGTCAAATCCTGGACCCTCTGTTTTTGTCACGGGGTTCGAGAGTTCCTCTGTTTTTGTCAAGGGGTCCCAGAGTTCCTCTGTTTTTGTCACGGGGTCCCAGAGTTCCTCTGTTTTTGTCACGGGGTTCAAGAGTTTCAACGTTGTTAGGGTACTGCTTTTGTCACGGGGTTACAGAGTTCCTCTGTTTTTGTCACGGGGTTCGAGAGTTCCTCTGTTTTTGTCACGGGGTTCAAGAGTTCCTCTGTTTTTGTCACGGAGTTCAAGAGTTCCTCTGTTTTTGTCACGGGGTTCCAGAGTTCCTCTGTTTTTGTCACACGGGGTTCCAGAGTTCCTCTGTTTTTGTCACGGGGTTCAAGAGTTCCTCTGTTTTTGTCACGGGGTTCCAGAGTTCCTCTTTTTTAATCACGGAGTTCAAGAGTTCCTCTGTTTTTGTCACGGGGTTCCAGAGTTCCTCTGTTTTTGTCACGGGGTTCAAGAGTTCCTCTGTTTTTGTCACGGGGTTCCAGAGTTCCTCTGTTTTTGTCACGGGGTTACAAAGTTCCTCTGTTTTTGTCACGGGGTTCCAGAATTCATCTGTTTTTGTCACGGGGTTCCAGAGTTCCTCTGTTTTTGTCACGGGGTTACAGAGTTCCTCTGTTTTTGTCACGGGGTTCAAGAGTTTCAACGTTGTTAGGGTACTGCTTTTGTCACGGGGTTACAGAGTTTCTACGTCGTTAGGGTACTGCTTTTGTCACGGGGTTACAGAGTTCCTCTGTTTTTGTCACGGGGTTCCAGAGTTCCTCTGTTTTTGTCACACGGGGTTCCAGAGTTCCTCTGTTTTTGTCACGGGGTTCAAGAGTTCCTCTGTTTTTGTCACACGGGGTTCGAGAGTTCCTCTGTTTTTGTCACGGGGTTCAAGAGTTCCTCTGTTTTTGTCACGGGGTTCAAGAGTTCCTCTGTTTTTGTCACGGGGTTCAAGAGTTCCTCTGTTTTTGTCACGGGGTTCCAGAGTTCCTCTGTTTTTGTCACGGGGTTCAAGAGTTCCTCTGTTTTTGTCACGGGGTTCCAGAGTTCCTCTTTTTTAATCACGGAGTTCAAGAGTTCCTCTGTTTTTGTCACGGGGTTCCAGAGTTCCTCTGTTTTTGTCACGGGGTTCAAGAGTTCCTCTGTTTTTGTCACGGGGTTCCAGAGTTCCTCTGTTTTTGTCACGGGGTTACAAAGTTCCTCTGTTTTTGTCACGGGGTTCCAGAATTCATCTGTTTTTGTCACGGGGTTCCAGAGTTCCTCTGTTTTTGTCACGGGGTTACAGAGTTCCTCTGTTTTTGTCACGGGGTTCAAGAGTTTCAACGTTGTTAGGGTACTGCTTTTGTCACGGGGTTACAGAGTTTCTACGTCGTTAGGGTACTGCTTTTGTCACGGGGTTACAGAGTTCCTCTGTTTTTGTCACGGGGTTACAGAGTTCCTCTGTTTTTGTCACGGGGTTCAAGAGTTTCAACGTTGTTAGGGTACTGCTTTTGTCACGGGGTTACAGAGTTCCTCTGTTTTTGTCACGGGGTTCAAGAGTTTCAACGTTGTTAGGGTACTGCTTTTGTCACGGGGCTACAGAGTTCCTCTGTTTTTGTCACGGGGTTCCAGAGTTCCTCTGTTTTTGTCACGGGGTTCAAGAGTTTCAACGTTGTTAGGGTACTGGTTTTTTCACGGGGTTACAGAGTTCCTCTGTTTTTGTCACGGGGTTCAAGAGTTTCAACGTTGTTAGGGTACTGCTTTTGTCACGGGGCTACAGAGTTCCTCTGTTTTTGTCACGGGGTTCCAGAGTTCCTCTGTTTTTGTCACGGGGTTCAAGAGTTTCAACGTTGTTAGGGTACTGCTTTTGTCACGGGGCTACAGAGTTCCTCTGTTTTTGTCACGGGGTTCCAGAGTTCCTCTGTTTTTGTCACGGGGTTCAAGAGTTTCAACGTTGTTAGGGTACTGGTTTTTTCACGGGGTTACAGAGTTCCTCTGTTTTTGTCACGGGGTTCAAGAGTTTCAACGTTGTTAGAGTAATGTTTTTGTCACGGGATGGCTCCCTATTCTGCGGTAGGTACATTGGAGCGCAAGCAATGACTGCTGGGTAAACGAAACTGAGTTCTATGCAAAGTTGTTTGTTAGGACAGAAATTAAATACAAGATACTTTAAATGAATATCACGCATTTATTGTTTCCATATCAAAGTTCTAAAGCATTTAACAAGATCTAACAAATCGAAACAAAGATATCTATGGGTCAGAAGGCCTGGTCATGGTTTATCTGGTTATCGATCGATGCTATCGGCTGACACGACACATCAGAAGCTGCACCTCCACGAGCAGTAGACTCCGCCGTTACTAGTAGGGTAGCAATAGCACGTGCAACCTCCTGAACAGAAGCTGGGGCATAGTCCAAAGCAGCCTTTGGCCGCCTTAGAATTGCGAGTGAGCGCCACAGACGGCGCGCCTGGGGCAAAGATAAAAGACACACAGTGTGAGCAGAGTAAGCCATTTCTACTACGCTCTCCTAGTACCCATATAAAGCAGAGGGAACGAAATGAGATCGAATAATTAGTTTAGAATTGACTCATCGGGGATCGATAGAAAAACAGAATTGTTTTTCTATCAGCATTGTTAAATTTGAGAAGTAACGAGAGTTTACAGAGATGTAAAAGCGGTAAAAAAATGGCCAGGAGGAAATTAAAAGTATTTCCAAGCTAGCGGGAAGTTTCCCAGGCTTCGAGTAATGATAAGGTCCAAAATGAAGTGAAATCGAGTTCGAGTTAACATTGTTAACTTTGAAAGAAAACAGTATCGCGTGCAACAAATCACGACATACATCCAGCCTATTTCAACATTTTTTTCCCTTCGCCAGACCCCTACTACCTCCCGGTACACAGGCTTACCCTCTCCTGGAACAGTAAAGGCGGCAAGTGCAAGAGTCACGATGACAAGGAACACGAACGTCTTGGAGGCCATAACTGCACACTGAATAAAGAAAAGAAATTAGCATAGCTTAGATAGCCTTCTATTAGGCAACACAAGCCATAACTTCACACTAAATAAAAAAAAGAAATTAGCAGTGCTTAGATACCCTTCTATTAGGTAACACAAGCCATAACTTCACACTGAATAAAAAAAAGAAATTAGCAGTGCTTAAATACCCTTTCATTAGGCAATACACAACAAGCACGCAAATAACAGTTCGACGAACGCTAACCACAGTGAATTGACCTTATGCTTCTAGTTTTGTTGAGAGCCCCATTGCAAACTTTTTAAAATAAGTAAAAGTATTTTCACAGTACTATGCCTACTAATTATCAAAATGTTATAATTTCTAATTGCGTTCTTACAAAAGGAGTAAGGGTACATTAATAACCTATATTTACCATTACTTCTTATTTCGACATTACCAATACCCTTTTTACGAAATTCAGTTTATCATACTTTGGTAGCTGATTTTTTGTCTTACCAATGGCAAAGTCTCGGAGCTGGTTACAGTGTAAAGGCACCAAATGATCTGAAATCGATGGACCTGCGACGGAGTATAAATAGTCTCGATGACCACACCTCAATAGCCATAAAAGGAAACCCGCGACGTCCATTGCTTAAAGACTCGCGTTCTGCTCCTACATAGCTGGAGAGGGGGCATAAGATCAGGTAACCCATAAACCAGTAAACACGTATGCTTAAAAATAGGTCAATATCTATTGATATATATTGATCTTGCTTCTCGGGTGCTCCTCTTATGCTTAAAAATACGTATTTTTTAATAGAACCGTACCTCTACTAACGCTTCTGTACGCTTGTCGCATCAAACAAAGCCTTGGCCTTAAGCATTTTCCCCATTATTTACCTCATCCACCAAATAGTGATGTTTAAAAACAGTAATGTTTGCCAAGAATTTACTTTATGATTTCCGTCGAAGCTGAAGAGGTGTCAAAAGACCATGCATCTACTTATCCAATATGCACGTGCATTCGAAAAACCATCTAAACAAATTATTTTGTTTCTCGCTGTCTAACCCTTTAACCTACTTCCGAAAAGGCCTGAAAAGGCCTGCCTTAAAAGGAAACCTTCACGTTTAAAGACGTCCATAGGTTTACATTATCTTCCGTAATGCTTAAGGGGGAGGATAAGATCATGTAACTCCACTCACTCTTACGAGTCTTTGTTTTCCCTTACGCTTTTCTCATGCATGCTTTAAGCTTATCATTAAGATTGATCATTTTGAAAATGGAAGCATTCATATCATATCTTTTTGAACAGAGAAACGTGGCTGAGATGCACAGTCACGAAGAGGGGACTTGGGAGGGGAGGGAAAGGGTTGTTTGAGGTTTGTTTTAAAATAAATCGCACAGTTTCATTTGTTTTTCATATCAGTGCTATTGTAGGAAAGTCAAACAACCACTTGTAATGTAAAGGGGACGTCGAGAGTTTTCTGTGGGCTACGCATTACTAACCCGCCATAGACAGACAACCTAAAGAGTCGCACATGAATTGCTGTGGTCTCTTTGTCATCAGCCTTATATATTAAGAAAAGAGTTTTACGACAATGGTCCACGGAAATCTTTCTATGCGCAGCTTATAATGTAGCCCTTTAATCATATGATGACATTTTTCTTGAATTTTGCATCTGACAAATAAGCGCAAATAAACGTGATGCACCTTTCACATTCTACGAAAAGCTTCCTTTTGTTTGTAGCGTGTTCTGATGAAGGTAGTTCATGAGACTCGCTAACTTCTTGAAACTTCTCTCTCTTCTCTCTTCTTGGAACTTCTTGCTAATTCGAGGTCAGACAACTGTCACTCAATGTGAACGTAGAGACAACTATAGTTGTGCTAGCGGGGGATTCCCGTGGGGGGGGGAGGGGGTAGCCATAAAAGTAGAAAGGGCTATCTTTTAGTGTATAAAGTTCTTCTAATTGCTACAAGGGCGGTAGGAACAGTGTTTGTTAGGCTAAATTATTATAATAAACCACGAATTTTCCCCTAATTTGTCTGAAATGTGCCTTGTTTGCGATTTGCTCTACGTGTTTGATTAGAAATCCCGGTCAAGTTACGTTGCGTAATCCGTGTTACTACCCCGTGGCGCGCGAACTGTCCCCGACGCGCTAGCCGAAATATGCCGACCTTCTTAGTCAGACAAATTAGACTGTTTCTCTACCGCCCTTGCTGCTAGTTAAAAACACGAGTGATGATCACTAGCGCGTACAATAGCTAAATTATAGCAGTTAGTAGACTCTGTAGGCTTTGATAATTTTTCCGGCACGAAAACCCCGTAAACACGGAGTTCGCATAACCCGGCCGGGCGGCCGTGGTATGCGAGCTCCGTGTTTTCGGGGTTTTCCACAGGGAGCCCAAGCTCACAGTTAGTGGTTTCTTTATAAAAACACACGAAACTCAACGAGCTGTTAGAATTGATCATTTTAATTACCTCTGTGAAGTTTCGTAAAATTCGGTCACCCGTACCTCATTCAACATATAATATGTTTTTATAAAGAATTCCTCACAAACCCCAAAACCACTAACTGTGAGCTTGGGCTCCCTGTGGGTTTTCGTGCCGGAAAAACTATCGGTAGGCTAGTAGGACGACACGATCGCCCCCCACAGCGACTATTACGGTAGTGGTCGTCTGTGAAACAAATCAAACTTAGCATGATAGTCAAAAGAATGCACAAAAGAGTTTCAAGGGTTTGTGAAAAACATTCAATTTGAGACTTGAAACCTTATACACATCATTCGGTGGTTATCATAACAATAATCTCTTTTCTGCTTTTCTCTCATTGGTTAGCGTTTAGGTCTAGGTCAAGGAAGGCGTTTCGAATAGGTGTGCATAAAACGAGGATCCGGACGCGGACTGGACGGACTATCTTTTTGAAATATTTACTCTAATGTCTAATATCTATTTTCTACATAACACGGGGTCCCAGAGTTCCTCTGTTGTTGGCGTACTGTTTTTGTCACGGGGTTCAAGAGTTTCAACGTTGTTAGGGTACTGCTTTTGTCAATGGGGTTAAAGAGTTCCTCTGTTGTTAGAGTAATGTTTTTGTCACGGGATGACTCCCTATTCTGCGGTAGGTACATTCGCAAGCAATGACTGCTGGGTAAACGAAACTGAGTTCTATGCACAGTTGTTTGTTAGGACAGAAATTAAATACAAGATACTTTAAATGAATATCACGCATTTATTGTTTCCATATCAAAGTTCTAAAGCATTTCACAAGATCTAACAAATCGAAACAAAGATATCTATGGGTCAGAAGGCCTGGTCATGGTTTATCTGGTTATCGATCGATGCTATCGGCTGACACGACACATCAGAAGCTGCACCTCCACGAGCAGTAGACTCCGCCGTTACTAGTAGGGTAGCAATAGCACGTGCAACCTCCTGAACAGAAGCTGGGGCATAGTCCAAAGCAGCCTTTGGCCGCCTTAGAATTGCGAGTGAGCGCCACAGACGGCGCGCCTGGGGCAAAGATAAAAGACACACAGTGTGAGCAGAGTAAGCCATCTCTACTACGCTCTCCTAGTACCCATATAAAGCAGAGGGAACGAAAATGAGATCGAATAATTAGTTTAGAATTGACTCATCGGGGATCGATAGAAAAACAGAATTGTTTTTCTATCAGCATTGTTAAATTTGAGAAGTAACGAGAGTTTACAGAGATGTAAAAGCGGTAAAAAATGGCCAGGAGGAAATTAAAAGTATTTCCAAGCTAGCGGGAAGTTTCCCAGGCTTCCAGTAATGATAAGGTCCAAAATGAAGTGAAATCGAGTTCGAGTTAACATTGTTAACTTTGAAAGAAAACAGTATCGCGTGCAACAAATCACGACATACATCCAGCCTATTTCAACAATTTTTCCCTTCGCCAGACCCCTACTACCTCCCGGTACACAGGCTTACCCTCTCCTGGAACAGTAAAGGCGGCAAATGCAAGAGTCACAATGACAAGGAACACGAACGTCTTGGAGGCCATAACTGCACACTGAATAAAGAAAAGAAATTAGCATAGCTTAGATACCCTTCTATTAGGCAACACAAGCCATAACTTCACACTGAATAAAAAAAAGAAATTAGCAGTGCTTAGATACCCTTCTATTAGGCAACAAAAGCCATAACTGCACACTGAATAAAGAAAAGAAATTAGCATAGCTTAGATACCCTTCTATTAGGCAACACAAGCCATAACTTCACACTGAATAAAAAAAAGAAATTAGCAGTGCTTAGATACCCTTCCATTAGGCAATACACAACTTGAAGCACGCAAATAACAGTTCGACGAACGCTAACCACAGTGAATTGACCTTATGCTTCTAGTTTTGTTGAGAGCCCCATTGCAAACTTTTTAAAAGAAGTAAAAGTATTTTCACAGTACTATGCCTACTAATTATCAAAATTTTATAATTTCTAATTGCGTTCTTACAAAAGGAATAAGGGTACATTAATAACCTATATTTACCATTACTTCTTATTTCGACATTACCAATACCCTTTTTACGAAATTCAGTTTATCATACTTTGGTAGCTGATTTTTTGTCTTACCAATGGCAAAGTCTCGGAGCTGGTTACAGTGTAAAGGCACCAAATGATCTGAAATCGATGGACCTGCGACGAAGTATAAATAGTCTCGATGACCACACCTCAATAGCCATAAAAGGAAACCCGCGACGTCCATTGCTTAAAGACTCGCGTTCTGCTCCTACATAGCTGAAGAGGGGGCATAAGATCAGGTAACCCATAAACCAGTAAACACGTATGCTTAAAAATAGGTCAATATCTATTGATATATATTGATCTTGCTTCTCGGGTGCTCCTCTTATGCTTAAAAATACGTAATTTTTTTTATAGAACCGTACCTCTACTAACGCTTCTGTACGCTTGTCGCATCAAACAAAGCCTTGGCCTTAGGCATTTTCACCATTATTTACCTCATCCACCAAATAGTGATGTTTAAAAACAGTAATGTTTGCCAAGAATTTACTTTATGATTTCCGTCGAAGCTGAAGAGGTGTCAAAAGACCATGCATCTACTTATCAAATATGCACGTGCATTCGAAAAACCATCTAAACAAATTATTTTGTTTCTCGCTGTCTAACCCTTTAACCTACTTCCAAAAAGGCCTGAAAAGGCCGCCTTAGAAGGAAACCTTCAAGTTTAAAGACGTCCATAGGTTTACATTATCTTCCGTAATGCTTAAGGGGGGGATAAGATCATGTAACTCCACTCACTCTTACGAGTCTTTGTTTTCCTTTACGCTTTTCTCATGCATGCTTTAAGCTTATCATTAAGATTGAACATTTTGAAAATGGAAGCATTCATATCATATCTTTTTGAACAGAGAAACGTGGCTGAGATGCACAGTCACGAAGAGGGGACTTGGGAGGGGAGGGAAAGGGATGTTTGAGGTTTGTTTTAAAATAAATCGCACAGTTTCATTTGTTTTTCATATCAGTGCTATTTTAGGAAAGCCAAACTACCACTTGTAATGTAAAGGGGACGTCGAGAGTTTCCTGTGGGCTACGCATTACCAACCCGCCATAGACAGACTTGAACCAAGAGCCTAAAGAGTCGCACATGAATTGCTGTGTTCTCTTGGTCATCAGCCTTATATATTAAGAAAAGAGTTTTACGAGAATGGTCCACGGAAATCTTTCTATGCGCAGCTTACAATGTAGCCCTTTAATCATATGATGACATTTTTCTTGAATTTTGCATCTGACAAATAAGCGCAAATAAACGTGATGCACCTTTCACATTCTACGAAAAGCTTCCTTTTGCTTGTAGCGTGTTCTGATGAAGGTAGTCCATGAGACTCGCTAACGGAACTTCTTGCTAATTCGAGGTCAGACAACTGTCACTCACTGTGAACGTAGAGACAACTATAGTTGTGCTAGCGGGGGATTCCCGTGGGGGAGGGGTAGCCATAAAAAAAGAAAGGGCTATCTTTTAGGGTATAAAGTTCTTCTAATTGCTACAAGGGCGGTAGGAACAGTGTTTGTTAGGCTAAATTATTATAATAAACCACGAATTTCCCCCTAATTTGTCTGAAATGTGCCTTGTTTGCGACTTGCTCTACGTGTTTCATTAGAAATCCCGGTCAATTTACGTTGCGTAATCCGAGCTACTACCCGTGGCGCGCGAACAGTCCCCGACGCGCTAGCCGAAACGTGCCGACTTTCTTAGTCAGACAAATTAGACTGTTTCTCTACCGCCCTTGCTGCTAGTTAAAAACACGAGTGATGATCACTAGCGCGTACAATAGCTAAATTATAGCAGTTAGTAGACTGTGTATGCTTTGATAGTTTTTCCGGCACGAAAACCCTGTAAACACGGAGTTCGCATAACCCGGCGGGCGGCCGTGGTATGCGAGCTTCGTGCTTTCGGGGTTTTCCACAGGGAGCCCAAGCTCACAGTTAGTGGTTTCTTTATAAAAACACACGAAACTCAACGAGCGGTTAGAAGTGATCATTTTAATTACCTCTGTGAAGTTTCGTAAAATTCGGTCACCCATACCTCATTCAACATATAATATGTTTTTATAAAGAATTCCCCACAAACCCCAAAACTACTAACTGTGAGCTTGGGCTCCCTGTGGGTTTTCGTGCCGGAAAAACTATCGGTAGGCTATTCGGACGACACGATCGCCCCCCACAGCGACTTGTACGGTAGTGGTCGTCTGTGAAACAAATCAGACTTAGCATGATAGTCAAAAGAATGCACAAAAGAGTTTCAAGGGTTTGTGAAAAACATTCAATTTGAGACTTGAAACCTTATACACATCATTCGGTGGTTATCATAACAATAATCTCTTTTCTGCTTTTCTCTCATTGGTTAGCGGTTAGGTCTAGGTCAAGGAAGGCGTTTCGAATAGGTGTGCATAAAACGAGGATCCGGACGCGGACTGGACGGACTATCTTTTTGAAATATTTACTCTAATATCTAATATCTATTTTCTATATAACAATAATAAATAAATATATAGTGATAATGAATTGTTTTTGTTCGTGGTATTCATTCTTGTTCGCAGGGGCCAGGAGAATAAGGCTGCCGATGTGCGATATTATTAACATCGGGTTATATCAGTCAATCTTGTTTTAAAAACTGTCGTTTTTCTAGCTCGACCTGTCATTTTCTTATTAGGCATTACATATCATATTTGGGAGTCCGCTTCAAACATTTCTTTCGCTTTTTTATCGCTCTAGAATTTTGTAAGTTGAGAATTCTAATGTAAACTGTCAAGAATTCATGTTTACTTCGATTTTGCTGGCAGCCATCTTGGAAATGGAGCCTAGTCCCTAACGTTTTAGAATATCACAGGTCTCCCGCGAACTCGCCCCGGGCTCATTGATTGATGCTTTTGAAATTAAATGGGGGTGGGTGTATTGGTTTGTGTTAGGTTGCATGATATTTAACCCTATCCAGACTGGGAGAAGCTAAGAGGCTAAAACTTGGTGACTTTTCCTAAAATCTATCTGCGAACGTTTTGATGCCATTGACATGTCGAGGAGACGCCCCATGTTACCATGGCAACCGTTTTTCACACATAGGTTTCCGAAAAACTAAAAAGTAGTGAATTGTTTCTCATATCGAAATGCCTGTTTTGACTTTATAAGTTTGTTTAGGAGACAAGCTTCACAACCATATCAAGAAAATTTAGCCGAAAATTGTCGTTTTTGACAAACACGGTCACTTCCATATAAGGAAACTAATAAATTCCTTATTTGGAAAAAACTGCATGATTCTTGTCATTTTTAAGATTGCCGTACAGCGGTGCTTCGTAAACTTCAGAATTGTAATCAGAAGAGAAAAACAGTGACTGTGACCAGCCTTGGTCAATGGAGAAAGTCTCTGATAAGAAACTAAGATTCCTCGGTACCAGTCCCTCAAAACGACAACGTTTTCTTCATATGAGCGCTATATATAATTTTTAACTTCGGATATTTGGGGGGAGGGGTGGGTAAATTTTGCTCTCCCAAAGCTGTTGTTAAAAATGTCACAAGATTTACAAGATGACACTTTAAAAGCTAATATTATGCATTTATCATTACTATGAGCAGTAATACATGCATGCAAATACTTTTTTTTTTCTTTTGCAAAAATCAAGAATCCAAGATGACGGATCCAAGATATGGCGGACCCAAGATGGCGGAAATTCTTCCAAAAAAATTGATTATAAACGTTTTTATGCCCTTTTTGCATTGTAAAGTCGTTAAAACGTTGATTTGACATATGTAAATGAGGTAAAATGATTTCAACCCGATATTTGATAATCTGAGCAATATTTGAAAGATATCTTGACATCGTATTTATGACGTCATTGTGACGTCATAATTGATTTGACCACACCCGATTCTCGTGACGATTCTTTACATACTGGCACAAAAAAGCTCAAAATAGCCCAGTCTGAATAGGGTTTAGGTGATGCGTATATGGGTAGATAGCGTGTGAATACTAAAGGGCTAAGCGGAAGGTAGAAGGTATAATATAGGTAGTGTAGTATAGGTAATACAGGATAATAGTGGATTGTCGTTGTAGTGTAAAGCTCACTAACCTAGCATGATGGAAGCGTAAACAAGATAAAAAATATTGGTATTAAAGAGTACTAAAAAACTAGAAATGGCCAAATATGGAGATACGGAGGTAATTGTGTAGGAAGTTGTGAAATGTGTTGAAAATTATATCTTGCCTACTACAATTAAAGACCAACAAGGGAAAAGCGTTTCATTGGGGAATCTGAGAATTATTTTTTTCTAAAGCAGAGTTGGAATTTTAATTTTTCTGTCTAATAATTAAAATGGATTGGGTAATATGGATTGGGTAATATTTACCTAAAAATAGACCTGAGATTGTTATACGCGGCGGTTTGTTTTTTCATCTAAGAGATACCTCCCCTTCATTCGTGACAAATTATCCTTTTGTCGTCTTGTTGTTGCCGCTAAAATATGGATGCTTACGGGAGTCCGCTTTCTGAGTTTAAGCTCAGGCGACTGGTGGACATCAAGAGAAACAACGAGCTATAGCGATTTATAGAACAGAGCGGTCCGCGCGATGCGCTCCGAAATTTTGATAAATCTGGATACAAAACCAGCATTTTGATGTCAATTTAAGAAAGGTCCTCCCCTCTTAAAAGTTAAGGTTGATTCCCCTATCTTAGAAACATATCAAGATAATTTGCCAAAACTTGTCGTTTTTCCCAGACACTGTCACTTCCATATAAGGAAACTAATATATTCCTTATTTGGAAAACCTGCATGATTCTTGTCATTTTTAAGGCTGCCGTAACGCAGGTGCTTCGCACACTTTATAAATTGTATTCAAAAGAGAAAAACAGTGACTGTGACCATCTTTAGTGGTCACAGTAAATGGAGAAAGCCCCGGAAAGCAACTAAAATTGCTCGGTACCAGACCCCTGAAACAACAACGTTTTCTTCATATGGATTTTAACTTAGTGCCTACCCCCTCCTGATAATTTTTGCACCAGCCTCCTGGGGGGAGGGGGGGGGGGCACAGTTCCTACGTTCACCCCGTTTGTTCTCCAACATTTCTGACGGTCAGTAGTGCAATGTGATGTAGAAGGAGATAACAGATAGATATGTGGTTTATTTTAGCCTTACTGAAATTAAGGCTAGACTATAACAAGTGGGATAAAAAGGATGTGAAATGCTGTAATGGTGTAAAACCTGTATAACAGCTGTATAGATAGCATATATAAAAACGTTGCGTTATGTGGCGGGGGTACTTAATGGTAAAATGCAAAATAAGAAGCTAGGGTGCTGAAGTGCTGAGGAATGAAGTAAGCATGGAGGCATGTGGCTTATGAGCGGGCTGACGCGGGCTAATTGCTGAGCTCATTACTAAAAATTGAATATTTGATGAGAAGTTTCCATTTTTAACTCGGGAATGCGAAGCATGTACGAGTTATTGTGGGGACTCCATCATTGGATCACTAATCCGTAAACTTTTTATGGTCTTTCTGTGCTTTTGCACAGCAATTCTTAGGTCTTCCTGTAAAATTCCGGTCTTCAAATTCCGGTTATAGCTTAGTACTATAAAATGGCTTTGGCATCGACCTGTTACCGCTAGGGTGATATTATTGCCGTTAAATATTTATTAGCTAGTATTAATGCGCAGGCTCAAACCACATGGAAAACCTTTCTGAAAATACTAGCTATTAATATTTAACATGCATAAAACACATTGTATGACAGTAGCGTGACCGATTATTGCGGGTAATTTATTTTGTTTCCGGAAAGAATATGCTGAAATTTGACATGCTAGCAAAAAGCTTTTCGATCATTACGATACCAATAGTAATAAAAATAATTTTAGTTACCTGTCACTTCAATAATGCCACGGTAGTCTAGCGTTGCGAACACTTGTCTATGGCTGCAGCGTCCCGGCTTCGGTTCCCACTGAGAGCGCTAATTTTACTATTTTATTTGTTTTACCTTTTATGATGATAATTAATTATACTGTTCTGGTGTTTCATAACATCGAAAAGAAAAAAAAGGTATAAGGACATTTTTATGGACTCTTAGCATCTTGAATGTGTTCATTCTTTGTTCACTATCCGGTATCACTTTTATGCACAAAAAAAAATAATTAGGAAAATACATTTGCATTCACGAATGGCTCAGAGAGCATTTGATTGAAACGAGCATTCGAATTTTCAAGTGGAATCACTTTTCTTTCTGTTCGTCGTGTGCTGTATGGAAACTTGTCGAATAGGCCATAGTTCTAAAGGTTTGCGCGAATTGGTAACCAGGGTAAATACCTCTCGAGTCACACATAAAGCGATGACAAATTCAAATTCGGAATTTGTTTCAAAAATGGAAACTGTTTGGTAGATAATAAAATGCAATGTTCAAGTCCTCCTCGATCATCCAGTCCGCGTCCGGATCCACGTTTTACGCACATCATACGAAAACCGCCTAGTTATAATTTAAATTTATTCAAATTATAAAGGTCAACTTCCCGTGTCGACAGTTCTCTGCGCTTCTGCGAGTACAAGGTAGGGTAAATAACAAAGCACAAATCAATAAACAAAGCGCGCTAGCTCTAAAGAGTTAGTCTCCACTTTTATTTAGTACTTGTAGATTACCAGATTACCAAGCTTTAACAAGTAGTCACCGGTGTTAGAGTGGTTTTCAAAGACCGTGAAATACTATTTAATATTCTGTAATGTCTTTGTTCTCTATTGTAATGGCTTCACTATTACACATTAACAATTACTTTTAGTTGCACGGGATTTTGAAAAACACAAATAATATACAGTACTGCAAAGAAAGTTCATAAACAAGCCTGGAGATTCTTTAATTAAAGAGATGAGATTAGTCTAATGTCTAACCACTTCTTAGTAAATAACTATACGCACTAAAGTAATCACCCGTGTATTAGAACCTACAACTGTTTATCTATGCAATGAGGGCAAACAATAGTATTTTAAGTAAGTCATCTGAATGCTTCTTACAAACGTAGCGCCTCCGTACAAACAATAACCCCCTTCATGATTAGTTTGTAGAACGCGAAGCGCTAGTTAATCATTAAAATGATTGTGGCGGATTTGTAGGGGTTCTTCAAAGGTCGGAGGGTAAAATTGGGATGTGAGAAAAGTGTAAAATGGCTCAGTTTTAGCGGATATCAATAGTTCATGAGATGCACAAACATAACGATTCTGAGTGAAATTAAATTTTTAAGTTTTCAAATACAGATGGGACTATCCTACCGCCGTGGTTCGATTGAATTAGGTTCAAGTTCGGTTCAACGTAAACCTTGGGGTGCGCATGCGCAGTCTTAGGTACCACCTTTTGCACCTTGCACACCCCCCTATGTACGCGCCTGGGTTGTATTGTGCAACATCTTCGGGAATCCAAGGCGTCGATGTCAAAGTAATGAGGCGCGGGAACCACTCTTTCTCGCCACTGTGACCTCCACACCCTGGGTTCCCCTGGGTCATTGTGTAATGTATGTTAATAATTCTTAATCCCTTTTTGTCATATATATCATAAAGTATTATCAATATTCGTTGATGATTATTGCAGAGGGCAATGTTGCGTGCGCGTGTCTTGAGAGTTGCGCGTTGTGCTCGCGTTGGCATAAGTGTATTACCAAGGCGCCTTCAGCACTCTGGGTCAGCGGACTCAACCAATACCCAGAGCAAGTTCTTGCCCAGGATTCTGCGACTTCACAACGGCGAAAAGGTATTTTTAAATTATTTTGTGACACTATGCTTATATAGCCAATCAAGATTATCTATGTGCTCCCCCCTCCCACACACACACATACCCAAATGACCAGCAGGGGCTTGTTCCTCAGAATATTTTCGTAATGTTCTTTTATGTTTCCCCCCAATATCCCAAAGCATGCTACGGCTCGCTATCGCAGTCGTTCTGACCTCTTTCTAACAATGCGCTGAGCTCAGAGGTCTGGGGTTGGCCCATATAAATATTTGTGTGACTTTATACTCTCTCGACAATTTATTGGAAGCTTGAGACTAACAGGGATTTCTGGCTTTGTGAGATAGATAAAAATCCAAGCAATCAGCGTTTCTTTACGCTGTCTCATTCAGCATGGTAGACGAGAAAACGCCAGTACTCCATAGTGGATACACACCGAAGGAAACTGTCGAACCAGTTTAGACTTTTAATGGCACATACCTTGCCAAGCAATACCACTTGATCACATGTGCTGTTTCGGCGCCGTTTTCAGGTCCCGCAAGTATTCACGGTCCAGGAGATGGAGCGCCGTGTGCGCATGCTCCGTGAGCATATGGCCGCTGAAAGCCTTGACGCATGCGTATTGACCTCTTATCATAACATCAACTACTACAGCGGCTTTCTGTATTGCTATTTCGGTCGATCATACGCTACAGTGGTAACACACGATGACATCACTACTGTGTCTGCAAGTAAGCACTTTAAATACTCAATTTCACAAAAACAAAAATAATTATAATCAATTTTAATTATAATTATAATTTTATATTTATATTATAATTATATATTGCGCGTTCATTTGCACATTATATTGAAAGTAACATATTGAAAAGACTGGCAAATACCATCTTTATTAGGTAGGACCATTCAGAGTGGGGAGCTGGTACAAATATAGCAACAACAAAAAAATACGAGTAGGCTCTAAAAGCAAGACAAAAATCCACCAGCTGAATTACCCCCTAAAGTAAGCCAATGAAAAAAAATCGTGCAACCAAGAAAATTTGCACCCCTTCATAAACCATCTTATTGTCCGTCCCTTATGAAGAGTTCACAAAGTTATCTCTTATGTTCGCAATTTAACTTTGTTGGTCTATTGCATTGCTCTACGTCTTGGCTTCATTGTTTTAAACAGCTTTATATTAAGCAAGTATGAAAATAAAAACGTGAGACGAAATGGTCTATGTCACCAAACGGAGTCAGCTCGAACCGGTCCGGTCCCATTTAGTGCGGTCCCACTGTTTTTTGCAGTGCGTTTCTCGAAATGGAAAATAAACTCCCCATATTGGTTGCTTTCACAGATATCGACTACGGGCAGCCCTGGCGCCGTTGCTATGGTGATAACATTACTTATACAGATTGGCAGAAGGATAACTACTATCACGTTATTAATCAGCTGGTCGGTGGGGTGAAGAGGGTCGGGGTTGAGTTCGACCACCTCAACCTCGTTAGTAAGGAAAAGCTTCAACAAGCCATGCCTTTAGCTGAGCAGGTATACTACAACAAACCATGCCTTTAGCTGAGCAGGTACACGATTACAGACCATGCCTTTAGCTGTCCAGTTACACTAGAACAGGCCATGCCTTTAGCTGAGCAGGTACACTACAACATACCATGCCTTTAGCTGAGCAGGTACACGATTACAGACCATGCCTTTAGCTGACCAGTTACACTAGAACAGGCTTTGCCTTTAACTGGCCAGGTACACTAGAACAGGCCATGCCTTTAGCTGACCAGTTACACTAGAACAGGCTTTGCCTTTAGCTGACCAGTTACACTAGAACAGGCTTTGCCTTTAGCTGACCAGTTACACTAGAACAGGCTTTGCCTTTAGCTGACCAGTTACACTAGAACAGGCTTTGCCTTTAGCTGACCAGTTACACTAGAACAGGCCATGCCTTTAGCTTACCAGTTACACTAGAACAGGCTTTGCCTTTAACTGGCCAGGTACACTACAACAAGCGATGCTTTTAGCTGACCAGGTACAATACAACAGAAACAGTAAAAGTGACGATCTTTTTTTTCTCAGCCATTTCACCTCTCCCCCTCTAAAGTTTTATTGCAGCCAATTTGGATAAGACATCAGTGAACCCTTGAATTAGTATGAGGTTGAATGAGCTCTTGCCATCTACCTCTTTCTAGGTCGACGTTGGAACACCCACTATGCGCATGCGCATGCTGAAGTCTGCTGAAGAGATCGCTCACATCAAGCAGGGGGCCGCAGTGTGTGACGTAGGAGGGCGAGCAGGAGCTGACGCCATAGGAGATGGGGTTCCCGAGTACGAAGTCGCTCTGGCCTCGACATCAGCCATGGTTCGTGATATCGCCAATCGGTACCCTCACGCCGAGCTGATGGACAGTAAGTTGATCTGGGGGCAGGTGGTTTTCAACGGTAAATTAGTAACGAAAGTGTGATGATGATGATGGTGGTGGTGATGGTTGTGGTGATGATATTAATGATGGTGGTGGTGATGGTGGTGGTGGTGATGGTGATAATAATGATGGTGGTGGTGATGGTTGTGGTGTTGATGATGATGATGGTGGTGGTGGTGATGATGATAATAATGATGGTGGTGGTGATGCTGGTGGTGGTGTTGATGATAATAATGATGGTGGTGGTGATGGTTGTGGTGTTGATGATGATGATGATGATGGTGGTGGTGTGGTGGTGATGATGATTGTTCTGGTGGTTGTGGTGTTTGCCGTGATTCGTGAATGGCGAAATTTAATCAGCGTTAACCGTGTTCTATACTCTTAAAAAAAATCGTGATCTATGCTCTTTAAAAATCGTGAATCGTGATTTCCGAGTAAAGATTGATCCTTGTAGTCAGTTTATCGTGAAACGCGTTTACCAATTTTTGAAACTAGTGAAACTTGCAGCCCCCCCCCCCCCCCCCCTACCGCCCCTGTTTGGTTAATGTAGGCACGTCTTAGTCAGTGGTAACTAACCGACGATGGTCTTGGTAATGGTGATGATTTTGATCTTGATGAAAAAAGGTGATGGTAGCGGAAAAGGGGTAATGATTGATATCGATGATGACGAGAATGTAATCATACAAAATGATTAAGGAGGTAGATAAGTAGTTGTGCTGTACTTAAAAGAACAGCACAATTGGGAACAATTTTGCGTCATTTCGAATCATTTGTGTTTGCTCCTAGCTTGGACGTGGTTCCAGTCGGGGATAAACACGGACGGCGCGCATAACCCAGTGACCTCGCGCCGTGTACAGAAGGGTGACATTCTCAATATGAACAGTTTTTCAATGATTAGCGGGTGAGTATGAATGTCATTGCGAACAGCACGTGGTCTTTGCTGGGCCTATCAAAGTCTTGCCTTTTATGAACCGTTGTATGAATCTATGGCGTGATTTAACGTGCAACATCGCGACAATAAGGGGTACCAACCTTAACTGGCTTTACTTGTTTTATCCCGCACAATTTGTTTGGCTAGAAGAATGAAGGTGTTGTCTAAGGTTAATTCGTCATTCGCGCCAGACTGCGCGCGTCGTGCTATACCATTGGCACTTTAGCTGGGTGGAATACCTTTTTTTTTTGTAATTTTAGGTATTACACCGCTCTGGAGCGAACCATGTTCTATGATCGTGTGCCATCCGACCGACACATGAAACTTTGGGAGATAAACGTCAAGGTGACCATTTTCATATTCAAATAAATAGGCACGAAATGATATTCATTTTGTGACAAGTGGTAGTCATTTTGTGACATTCTCGTCAATTCAGTCAACTCTCCCAGCCGTAGAAAGTGAACGAAATGTATTATAACAGGCGTTTGTGAATGTGATGTTTGCGTTGTAGATTGCCCCGTAAGTTTGCTATGCATTACCTGAGAGAAAAGAACCGTCAACAGAGTTCTTTATTTGTGTATCTTAGGTTCACGAAAAAGGCATGGAAGTTATCAAGCCTGGAAAGCGGTGCTGTGACATAGCGCGCGAGCTGAACGAAATTTTCCTTCAGCATGACCTCTTACAGTATCGCACCTTCGGCTACGGCCACTCTTTCGGCGTCCTGTGCCACTATTACGGGCGGGAGGCTGGTCTTGAGTTACGTGAGGACGTGGAGACAGTACTGGAGCCCAACATGGTGGTATCTATTGAGCCAATGCTGACGATCCCCGAGGGTCAGGAAGGTGCGGGAGGGTATAGGGAGCACGATATACTGGTCATTACTGAGGCGGGAAATGAGAATATCACTAAGTTCCCGTATGGGCCCGAGCACAATGTAATAAAGAAATGATAGATCGGAGAATTGTTTAGATGAAGAACCAGGTACAAAGCTTATAGGATTAGATAGATATTCTAAGAGGATTGTATGGGCAGAATAAAAGGAGAATGGAATGTCGAAAGACATTGAGTTGTGTTGTTTTAATGGTTAATGTTTATCAGGATTCATTTATAAGCTAATTAAAAAACGAGTGAGATTTTAGGGAAAGACGTTTTTAACTAAGAAAGTAACATTGGGTTCTCTCAAAGAAAATATTAAATCAGTAGAATGCCAGGATCTAATGAAGTGTTTGCCCGTCATCTCGCATGCATTCTTCTTCCTCTGTGAACGCTCCGTGCTCGGATGATGACGTTGGTTCGAGCATGCGCACTGAGTCAATTTTCTCCTGTTGAGATTGACTTGGGGAAGATTTAGGTCGCGATGGTGGTGACTTTGGCGGACTTGGTTGAATAGTAAGGCTGTTATTGGACAAAACACTGTCCTTCATCCATGCTGTCGATGCCTTATGAGGAAGTATTTCCTGATTGCTCAGCTTTAAACTTGCTAGGCTTGTCTCCGACTGCGTCTCCTTGACTTTTTCATCGGATGACGTCATCTTTAGAAGAGAGCGTCTATGGGTAGTTCGCTTCGGCTTTGGAGTGTCTGGTGGACTTGGCTGTAGCGGTGTTACGATAACGCCCTCAGAAAGAGCTGTCGCCAGGCTACGGGATGACATCTTGCGGGGCTGCTGCATCACAGATGATGATTTCGGGCTCGCAAAAGGAGGGGAAGAGGGGATGCTTCGACTTTCAGGCTGGGAGCCCAGGCCCTTACCCTTGACCTCAAATGTAGAAGACAGGACTGTTTTAGGAGATCCTCCCTCTGTCTTATCTACCTTCTCCACCGATCCCTTAGACTTTCGTGACCGCAGTGAGCCGGTGGAAAATCTCTTCGAGGCTGGTTTGTTTGGGGAGAACTCTAAACCAACTGTCGGCATGCTATGTTTTGAGGGGGACTTGCCAGAGGTCTTTTCGTCGCTTGTCGGACCATCTCCTTGTTGTGTGTCTGTCTCCATGCTTTTCTTTATCTCTTCCAATTCTGCAACAAGACGTTCTCTCATCGCGCTATCAATAAGATTATCTTCGTTTGGGGGTGTGTTAGGCTGTTGAACAAGAACTGAAGGAATAAGCTTGTCATCTGAGCGCGTGCTATTAACTTTCGCAGAGGCCGGCGTCTCCACGTCTGTTAGAGATCCGTTCGGTGATCGCTTAGGAGAAGATGGTTTAATTGGAGTAATTGTCAAAGTGTCACGCCTTGCTTGTTCACCAAAGGTTTGACTACTATGAGAAGGTCTCCTGGAAGGCCTTCGATCTTCCGACGAAAAGGACGCCCTTTCATCACTTTGAAACGTGTTGACTATATCGCTGGAAGATGGTTTGGGGGATTCAGCTTTACCTCGTGATAATGAAACTTTTAAGAGATTTTGTTTTGAATCCTTAGTAGTTTCAAATGATAGCTCAGGTGATACTTTAGTAGCTTCAAGTGATCTTTTACTTTGACTTTTTGTTTTCTCCACAGATGTAGTTGATGACATTTCTGAATTGTGTTTTGGACCCTTGTTTGAGACCATTATATTAATTGATGATTTCAGCGAGGTCTTTGAAGTCTTCTCCACAGAGGAAATAACTCTAGCGTTGTCTTTTGAGACTGATTTTGAGGATTTGATAAGTTCATTAGATTGCCGATCCCCCTTCACTGTCTCTATAGCTGACTCTGACATCGAATAAACTTCTACTGTTGACACATTTAAGGATTTGTTTTGCGAAACGTCCATAGATGATTTTGACTTTAGCTGTGTTGATTCACTAGATACCTTTGGCGAGATGCTTTTAGTTTTGGCAGCTGTAGTTCTGGAATTAGCTGCATCAGTCGAAGCCTTCGGTATGGCTTTAGCTGCACCAATCGAAGCCTTCGGTGTGACTTTAACTGCATCAGTGGAAGCCTTAGGTGTAACTTTAGCTGCATCGGTCGAAGCCTTTGGGGTCACTTTAGCTGCATCAGTCGAAGTCTTAGATGTAACCTTAGCTGAATCATTCGAAGCTTTTGGTGTGACTTTTACTGCATCAGTCGAAGTCTTGGGTGTGACTTTAGCAGCATCAGTCGAAGGCTTTGATGTGACATCAACTGCATCAGTGGATACCTTTGCTCTAACTTTAGCTGCCACCGTTGAAACCTTCGGGGTTACTTTATTTGTAGCAGTTGACGACTTTGAAGCCACTTTAGCTGCATCAGTCGAAGCCTTTGGAGTGACTTTCTTCACCGCGTCAGTCGACGACTTATGTCTCACCTTCTGTGTACCAGTCGAAGCCTTTGGTGTTATTTGGGTTGCGTTGGTAGATGACCTTGACTTAACGTTTACAGAACCAGTTGATGATTTTGATGCTTTAGGAATGAGTCTTGCTGCGTCAGTGGATGATTTTGGTGTGATCTTCGCTTCTACGTTAGATGATTTTAGTGCAACTGTCGCTGGGACATTTGAAAACTTTTGTGTCATTTCTGTTGCCTCCGTCGAAGCCTTCGGTGTTACTTTAGCTGCATCAGTCGAAGCCTTCGGTGTTATTTTAGCTGTATCAGTCGAAGCCTTTGGTGTAACTTTAGCTGTATCCGTTGAAGCCTTCGGTGTAACTTTAGCTGCATCGGTCGAAGCCTTCGGTGTAACTTTACCTGCCTCAGTTGAAACCTTCAGTGCGACTTTTGCTGTATTAATCGAAGCCTTTGGCGTCACTTTAGTTGAATCAGTCGAAGCCTTCGGTGTAACTTTAGGTGCATCAGTCGAAGCCTTCGGTGTAACTTTAGCTGCATCAGTCGAAGCCTTCGGTGTGACTTTAGTTGAATCAGTCGAAGCCTTTGAGGTAACTTTAACTGCGTCAGTCGAAGCCTTCGGTGTAACTTTAGCTGCATCAGTCGAAGCCTTCGGTGTAACTTTAGCTGCATCAGTCGAAGCCTTCGGTGTGACTTTAGTTGAATCAGTCGAAGCCTTCGGTGTAACTTTAGCTGCCTCAGTCGAAGCCTTCGGTGTAACTTTAGCTGCATCAGTCGAAGCCTTCGGTGTAACTTTACCTGCCTCAGTTGAAACCTTCAGTGCGACTTTTGCTGTATTAATCGAAGCCTTTGGCGTCACTTTAGCTGCATCAGTCGAAGCCTTCGGTGTAACTTTAGGTGCATCAGTCGAAGCCTTTGGCGTCACTTTAGCTGTGTCTGTCGAAGCCTTCGGTGTAACTTTAGCTGGGTCAGTCGAAGCCTTTGGCGTCACTTTAGCTGTGTCTGTCGAAGCCTTAGGCGTCACTTTAGCTGTGTCTGCCGAAGCCTTCGGTGTAACTTTAGCTGCGTCAGTCGAAGCCTTTGGCGTCACTTTAGCTGCATCAGTCGAAGCCTTCGGTGTAACTTTAGCTGCATCAGTCGAAGCCTTTGGCGTCATTTTAGCTGTGTCTGTCGAAGCCTTCGGTGTAACTTTAGCTGGGTCAGTCGAAGCCTTTGGCGTCACTTTAGCTGTGTCTGTCGAAGCCTTAGGCGTCACTTTAGCTGTGTCTGCCGAAGCCTTCGGTGTAACTTTAGCTGCGTCAGTCGAAGCCTTTGGCGTCACTTTAGCTGTGTCTGTCGAAGCCTTCGGTGTAACTTTAGCTGCGTCAGTCGAAGCCTTAGGTGTGACTTTAGCTGCGTCAGTCGAAGCCTTTGGCGTCACTTTAGCTGTGTCTGTCGAAGCCTTCGGTGTAACTTTAGCTGCGTCAGTCGAAGCCTTAGGCGTCATTTTAGCTGTGTCTGTCGAAGCCTTCGGTGTAACTTTAGCTGGGTCAGTCGAAGCCTTTGGCGTCACTTTAGCTGTGTCTGTCGAAGCCTTAGGCGTCACTTTAGCTGTGTCTGCCGAAGCCTTCGGTGTAACTTTAGCTGCGTCAGTCGAAGCCTTTGGCGTCACTTTAGCTGTGTCTGTCGAAGCCTTAGGCGTCACTTTAGCTGTGTCTGCCGAAGCCTTCGGTGTAACTTTAGCTGCGTCAGTCGAAGCCTTAGGTGTGACTTTCGCGGTAGCATCTAAAAAGCTCGTAGAAACTTGTGGTCTCGATGGCGATTTTGGTGGCGACGGAATATGTTTATTATCGACTATTGATCTTTGCTTTGACGCCATTTGCAGCGTCGGTGTTGTAGTCATTCTTCTGGACTCAACCACTGACCCAGACGGGGATATTCTTGGTAGGCTTGTACTATTACTGCCCCGAGATGAGGTTCTCTGTTTCGCCTCAGCTTCCTTTTGCTGTATTTTCTGTAACTCTTGCTCCATGACCAGGGACGTTGTCGGCGAGACAACAGGGAAACAAGTCCGTGATTCGTCTTCCATTTGCTCGGCAATGGTTGTATATATCTTCTTGTCAGGAGATGGTATTCGTGGCAGAAGTACATACGAAGAGGCATCCTTGGCTATGCTACACGCTGCCGTGTCGTGTTTGGACGAATCTGATTCAGTCTGTGAAATGTGACTTGGTGGTCGACTACCCTTCTCCCTTGGCTCGGGAGTGTTTGTCATGGACAAAAGCGTGTCATAAGGGCATGCTGCTTCTTGCCTGCCAGCCTCACCTTCTACTTCATTCGGTTGTACACTACCAAGCATTGCTTGTAAAAGGTTGCTACACTCCTTAGATCTCCTTAGCTTAGAATCAGAAAGTGATGTCGTGGTCTTAAAAGTAACTTTTTTCCTTCTGGCATCCATAGCATGGTCTGAGCTGAAACGACGAGCTGAATGTCTTAGTGGCATTGGCTCGTTGTCTAAACTTAAAGCCCCTATGTCCTCCCTCTCATCATCGTCATCGATAATCCCCAATTTCTCTTCGTCAAAATCCTCGTCGGCTAATGAATCTGTTCGTTTGCGATGTCCCAAGAACCTTGGAGTTGGTGGACGGTTTAAAACACTAAGGAAGTCCGACTCTCTTGGGACATTGCTTTCCCTGCGTCCTTTCATGACGTCCTGCACACTGAACCGCACGGATGATTTACGGCGACGGTTTGAGGATGGGTGAAAGTAATCATGTATCATTTCCTCCTTCACGATATCATAAGCGTTGTCAATAATATCATTCACGAACCTGGCAGCATGAAGTACTACGTTCTCATCCATGTAAACCTCGTGTTCTGAGCTGTCTTCTTCCTCAATCTCTATTTCAGCAAGCATAGCCTCTTCGTGGGTCAAGAACTCAAAGTCGCTGTCATCGGACAGGAGTGTCACCGCTTCGTCTTGTGCTTCGCTCATCGAGCTTACTTGGTCTAGGGACTTGCTCGCCGTTACGTTTGCTAGGTTACGCCCTTCGGCAGCATACAGACTACTAAGACCTTGTTCAGATGATGCCAAAGCATCCCTAGCTAATTGTTCAGCCTCACATAAACCACTATACGCTCTCTCGATGGATGCCTGCGCTTCGAGTACAGCGGTTTCAGTCAGCTGTTTTGAAACATGCTCTTGTTCATCAACCATCTGTAAAGCTTTTTTGGCAGATAGCAGCGCTTCCATGGCTAAGGATTCCGCAGCATTCTGGAATGCCTGTTCCTCCATCCTCGCCAAAGAGTTCGTTGCTGATACTATGGCGTCAGTTGCTAATTCCTCTGCAATTCTAGAGACTTGCTTTTCATGAAGACGGTCAAGAGAATTCTTTGCGGAGATCATAGCTTGATTTGCCAGTCTCCAGGCTGCACGAGACATGAGATCTTCAAGCGCAGGTGTCACTCCGTAGCAAGTTTCCAGAGATTCCTTTGCGGTAATCAATGCTGCGTTCATAAGACCAGTTGCTGCCTCCATGAGGTTAGTCTCGGTTTGGTGAAACCTTTCAAGAGAGTTTACTGCAGAAAGAATAGCTTTCGAAACCACAGATCTCGCCTTGCTATCGACTTCATCCTCTCTACTCCAGCCCACAACTTGTGTTGGCTCATTCATCTTCTTCGGCCGCTCCTCGGCTCTTTCAATTGCCCCACTGACAATCTCATGAGCAAGCTCGATCATTTGAACATCATCGCTTTCTTGAGACAATAAAGACTTTCTCTCCGTGTCCCCATGAACTAGCTCTTTCCCGTAGGCAACTAAGGCGGACACCAGTTCTCTGGCTGCAGCAACGATATCCTCGTCACTGGCTGCAGACACCCGGTCCGAGCTCCGTTTTTCCTCAATTTCCCTATCTAACTTCAAGCTGGCCGAGTCGATGATATCAAGCACGCACCGTCGCACTTGTCTTCTGGTCTCAAGTTTAAGTACTCCGTCATCTTCTTCTCGCTCCACCTCCGCAATTGCAGCTTTGACAATGTCACCGACCATGCACTTTACCTGCTTACGTTGATCCTCTTCGATGGCATCGAAGGCGTTGGCAATAATGCTGCCCACGAGAGAGCGCACCTCTTGAAGGTTAGGAGCCTTTTTTTCCTTGATCTTTCTCTGGTTAGACGATGAGGTAGATAATGATACTGGAAGAGACATATCGGATGACATCACCTTCTCTTCCTCTTGTTCCTGTACAAACACAATCCACAAATAGATTCAGAGGCCGAGATCACAAGGTTAATTCGGTTCTCTTGCTAGGGCGACCCCGCAGCGCAACGAACAGACGCATTTCGAAACGCCCAAAGGGTCGAGACCCCATTGTGTTCATTTCCTAGTTTCCGTGTGCTTCCAGAAAGAAAAGGTCCATGTTTTAATTGCTTAAAGATGGATCACTCGCCATAGAAGTTTAGTCTCAGATTTTATTATCTTTATATCTGAAAAGAGATGTCCAAAGTTATCATTTAGTCATTGATCCACCATAATTCGGAATTTTGATTTATCATTATTTCTTTTTCTTTAACTAATTTGACTGTGAACATTGGGTTATTTAGGATAAAATGAATGTCGGATGATTTTGCCGGAAGATTCGCCATAGTGTAAAAAGGTACACACCAGTAATAAAAACTGGTGGATTTTGATATTTACCTCTACTTTCTCAAGAATAGGAGGAGACAGATCTCGGAAGGTAATACGCGCTTCCTCCGGCTCCCTGCCATCTTTGGAGGGTAGGCTTACTTGTAATCCCCTAAGACATAAGGAATTGGGAAATATAATTTAGTGACTATTCATACATATGACCATGCTTACATTAAAAGAAATACGAAGAGATGTCTCTAAGAATAATGATGGAGAGTGACGCGCTTAAAGGAACGGTTTACTCAGCAATCCAACATTAGAGGGGAGACGAAAGTCTGATCGTAATGGTTATCTTGTTCATCAGTTTGAAGCATTGAAGGAATAGTAGAGTTACAAACGTAAGCATGTTCTACGGGACACTCGCCTTACATTCTGTAATAAGGCCTGGGTCGCTCGCCATGTTTGTTAAAACATCATTTAAAAGATAGCTCTTCAATACCTCATATTTGAGATTCTAAAGATGCCCGAAGTGTCGGAAGTCTTTTTAACAGGAAATGATATTCGATAATTCCAGCCAGATTTGTAAATATATCATTTAGCCGAACAAGTCCATATTTTATGCATGACAACGTGACAGGGCAAGCTCTTTGGGAACAGTGCAGTGTTAACTTCTTTGAGAATTTTGGCTTGGCCAAAAGAAATATTGTCATTTTATTATTATTATTTTATTATATAACCGATTATAACGGCTTGGCCCACGCATTGACTAACTTGATAATAATATACGTAAAAAGCGAGGTGAGATAAAAAAATATATTTTAATTAATTAAAAGGACATTGTGTAAAAATACTCACTTTAGCTCTGATGGGAAGAGTTGACCAGCCTCGAAGTCCCTGAGTAGAGCACCTTCCACGTCCCACACACTCTTCAACCTGCTACGATATCGGGGATGCTTTTCTGGAGCAGACCATCTAGGAAACAACAGGTGAAATGGAGACGGTACTCGGATACACATCCTTTGTTAGTTGTGCTTTTTGAAGCCCTATGTGACTAAGTTTCTTTTAACATTTTAAGTTTAACTGTATGTAGACAATATTCTTGAAAGACATTTTTAAAAGGAATTTGTTGATATGGGGGATGCGCAGTCATATGCATCAGAGTAATTAATAGAATTTGACGCTCTTTAAGAACCCAATTTCGTGGCGGCCAGGGGGTGCACGCTCACTCTGCGCACCCAAACCCCCGCACCCACCCCAACCCCCCAACCCCCGTATGTACGTGCCTCGACATACCTCCTCCGGTGCATCTCATTTAAGCTGGAGTCAGAATTGCGCGGATGGGAACGTCTGAAGGCGGGGAGGCTGTTGGTTCGGGAGCGAATACGCTCGTGCTTTTGGCGCCATTCATTCAGTTCCCTTTCCTTCTTTTCTCGCAAGTGCTGCATAAACTCTTCAGCCTTGAGGAATTCCTGGTAGAGGGTGTTTCTCCTGGTCTTCAGACACTGCTCCAGAACGGCTATGAAAGTAAATCAAATAGTATATCAAATAAAAATACATATAGTCGTAGCCAACGCACCCGCCCTTTCCCGGTAGATTGTTTGGTCTTTCTCATCTTGATAACCGCTATGTTTATCAAAGTTCACGTATTCCTGCTGTAATATTTGCCTACATTGTTGTCTTTTTTGAACGTAAAACCCGTTAATGAAACATTTTCGTGTCGATGGCTCGTCAAAAATAGAAAAGAAATGCTTTATGTATGTACATATGTACATATGTACATATGTACATGTTCATTAGAGAAGGCAATTTTCCAAAACTCGAAACTTTGCAAAAGTTTACCTTCGAAAATAAAAATAATATATTGATTGACTGAAATAGGGGAAATCTCTTACACTTCAACAAAAAGAAAAACTCAGCCATAATTAATTTAAAATCGCAGCCTTAATTAATTGAGAATGGAAAAATGTAGTTTTTCCATACTTTTTTATCCTATCATTTGGTAGATTAGGCTTTCCTTTTTATATCATTCTGGCCTTCTATCAAAAATCTCGTGGGCGGCTATGTTTTAACCTTGCTGTTTCTCAGAATGCTCCTGTACGGTGCTTGTGCGTCTCTCAATGTTCTGGCGACGTCTCTCCAATCGTTGCATTTCTTTCATTTGTTTCCGTTCAAGATGAGCAAGCGATATAGAACAGCGCCGTTTCCACTGATCTTTCATCTATGGAAGTGAACTAAATTAGCCCATGTAGCTTTCCATTACACAAGTTGCAACGTTATTTTCTAAAATTCAAAAACAAGCCACGGCACCAAGATGCCCCTGATGGTGATGATGATGATGATGACGACGATGATGATGATGATGATTGCATACCTTCTCCTCTCTTATTTTCTTCATTGACTTCTTACGCTTGTTATGGTTAGATTCTTGGCGTTTGTCGTCCTCTGATCGCTTTTGTACAATACGAAGTTTGATTTTGCGACTCTACAACCCCCAAAAAATACAACAATATCAATACAATTGATACAAATATAAAAAATTGAAGGAGAAAGCATAAAATGGGAAACCAGTCAAAATCCCTCATACAATGCCTGAAGTTTTACCTGCCACCTTCAATGCAGTTATGAAGCCGGGAAGTAAGGTTATATAAAAAGTTGTTATGCTTGATATAGGATTTTATTTTCTAAGGCTTGTTGTAAAGCGCGTTTGCACTCAAAAGCGTGCTGTAGATGTGTTTAAGTTATTATTTTAATTACAATTGTGATCTAACCATTTGTTCTCTCATCATTTTTTCTTGTCGTTGTTTCTCTCTCTGTTTTTCCCTTTCATCCACTTGTTCGTCTTTCTTCTGTTTCATCTCCTTCTGCCACTGCTCACGTCGCTTTAGATCACTTTCTTGCTTTTTGATGTACTTGATCCTGTTCAAGTATTGCTTTTTTAACTCCTTACACTCAAATCTCTGTATCAAATATTATTTTTATCAAACGCGCAAAGGTTGTCACCCATTGGTGACTGCGGAGCCACCGTTCTAAACGCACTACATTAGGGACCTAAAGATTTACGACGGCGAAGAGTCGAGGACTGCGCGCACACAAGATTTTAGCGCGCTGTACCTCATTTTTCTTTTAGCGCAGAAATACAACGTGTGGCGCACACGTCTTCCCACCGTCGTATCGCTAGTATTGAGGGAAGGGGAAACGCAAAAATACCGCTGTGGGTACACAATTGACGGCACCAGCGTCTTCATGTTCTGACTAATCTCACTTTCATGATCTCACGACCTTAGAAAGTGAAGCAGTTGAAGTCTACTACTTATCATATTTTATCCACGCCTTGTACATCTAATTTAACTGCACACCAATGCACTATACTTGCTACCTCGATGCCTCACCTGTCTTTTTCGCGTTTTTCGCGCGCCTTGAGAGCTGCCTCCTTGGCTTTCTCCTCACGGTTTCGTACGATGCTGTACGCTTCCTTATCTCGCACCAGCTGTTTGTACAACTCTCTTTCTCTGCGCTTCTTCTCTTCCTGGGCACGTTGAGCTCTTCGCGCTTGGTGCAAATCGTCAAGTTTGATCTTACGAATCCACTGACGGTAGGCGTTGAACTCCATCAAATTGCACTTCACATAACCATCTTCTGTTATAAAGCCTGAAACACAAAGGAAAACTGTTGTTGTTGTATTTCATACGTAGGGTAGTGGGGTTGGCAGGAACAAAAAATGTTTCTTTGAAATATGATTGAGCAAAGTTGTCATAAATCATAATAGAAAGTAGTATTGTTTGCCCAAATTGAGTAGTTTAAGACAAACCAAGAGTTACAATTTTCAATGTCTCAAGAACGGATCATCTACCAAAAGTACCAAAGCTTATTTTGTTCTATATTACACAAGTAATCTTTAGGCAGAAATCAAACAAATGTAAGCTAACACAGCCTTACAATTTGAACTTTGCGCGTGGAATTGGGAGTTGGGTCGTTAATAAGCGAACAGCATCATGGGCGGATCCAGAAGTTTAAAAAAGGGGGGCCGAAGCAAAAGTTTCAAGAAAGGAGAGGCCGGACTTATTGTTCTTCCGTATATTTCCTTATATGTATTGTTATTTTTAAGCCAAATGTCTGAAAATAGGGGGAACCGGGGCCCCCTCGCCCCCCCCCCCTAGATCAGCCCCTGAGCATGATGGAACATTGTAATTCAGGCGACGCATGTTGAATCTTCCCAGCATGCTGCTCGCTCAACAACTCCACCCCCCTGTAGAAACGCTATAAATAAAGCTGAGCCTGTGGTTGAGGGGGTCAGCACCTTTTTCGATGAGTCGTCTGCACATGATCGGATTTTTGAAATAGTCTTTAAGATGTATGTCATGAAGCACGTTGTATTGAGAGAGGCTCATGCTGTGTGAGTCCGTCAGATCAAAATCTGCGTCCTCGGATCGCTGCTGCAACTGCAAAAAAGAGAGAAATCTGAGAAGTCGGACCATAACCGTTTGCTTTACATTTTCACTCCCTATCTCCGCCACCAACAATATCATTTTATTAACGATCAGTATAATAATCATTACTGATACCATCACAGCCATCATGTGTTAATCACCATCATAATAATCAAAGCAATAGCCTTACAATATCCTTACACACAAATCATTTCTCCATAGGAAAATTGAATTGATTCCGATTATGTTCAGAAAAAAAAAATGCTACGAGAATGCTCTTGATGAACATATACGATCCGTTTAAAAGCTTGAAAGGCTATTCTTAAAAAAGACTGTTCACAAACCGCCATTAAAAGTTTTCCAGTTACAGGAGAAAATGTATTGATATTATGGATAGTATTCTCAATGTAAAAAACGTTTGGAAATTTTTTTTCTTTATTCAATAGAGCCGTTACTATGAACAGCTATTGCAAGAAAAATGCTGAACAATTATAATAAACTGTTGTCACAAAGGGTAAGATCATAAAACTGCCCGAACTCGATTCAATAGTCCTCTCGGATAAGAACACAAAGCAGTCGGAAAACTTAGGAAGACATTTCTAACCTTATGGGACAATGGTGTTGTACAGAAAACCACAGCGCCTTCCGAGCCAGGAATCAACGGAAATTTTGAACTCAAGCTCAGTAGACTTTCCTCTAAGATCCATGATGGTCGAATTATTATCTTGCTTGAGTTTTGTCCTTTTTCCAATAATTTCGCTGTTGTGTCCATTTTGGAAATTATCCCATCTCAAAATAAGTGTTTTTGGAACCCATTTTTTGTGTCCGGTAACTTTTCTTGCTTCTCGGATTTATGCGCTCCTATGGAAACAGCGTTGTTGCAGTGATGTCATCAATTAAGACAGAAGGAGCGCGTGCTATGAGAATGTAGTATCCAAAATGCACCGCGTTCCTGTACCGTTTCACCACCACATGAAGCCTGAGTTACAATACTTATCGGACGCCTGTCTAACAATTATCATCTTTTTTAGCTATTCAACTTTTAGAAAGATAATCAAAAAGACTTTTAGTTTCATGATTTCTTACATTCTGATCGCGTTTGCCAAAACACTTTTTATCAAAAGTCATTCTTTATCTTTTTGTTGAAAATGCTATTCTGCGAGGGTCAGCCAGTAGGAATGAATCCAATAAAAAAAATGAATGTCTTATTTTTTTTTTATAAACAAGAGCAAGTATTATTTATTTTGTTTCAATATTCTTATACTATAAACGCATGCCTCCCCTGTGAGTTTTCCATATAAGGAAAAACATTGCGCCATGCTTTTCGTCCATGTGCGATAGAAAGAGGGAGTTGATTGGCTAAGGCCACGTGTGTAGTCAGCACAAGCCGACCTTCGCTGTGGAAACTATCGAGCCTTAGAGGCTTTACTCCTCCAAATCTTCCTCAAATAACCCCCAAACGTGCTCTCTTATTCATAAATATATAACTTAATAGTCTCTTATTGCTTTGGTGTGGTTTAAAATGGCTGAGCGATGCTAGCCATTCAAGAAGAAGCTGTTGAATTCAGGTAAGCCGAATTTCCCGCGAAAGAATCGCATTTCCGTACGTCTTTTTAAACCGGAATTTAAACACAGACGATTCAGTTCACTGTCAAATGTTCCCTGCTCTTCACTTATATGGCCTAGTATCTGTTGAGATGAATTAACTTGGAATTTGAAGTGAACATAGTAAGAAATCCAATGATCCTAACTGGATTTCATTCACCACAGCAACTTTCGTTTGCGACCTCCCTACGTACGATAACTGAAAATTCGGGTAAATTCACTCTACTCTTTTCTGAATCAACTCTTAGGACTTAATGAAAATCGTACTTTTATTATTCTTGAGATAATGTATAGATAACAGGATTCAATCGATCAGTGTTCTTTTGGCTCGATATCTTGAATATAGGCGCTGTACTGGTGTCACGCTTCCGAATTTGAATAATTTATGCACATGGCTCGATTGTGTACATCTTCAACACTAGCTGCTATAACAATTTTACCAATGTCCTATTTCTATGCAGAGAACTGTTTTTGATTAGTTGAAATCTGTTTACGTTAAGTATCTTGGGTTAGATGGCAGAGCAATTTGTAATGTAAATTATTAGAGACCCATTGTTTATTTTTGGTGTATTTAAAAGGTACCTGGTGTGGAAAGCAAGCTTGCTCTACCTGCCCAATTCCCATGCAGGAATTAGCAGGAGGACTTTAAAACAGCTTGTGTTTTTATTACTAGCTGTAGATCTACATATAATACCTCTTTTACTTGAGACAACCTGATTCTTTAAGCTAGAGAAAATGATCTGGCTGATTCTGTAAAAAAACTGTTTTTCTTGTCTCTCAAGGATGCTGGGAACCTCTCCAGTGTTCAGTAAGGACTATTTCAGCAGCAGTTTTGCTGATTTCATCCCACCCTACCTTGAAGATAATGTTGCAGCTGAAGTCCATGTTGGAAGGTCAGTGTATCACATTGAAGTTGTGTTATCCTTATAGTACCATTTGTGTTTATAAAACCGCTTGTTTTAGTTAATCATCACACCACTGCCTCCCCCCAATACAGCCACACACAATGCTAACCCATACCTGTCAACTCTCCCGCATTAGGTGGGAGTCTCAAGATTTTGGACCCCTTCTCCCTCTCTCATGCATTGAGCACCAAATCTCCTTCTTTTTAGCGATTTTTATCGCTTCCGAAAAATTATTCTATAGAAAATAGTCATTTTGCCTATTTTCTATTAAAATATTTGAATCAATAATTCCCTTGCATAGCGCAATTTATCTGACACCCTTGTGATATCTATAAGTGGATTTGTTCGCGAGAGCTTTTTATAGGCAAACGCCTGAAAGGTTGAACCCTCCCCTCCCCCCAAAAATATATATACTCCACCCCTCCACCCAATAAATTCTTAAGACTTGAGATTTCCAGAGGTTGACAGGTATGCTAACCTAATGCTTGGGTGCTTATAGTTCCCAACAATTCCTATTTGTTTCCTATTTGTTATTATTGAACAAACTAAATAGTATATCAAAAACAACCTCTTTGAGGTTGGAAGTGTTGTATACAGAGAACAGAATCTTCTGATGTTCAGTTTTTTTTTTTTTTGCATCTCACAAAAGTATCTTGAAAGTATGGTTACAGTAATTTAACCCATATGCATACTAAAGTTAAGCAATAAAACGTATATCCAGTGTCTGTCTAGGTTTTTACAGACACACGGCGGATGTTGGGAAAATTAATAAAAAACTTGAAAGTCACAAGGCGGAGGTGTTGCGTTATTTGCCGTCAAAAGCGTGTCTGCGGCGTTGGGAGAATTGATAAAAAACTTGAAAGTCACAAGGCGGAGGTGTTGTATTATTTGCAATCAAAAGCGTGTCTGTACTGTTTTTTACAGACATGCTCATTTGAAGCTCTCGACCAATCAGCACATGAGACTCACTGGTGTTATTTTCTAATAGGTGTTATTACTTTGTGGGTTGAGAATAAAATAGTATACTGTATGTGCTACTTGTATATGCGATGCTTGGTGTAGGCACTGAACTGGGAGGGACCTATATTCACCAGACCTCGTGGTGGGACCATGTATTCACCAGACCTCGTGGTGGGACCATGTATTCACCAGACCTCGTGGTGGGACCATGTATTCACCAGACCTCGTGGTGGGACCATGTATTCACCAGACCTCGTGGTGGGACCATGTATTCACCAGACCTCGTGGTGGGACCATGTATTCACCAGACCTCGTGGTGGGACCATGTATTCACCAGACCTCGTGGTGGGACCATGTATTCGGGTATAAAGGGTGCTCGCCAAACTTACTATGTCACTCCTATTTGTTTTAGTGAGCAAGGGTTTTCAGAGAGGGATTTTATATACAGTGAATCGATATCGGCAACAACATCATGTGGGACGTCTGTGACTTCGGAGATCTCAGATGACAGCTTTATAGACATAAATGATGAAGACTTTGATCCTTTTCCAAAGACAGAGGTGAGTTTAAGATGGCAGGGCCCTGCCTCTTGACTGGCTTTCACAATCTGGGAGAAAAAAATTCTAGTTGTAGAGTTGTAGATCTTTCGCAAACAAAAATACTAAATACAGGACCAGCCCTGCTTTGATAATACTTTAAATGGCAGCTGGGATATCTGCTGGTGATATTTTTGTTTTCCACATGGTTGATTTTGATGAAATATCAATATTATAATGGCTGAAATCAGGAGTCAGTGTGTTCCTTCTTCTGTAAAACATAATAATAATAAAGACCTTTTCTTCACAGTTCCAAATAACAAAGAAGAACCGGTCATATGGGAGCAATGGGGGTGATAGAAAGCATTGTTGCTATGTAGCTTTGTTGGAAGTACTACTGCACTCAGATCTAATGCTTTGTGTATTTTGCAGACTATTTCTCTAGATTTCCAGTCACTTCAAAGACTTTCTGGTGAGTATAAGTAATTTTAGGGATATTAGAACCGCTATTGTCTGTCACATAGGAATAACCATTTGCATATGAAATAATAGAAAAAATTAGAATTTGTATTTTTTTGGGCCTAATAATAAACAAATTTAGAATTTGTATTTTTTGGGCCTGTTCTACAGTATAAATCATATTTTGACAGTGTCCAAAGTTATTTTTCTGTTTACTCAATATCTGTAACATTTTCATTCATCTTTAGAATCAGGGAACACTGGTTGGAGTCGGAGTAATACATGCAAAGGCAGTGATGCCCAGGACAGCTCAGACAGTGATGATGATGATGACTCACTACCCAGAGGTCTTAAATGCGCCCCAGAAATTCCACGGACCAAATCGTTATCTAATAAGTCTGAATGTGTTGGTTGCAAGTTAAAAAAGCGCATGGATAACATTTCGTGGTAAGTAGATTTAAGAAGTAAGTTAAAATGTAATTTCATAGGAACCAGTATGCTATAGCAATGTTCTAGGTTGTGAAAAGTATCCATCAATGAGATTTCAGCCACTTGCAATGTTGTGGTAATTTTGTACCTGTATAACCAAATCAGCAAACCATGTACTCTACAGTACTTTGTGTTCCATGGGCTGCATTAAGTGTTATGTTTCAAATTATGACTTTATTTTATTGAAAGTTTTATCTGTGAAAACACTGAATGACATACAGTATGACTGGTCTACTGTAAAACTGACTGCTGCCTATTTGTGTCATTTGTTTGTAAAAATAAAGATGACTTAACTAACCATATGATTTATCCATATTTTTCTGCACTAAGAAAAAAAAGAAATTAGAAATGTGACAAGACCCATGATATCTCAACAGTAAACCAGTGATTTGACAATCTGCTTTTGCTATTGGCACTGACAGCATTTTGTGAAGAAAAAAGAATGTTAAGTATCTAATTACCAAAAGCTGTGTCCATTTCTGTCTGTCTCTATAGGAATGATATGACATCTGATGACCAAATGGAAGCCATAGAGTACCTCACAAGATTGGCCTCGACAACCTTAGGTTTGCATGACCAGTTAGAGATCATTAGAATCATCAGCCCAAGTGCTAGGGTGCTTCCCACAGACACAGAGTTCGTTATAGGTAAGAACAAGACTGTTGTTATATATAGGCATTCAAAATTGATGGAAAAAGTCAATTCTATTTTATCCATATTGCATTGAAAGTTGTGTACATTCTATAGATGATGAAAAATATTTCTTTTGTGCTAGTGGGCAAAATCTGCACTGATGTGGTTGCTAATTCAGCATTCACCTATCATGTTTATAATTGTTTTTTGTTCTTTGCAGATCTTGATGCTTTTAACGATAGCAAATTCCAGAGAATTCAACAATATGTTTGTCAGAGGTTGAATGTAAATGATTGTAATCGTTGCTCTGGTGAGTAGCCCCAAGCTGTTGTGACATGTTTTGTCCAGGGCTAGAAAATACAAAACAAATCCCACCTTCAGACAGTCCACTTGAGAGGCCCCGGAGAGGACTGCTGATCTGCCAGCTATTTTGCACAGAGCGTCTGCTACTGTAATAGAAAATTTAATTAAGTTGTATTTGAAGTTATAAAATAAAATAACTTCTACCCCCTACTTATCAATCTCCACCGCCTACACTGAAACTTAATGAAACCCCTGCTTACAGTACGTATATGTAACTCCTAATAAGTAAACTTTTTTTATTGCCCATCAACTTAAAGAAATTGATGTTGCCATGAGAACAATGGTTGGAGTATTGTATTTCTAACTTTACACTGAATATGCACTAGCAATTAAATATTCTCTTACTGTTCTTTGATGGTGTAGCGTTAAGAAGAAGTAAGTGCAGTCGGAATTCAAGTACAAGTCTAACACACAGAAAGCATTCTAAGGTAAGAATTTCCAAACAACCTACTTACTGTGATTATAGCGCAGGTACTGTAGCTACTACACGGTGCAAACAAGGCACCATTAATAGGTATAGAGACTGATAAACTATGTGAAAAAGTTCCCATGGTCGTGGGGGTTTCCTGCGGATTTGTGCTTGTGTTGGTTCTGATTGGTTGAGTGGATTTTTGGCAGGAATTTTGAATGCATGTTTTGCAGCAAATTAAGTGATAATAACAACCTTGGAACTCATTGACAAAAAAGGACATGGGTCATGTTGGGGACCCATTACATAGCATTGTTAAAAGTAGTAATGTTTTTTTTTTTATATTGTGTTAACAGAGGTCACGCCAGCCACTAAGTACGAAGCGTATTTCTAAGAAATCCAAGAAACCAAAAGGAGTACTAGGTCGTGTGCATCGCCAGATGGAGAAGGAGAAGAGAAGTGGCCTCTTTCAAAAAGAGGAGGTATGTAATAAAAGTAAACAATGACTTTGTGCAACTTCTAACTAACCAACTTCCTTATATCATTTAAATAATATTCCTGTCAATATGAACTATTATTTTTTTTCTGGGAGGACAAATTAGTTTATATTGTAGGGAGTCTATTGACATTTTCTAAGGCCTATATCCTAACAGTTTTACCACTACCGAATTCACTCTTTTCTGTTTTTTCCAATGTTGTGATCTCTTTTTTTACCCCAGCCTGGAAAGTAGGAACTAATCCCCAGCTTGCCTGAACCCCAATGTGTTTGCCACCTTTGTGGGTACAGTTTGTTATGGGTCCTGGAATATAAACACTTGTTGACTTCAAATAGGTAATTTGTCTTGTCTTGTTTGGCTCTTTTAGGTGATAACCCTAAAGGCATCGGCACCAAAGGAAGACAGCGAGGATGAGATTGAAATAGACATTCTATGACAAGATGCCACGGGGCCACCAATATTTCACTACATTGACAATAAAGCTTTGTTATATAAGTCAGAAATCAATAAATAATTACTCAGCAAAGATGAGTACGATTCCACCGAGTTTAATTTTCTTCCATTCAGGCCATTTCCATGAGCTGTATTCTCAAGTTTTTGAGTTTGTCTTGCTGAAAGAAATATATAAGAAAATCAAACAAATAATTGATATGATAATAAGGTTCAGTTTGATTTACTTGATATTAATGGTTATTATCATTTGATATCAGGTTTAAATCTGGGTGACTGTCAAGTGGTTATCAATTGGTTATATTTGACAGTTGTTCAACTATATTTTCATACAATTGAAATTGTTTGTTACAGTAATTACAAATGTCATCGAAATCTTGTCACTCAGATGTCTTTTTTTTGATTGCTGATACCACTTGATATTAAATTCATATATTGGTATCAAGTGATATCATATTGTAGTGATCAGCACGGCATATTTTTTCTATTTTTTTTCTTCTTTAAAATAATAGTTTTGAATACAATTTTTAAACTTATTAAAATAAATTTAGCGCATAATATTTGCAATACCGCACTGATGTGGCTTTGCACAAACTTAGGGAATCCTCTTGACTGAGTAATCTTAGAATTGTTGGTGACTCTGTAAAGAGAGACACAGAGAGGGAATGCATAGAAATAATTAAAAAGATGGAATATGCTTCAATTTTTGTTGTTGCAAATTCACTTTCCCCCTCCCCCATAGTCCAGCGTTTTTAACATTAAGCGTGATTTTCCAAGCGATTAATTTTTTGTTATCAGTTCATACATTCCCAGTTAAATGATTGTCAAAACAACAAATCTGCCGACAAAAAGACCGCAAAAAAAATACTGGAATTAATGTCAATCCCAATCGACTTTCTTGACATCCTTTTTGGGACTCAGGTAAAAAAATTATCCCTTGTACCGTAAAATAATCGAACAAGTGCTTTTTATTAGAAAGTCACTCAAAATATAGTTTGCGTATCAGCATTTTTATTTTGTCCTGGCAAGAGAGCATAGCTTATACCCAAAAAATGTTAGGAAAACCGCTGGAAATACAACAAACTCTATCGACTAAAAAAGCCATGTGCCACGCGAGTTGTTTCCCGCGAAATTTTAACTAATCACGCAGCACGCAGAGAAAAAAAAAACAGCACTGTCCCATCCCTTTGATACATCCACCAACAATAGGCGCATGCTAATTGAATTGATAATCATTTAAATAGCTCGCTACCTGACAGTTGTTAATAACTATTTTCAATCGTCATTGGTTGACTGATCAGAAGTCGCATATCTATTGGCGGATGAGAATAATCTCTAATCACATGTCCGCACAAGAGACGCCACACTTTCCCGTTCGGGCTTTAAAGAATCGACAATCCTGTTTTTAATAACGCCTTAAATCAAGTTTATCTACCCCTAGAATGGAATCAGACGAAACTCCCGTTCATTTTAATGCGATAGTCCATCATATAACAGTAAACGAACAAGGATCTGAGACGCCCTGTGTGATACAGGGAAGTGGCATCGATCTTCTCCCAAGCGCGTCTTTGTCTTCTATCGCCGCAGATGTCTTGAGCGAGATGTTCCAAAGAGGTGAAGTCGATGGAAAAATTATATTAAAAGCCGACAGTGCTAAAGGTAAGTTAAGCAATGATCTCTGTTAAAACTTTTTACTTATTTGCTTGGCGGTTTACAGGCGAACAGTCAGGATTATGGTTGAGAGAATTTGAGATTTCAGAAAACTATTAATCCAAGGAATATTTAGATGTATTAGCAAAAACCGATCAGCTTGAAAATCAATTCTTTGGGCAAATTCACTGTTCAAAAGACCCCGGTAACATACAAGGATTATAAAAGAAACATTTTAAACAAGGCCTGCGTTGATATTAGAAAGTGTTAGCAAACTATCGAAAAAAAAACATTTTCTTTGTTTACCTTCTTTTACCAGCGACTGAAAAGCAAGACAAAGCAAAATGGCGGCTTCCTTCCCTCTTTTTGTCTTTGTAAAATGCGTAAAAAAATCAGACGCAAAAAAACTATTTTAATATCACAAGGGGAATGCTGTTCTGTGCGCGAGAGTACAGATAAAATACTATAATTGGTAACATTTTTTTTAGATTATATTTCAAATGTTACTCATCTACTTATATTAAGTTTATATTCCACGTGTTTTCTAATTCGTAGTTTACATACAAGTCCGTAAAAATTGGAAACCCCTCGCACTGTCGGACTTCACTGCCTCCGAACATTTGGATGTTAGTGTGAAGGACGCTTTTGGTGACATTCTATTTCTAAAGGACACGCAGCTCTGCATCCATGTCCATCTCCTTCACGAGTAAGTTTACTATACCATATATAAAGGCATAGCCCTGTTTCTATTGATATTCAGTTCATGTCGAGCTATATTTCCTTCTTGAAGAAATGGAGGCAGTAGTTGGTGCAGGCATGGATGGCACAATCAGACCCGTACCCAGGATTTTTCTTGGGGGGGGGGGGGGGGTACGAAATCCGAAAAAGTGGACCTTATTTTTCTGGGGGTGGAGGGGTGGGAGGGAGGAGTTCTCTGATAAAAATCTTACCACCCCCGAAATAACAAAAAAGGAGTTTTTTATGCCTTTGCACAGGACGTTTATTTTCGGATTTGGCTACATACCAGAGTGATCTAGCTTAGGATTTTTAGCATGTCTATTGAGAACCAAAAGTGGACTTTCGGCTGTTGAGGGGGGGGGGGGGGGGGGTGTTCGCACCCCCTGGGTACGGGCCTGACAACCCATAAATAGTATTGGGAGGAGGGGAAGAGCATAAACATTTTAGAGAGGACACCCCTTTTTCACTAAAAAATGGATCTGGACCCAATATTGCTGTGTGTGTGTTTTATTTGTCAGCCAGGAATACTGCTTCATGGTTTCCTTATTTGTGGTAGAATGTTGGCCTTTGTAAAACAATTGTCCTTTTAGGAAAATACAAATTAAAGGGGCCACTTTTTCCAGTTGTGGAGTGAATATTAATCATCCATTAAAAACATATAAATAAATTGTTTTTGTCGTGTTTTGATGTGCAATTATACTTTGTGTCTAAACTAAAAAAATATGTATATACTGTTTCTATTTTATTTAACAGAAGAGATTGGAGTGAGGATAAAGTTCGGGATACAATAAAAAAGTTATTAGAGCACTATAGCCAGACACACTTGGAAAGACTACAGTGCCCATTCTCACAGGTTGGTAGCAGGTGATAGAAGCAGGGAGGGTGGTTTCTGAGATGGGAGGGGAGTAGGGTGATGTGATGGAGGGCACGGCAGAGGTATGCTGGTATGGAGATGCTGAGACAACATGTGTTTGTAATAAATCTAATTATATGCATACAAAAGCCTTTGCAAACAGTTTTGTTGCTATAGAAATGGAAAATGCTCTTTCATCAGTCAGGTGTTAACTGTGAGAACTGCCTGTATTGTCAATTTAATCTTCTCTTTTTTTTCCTTTTTTTTCATATAGGGTATGCTGTCCCAGATTTCACGTGACCAATACCCTTGCCGTTTATCACATGAAAAAATCAAGCACTTTGGAGCATGGTATGAGCGCTCAAACCTCGCTGATGAAGATGATCCAGACTGCCTTACACCACGAAAACCAGACATTATCACACAGAGAGGCAAGAAAATTGTCTTCAGCCCCATCAATGAAATTCCCATGCTTCGTGCATGGTATGAAGAAAACCCTAAGCCTACCATGAGTGAACTTGACAAATATGCTGTGATACTGAATGACACTGAGTTCAGAAAAACCAGAGAGTCTGTTTGCTCAAGGCATGTGAATACATGGTTTAAAAATGAGCGAGCAAGATGGAGAAGGGAAGGGCTAATGCAGGAGTTGTCTAGACCTTCTATGGCTGTGAGTGTTACAATGGACAATGCAAAGAGTATGTCAGAGATTTGTCAGAAAGGGGGCTGGTTATCCAACCCATCCACCCCCTCTGGATCCACTCCTATATAGACTGTATATATTGTTCAAATGTTTCCTATTTATTTACAAGCAGATGTGTATATCTTGAAGACGTAATGCCTATTGTGTGTTATTTTGTGTGGGAAAAAATAAAGCAATCAGCCCTATAATAAATATAGATTTAGGCACTGCCTAAATGGATGCATTTTTTTAGCAATACTTGTAGCAAATTTAAGGATATAGGGGATGCAAACTAGCTTTGGAGTAGTTTTTATATTTTATATCCATTTCCAAGTCAATCCTGGTGTCTTGGGTACATTACTAATTTCTGCCATGACCCCCACCCCCTGGGGTTTGATTCTCCAAAAAAGTAGATGGGGTGTAGATAATCATTCTATCTTTTAGGGTATAAACTTCACCCAACTACTATCCCTCAGGGGCTGTTTAATGGTTATTCTGATACTGCTATCCTTTAGGGGTATCAAATTAATGAATTTTTGTATTCAATAACAACTTATATATTTACCTCCCTCCACTCCCCCAGGAAGACTACCCAGGATTATGATGGATGAATGAATTGAATTAAGCATGAGAATGACAATAAATACTTTTATTAACAAATTGGTGCCTTTTAAAGAATGCTTGTTTTTATTATCATTGTACAAACTGTTGTCTCTTTATTAATACATGTTTTAACATTTATTATTTTATATAATAATAATTATTACATAATTATTATTATATAAAATAATAAATGTTAAAACATAATTATTATTATGTAAAATAATAAATGTTAAAAAATGTATTAATAAAGAGACAACATTTTGTCTACCACGTAACAATTAATTTCCATATTTAGAGGAGGCACCAAAAGCACTCCACTCCAACTCAACAGAATTGGGCTTAACAGTTTCAGCTTATTATGCATTTAACACAACCAAGCTAAGTATGCCACATCTGGCATACTTAGCTTGATAAATAAACTAAATGACAAATAAACTATTCCTGCATTTCTGATTCTAGTTTGCTTTATTGAGGTATTTGCTCTTACTCTCAATAGAAAATGATAGCCTTAGTCTAAAAAGAAGAAAGAAAACAAATAAGAATATAAATTACAAAAGAATATTGATACAATATAGACATTATTTTACTCAAAGAAAACTCACCAACAAAAGCGGTAGTAGTGGAGGGCTGCCTTTGTTGTTTTCTCCTGAGTCTAGACACCCTCTGTCGCTCACGAGCCCTTTCTCTTTGCCTTTGAGCAAACAAGCTGTCTTCTGCCATCATTGTACGCTGGGCGTTGAGCGTTTCTAAGTTTCTCTGCCTCTTTACGAGCTCTCTGCTTGTCATCTAGTTCGTACTCCGAGTCCTTTTGCTTTTTCCGGACTCTTTGCTTACCACTTAACCTGTACTCGGAGCTCGTCTGTCTTTTTCGCACTCTTTGCTCCTCGGTGAGTACAAGGTCACGCGCTCTCTTCCGAGCTCTTTGTCCTTCTGTCAACACTCGTGGCCTGCGTGACCTCTCCTCCTCATTATTTTGCTCCTCCTCTCTTCTTGGTTCTTCTTCAACTAAAATAGATCGAAACGAGATGACATGATCTGAAAATTAGCCCAATGGTATAACATATACTTAAAAAGTAAACACAAGCGCGCAAAAGACTACCGCCATCTTGTTTTTGGGCGCAAGTTTTAACAAAACAATTGTACACACATTATTTTCTGTAAAATAGAAGTATTTTATTCTTAACAATAAAATGCTAGTAATTCTTTTTTAGCATTTTTCATAATCGTCTGATAATAAATCCGTGATAAAACCTTTCTAACATATACTTAACTTAAAAAGGCACTCAGTTAAAAACCGTTTGTTTTTTAACATATACCTACTGGATGTAAACATAAAACTATAATAGTGGGGGGGACTGGGTGGTTTGAGTGAAAACCCCCTGGGTGCCGCGGCGGGCCCCTCCGACCCCCCCCCCAACCCCATCTTAGGCTTGGGAGGCGCGGCGCGCCCATCCGATCCCCCCAGCCCCGTCTCATGCAGATGACGCCCCGCGTAGATTGCTAATTATCCATCTACGTCGGGACCACTTCGCGTAGATGGATAAATCTACGCAAAACCTACGGAGCGCGGAATAACCGTTTTTCGGCCGTAAATTCAAAGCCGCTGGCGTGGCGTTTAAACCTGAGTTTTACTCACGTGGTGCTTGAATTGCTCCCAATCCCCAGTTTGGTCGTGCTTGTTTTCATGACTTCGAACTTCTCTCGGGATTTCTCTGCTAAAGCAGCGATAATAGGGCGATGAATACCGTCGTGTGTTCTTTTTATCGAACGCTCGATCACCGGCCACAGGTCTACGATTTTATGGCAGTCCTTGTTTGCCACAGAAGCCTCCTGTTTCCGAAATACAGTTTCAGAGAGGCGGTCGAACTCTTTAAAACTCCATCTACGAAGGCGTCCTCCTCTTTCCCCTCGGTTGTTACTGAAAGTTTCCAGCCAAGCACTTTAGGTCTAATTCCGTGTTTGAGTCGAGCCGCCATCTTGGATAATAAAGCTTGGTACTTCATGACATACGTTTTTAAGGACTTTGTGGCTCGCACCCTAATAAATGGAGCTGGTATGAAGTATCATTGCTATATTTTTCCAATGATGCAGTTCGAACCCCCAAGGACTTGCAATTAGACATCCGTCTGTCCTGTGGTATACCGAGCGTTCGAAGGATGAGGTGCGGAAAGGATTATTGCGGGTGGCTAAAGGTCGGTCACGCAGGCACGTGCGGCCGGAGGTGCATAGACACCTACTGCAAGGTGCACCTCCAAAGGCTCCGTAAGGGCATCCCCCTCCCCGTGCCGTGTAGGATCTGCGGCATAGGGACTCGGTCGGAGACGCGGTTGTGCCGCCCCTGCGGAGCGAATCGTGAAGGGCAGAGGATGCGTGGTTTTCGAGAGGCGCGCTCGGAAATGGTTCGCACTCGTCCTGTCTGACATCGCAGCCCGCGGTACGGGCAATTGATACTGGGTGGCACAAGGCATACCCAAACGCTTGTCCTGTCCGACACCGCGGCCCGCGGTACGGGCGATTAGAGACTGGGTGGCACAAGGCATACCCAAACGCTCGTCCCGCCGGTTGTGATACGGGCAGTCGGAGACTGGGTGGCACAGGGTATACCCAAACATGGACGCTTATATAGAGGAGATTCTTGATAGCATGCCTGAAAAAGAGGTCCAGAACATCCTGGACGAGGACATCCTCGACGATGTCAAACACAAGCTGCTTAAGCCGCTCGTACCGGCGAAAGTGTGGACAGAGGAAGTCGACCCTTTGCTGCCGGGACGGCGGCAAGAGCGCCCAGAGAGCTTAGACCCCGAGGAGTACTATTCTTTCTTCGTCGGCGGCGCCCATCTTCGGTTCCCAAGCGTGGATGCCACTCTTCGGGGCCAAGACATAAGCGCCGGTGTTTACCAGGAGATACGAGATCTTGGTGGAACAGGTGTCACTGCTCTAAAGCCGGTTATGCGGGGGCATGATATTAATGACGACGGCTCGGTGTGGTGGGTCTCGCACGAGCGAGAGTCTCTGAGGGCAAACGCAGTGCTGCCGCTGGTGCTCGAGATGGTAGACCCCGACCGGCGTTACGGACTCTTCACGGTCGTTGGTAAGGCCCCCGCAGAGCCATTGGCACCAATCACGGAGGAGGAAGGGCGCTCGGAGCACAGGATTAGTGGGTCGTTAGACAAAAGAGGGGACCAAATCGCAGCCGGCGCCCAGGAAGGCATCGATGCGGGTATTTAGGAGAAAGGACGAGAGTACCTCGTCTACGTGAGATACGAGCGAGAGGGGAGTGAACCCTTCGCTAACTGTGTTGTGAGCTATGTTGCCGACTTCTTGAGGAATTGCGGCACCTCGCGCTCCCTTGGTCTGACCAAGGCACGAGGCAAGATCCTCGAGCGATTTGACAAGAAGCTGGCCACTACGGGATGCACCAAAGAAGACCTCTTTGAGATGGAAAAGAAGCTCGAGATAAAGCTGGTAGCCGTGGACGCCCTGGGCAACGTTATGTGGGACTCGGGGAAGTACGAGAGGGGGTACACACAAATCCGCATCCCTTGCCACAATAACCACGCCTGGGCTGAGCTTCCGACTGAACCACCTGCGATCGCGAGCGTCCACGGCCTAGACTTCGAGGCTGAGGGGGAGCTTCGTTCGTTATGTCAGGGGGAGGCAGCGCCTCGCGCTACCAGTGCCGCCGCAAAAACGCGCGAGGCAAAAGTGCGAGAGGTGCTCATTCGCTTTATAAACAGGGCGGTCCCCAGAAGCACGAGGATCTGGCTGTGTGGGCGTGTTATAGTCACGCACGAAGGCAAACTGTACCGATCGGGACAGGACGGAGCGGCTATCGACAGGGCGATTACAGAAGAGACCAGCCTACCAAGAGTACACCGAAGCTACGCACTCGATGGGCGGTGCAATAGGGTATCGCTTCAAGAAGTGGACCCAAAGAGAGCACATCAGGCCAACGCCTCTTAAATACAGGGACGTCTGGCGAGCGGCGCAGGTTGAGTCCAAAGTGTGGAATAGCAAGGAAAACTTAGGAGCGCAGTCTCATGCGCACATCGACATGCGTGCGGCGTACCTAGGATGCGAGGACAGTCTCTCCGGCGGCGCCTCGGACGCCATTGATTTGGTACGGAAATACGGCTTCCCTACGAACGTGTATCGTATCGCGGATGTTGTGGGACGGCCATTGAGCGAGGTTCTTCAACTGACCGGGGCCATTTAGCTGACCGAGTGGGGGTTCTCTGAGGCCTGCAACCCCTACACTTCCGGGAGGGTAGGGCAGCACTTGGCAGGGGCGCTTTCCAGCGCCGGGGTGGGGGTCTCTTTGAGTGGGATAGGGGTTCTGATCGGCGTTCCGCTGGCTGGGGTCGCTGGGCTGGTCGGTGTCGTGGGCGCGGGGGTAGTCTCTAGGGGTCTTACGACCAAGGTGGCTAAACACGAAGACACGATGGTTTTAGCGGAGAGTAAGAAAAACTCGATCAGCGAGCTGGTCTCTAAGGCTCTGCAGGACGGGCATATCTCAGACGAAGAGTTTCGGCTAATACTTCAGGAACAAGAGAGATACTACGCGCTCAAGGCCGCTATCAGAGCTCGACACGGCCTCGCACCGCGTGAGAAAAAAAGCAGGAAAGGGCCCTCCCTGGAGACACGCGAAAAGATGAAAAAGAGGCTGCGAGAAATTCGCGAGGAGTTCGGGAGCGAGGTGTTCGAGTAGAACTCAGGTTTAAACGTCACGCCAGCGGCTTTGAATTTACGGCCGAAAAACGGTTATTCCGCGCTTCGTAGGTTTTGCGTAGATTTATCCATCTACGCGGACTGGTCCCGACGTAGATGGATAATTAGCAATCTACGCGGGGCCTCATCTGCATGAGACGAGGCTGGGGGGCTCGGAGGGGCGCGCCGCGCCTCCCTAGCCTAAGATGGGGTTAGGGGGTCGGAGGGGGCCGCCGCGGCACCCAGGGGGGTTTCACTCAAACCACCCAGTCCCCCCAATAGTTGTGCACTTACCTCTTTTATCACCACGTGAAAGGTCGTCCATGGTCACGGTGGCAATAATAAACTTCTCAATATTCAATTTCTTGTTTCGCTTTACGGGTTTGCGTTGTTCATAAAAGAACTTTGAAGCATAATTGGGGAAGTTTGGGGGCGGTGGTAAAAAATGTCATTTCCAGTTAGACTGGTTATAAACCGGTTATGTCCACTTTGGTGATTGAGTAAACATCATCATGACGTCATCGTGATTGACGTGTCACTTGACGATGACTCCTTTCTAGTTGGGGCCGAGTGGGGCCTGGGAGTTGCATGATTTACTTGATTGTGACACAGGGTACCCGAGCGATGACCACAAAAACCAAGTCGCATAGTTATACCATATTTCTATACCTTTGGAGCTCCGCGCGCGGCCTGCGGCCGCGCTGGCTCCGCTAATATAGTGTTGTTGTATTTTCTTGGCCAAATATCTAATTGTGCTCTCAGAAAGGTCTTCTATTTTATCCTATTAACGTCCTTGAAATACATGGACACACTCCATCATTTTGGTGAGTGTGCTGCACCAGGAGCTTTTGTCTAAAATCTTGCCCTGTTGGTCTGTGTGCTATTTCCCCACCCTAAAATGGGGTGAATCTCCAATTTTTTATAATGCCTCCATTTCCGGAAAGGTGGGGAGGCCACCGTTTACATAACCCTTCTGCAAATGTCAGTAGAGGAATTCAATGGCTCCGGCCTTGCTATAAATATATTTCTTTAAAAAAGGCAAAAAAAAAGAGCTATTGTTCTTTTCCAATCAGCTGCGCCTTTTCGCGCAATTATTCTACTCATCAGTGCGCAGTGCAGGCTGGGTATTTGCATACGGCGATGCTTTCAGTGGGTCAAGTAGGTGCCAGTGATGGGGGTCGGATTTGTGCCGGATTTGAACGTAAGGTGAACTCCCTGGTCAAAATTCCACCGTAGTAATGTTCATTTTTCTATTAACCGTCATTTTAAATATATTAGTTCATAACATACGGCTGTAAAATGACTCCTGGCCGCGTAGTTTATATAAACTTTTTCATTTGTTATTATTTTGAACGCGTCGTGCCATAGCAACTCTTATCTGAATATTCAGAATGAGTCCCGTTATGTACTGGCATTTTATTAGCAAAGAACGGAGGTAGTCGCTACAGATTCAGAAACTTAATGACTTGGGCTTGTTTATAAGGTGAGTCAGAGAGAACATCCTTACTTTGCCCTCATTTGTCAACCATTTTCTCATTCCTCTAAACCGTTTCGGTACCCTTTATCATTTTAGGGCTTTAGCTATAAGTTTTAAGCTGAACTTATTTTCTATTTCTACAGATTGTTTAGAATTTATGGTACAAAAGATAGAATAGTACTACTTACTTTAGCATTCTAAACCACACACACCTATTCGAATTATCAGCAACTGATTTGGTGTCGCTTTTTTTATTTGACCTTCACATTGAGGGTCTGCGAACTGTTATACAAATATTTAGTGTTCTGCACGTTTTGAAGTTCATTTTCTAGTTTTGAGGTCAGATAGAATAGTGTATTTTGATTGTTGCCTTATCTATACTTTTACTGTATTATTTTGATAGCCCCAAACTTATTAATGGGAGAGGCGACTCCGGCAAAGTATTATGAAGATTTTCTTCTAAAGAAAGAGGGAAAAAGCAAGGTATGTTTGAACTAATAATATATAGCCTTTGGATTTACATTTGAATACAACAAGCAATTACAGTGCATAATTCATGTTTTGTAACTGTAATTATAATACCCCTATCATAACAAACAATTATACAAAGGGCATTTTTAGAGCAATGCACATGTTACGTTGGTCAATTTCAACAAGGATCCAACAAGGTCTTGTGAAAACTCTTCACTTTATTTTTCATTCAGTTCAACTACTTCGCTTGTGTACAAAAATAGCGTCGCTGAATCACATGACTCGCTTGGTGTGCTCCTTCAAATAAGGCTTGGTTCGCCAGAACCTGAAGTCAAATGGTTATATATAAATTTCTCTACTGGCTATGTGCACGGAGTTGGTACCTGTTAAGTGCTCCGAAAAACAACAACTATTTTGTCTTTTATAAAATAACGAGACATTCTTCTTGGCTAAAAGTTGGCATGTAGACAGGCCTTTCGACGAAGAAATAAAAGTGTAACTTCAGTTTTGCAATACTTGTTTTAGAGTTGCTAAAAATATCATACAACATGAGAAAATAGAAAATTCGTGCATAACATTTTCCAAATTAGTAAACGATTAAATCTTTTACTTCCAAAATAAGCGATATTATGTACCAAAATTCATACTGCCTTGATGCACAAGGATCATAGTTTCTTGTTGTTGCTTGTGTTTATTCAAGAATGATCAATTTTAAAAAATACAAGAAATTAGGTGATGATGACTAAATGTCCATTTTTCACCCAAGAAAAAGTACTTGAAAATAAATTGCAAATAAGCCAACGAAGTAAACCCTTATAAGCCTTTATACTTAGCAGATAGAGTGCACATGAGGTGTACTTTGAAATCCTGATACTAAAAGCTTGGAGACGACTCATAGTTTTATTAGGTTAAAAAAATTGAGCGATAGACTGAAATGTCAACATGCTCTTCTCATTTTTACCCTAACGTTGCCCTGAGCGTTGACCTGAGTGTTGACTTGAGCATTGCCCTGAGGGTTGACCTGAGCGTTGACCTGCTGAGCATTGCTCTGAGCGTTACTTTGAGCGTTAACCTGAGCGTTGACCTGCTGAGTGTTGCCCTGAGTGTTGTCTCATTGTTGCACCATTTTTTGCCTCGAAAGATTACCGATTGATAAATGCGATGCCAAAATCTGGGAAAAAATGACTTCTGGAGTCTAGAGAGGATATGGTTTATGACGTCATATAAATATTGCTGCAGATCTTTAATAGACAAAAACAGAAAGGGATGTCTTGGTCTTGAATGGTAACAGACTCGATCAGACTCAGTTCATTGTGCGGTCAGGCCTTACTCTCCCACAGCAGAGTCGCTATCAATTTGCGGTTCCCCAGTGTCCGTGCACAATTTTAATGCACAATTGGCTCTCTGCCTCCAGTTTTGCGACCTCGAAACATCCTGTTATAAGAATCATAGTTTCAAAAGTAGAACATTGTTCCGCTCATTGACGAAATAAGGAAAAATGTGCCGGTTTTGGATATTTTTTCACGTTGTTATACACAAAATAGAAAAATGGCTGGTGTAGGACTAAGGTTGCGGTTTACGCTCAGCAGGTCAACGCTCAGGGCAATGCTCAGGACAACGCTCAGGTCAACGCTCAAGCAGATCAACGCTCAGTGCAACACTTAGGTCAACGCTAGGGTGACCCTCAGCCCCTTAGAGCAACGCTCACATGAGTGTTACGCAAATGGGCACCAACTCCGTGCACATAGCCTACTCTACACGCACAAAGTTTTGGTTAGCCATTTAGCATGTGAGACTCATTCTTTAAATTGACACATAACTTAGTTGTTGTGCTTTGATTTGCACTCTAGCATTTCTTCTCTTCACTGGTTGACAAGTGAACTTCTTGTCAATCAGATAGTATGTTTCTTACATTTCATTGGTTTAGCTAGCAAAAATCACACGTTTTTATTTACAATATCCCAGATGTAAGAAAATTGACGAGCCTATTCTACTTTTCATTAAATTGGTCAAAGTATTCGTGAAATACAAAAAATTGCATACAATGGAAAACAGTTAACTCAAAACCAACCAACAAACAAAAACAGTTCAGTTAAGCAAAGGGTTTGTTATCTGTGCTCAAGTTTTAAGTGATTTCACTTGTGTTTGGTAAGATTGAGGCATTTAGGTTTTTTTTTTAAAATATCAACTGATATCATTCATTCACAGTGGACAGAGTATTGGGTGATTATCCGTGGAAACTGGATGCTGTTTTACACAGAAAAAGGCAGCACTGACAGGGATAAGGTAATAATCATTACAAATCAAAATCTCTCCTTATCATTACTGATGTAGTAAAATCTCTCCTTATCGTTACCAATGTAGCAATATCTCTCCTTATCATTACCAATGTAGCAATATCTCTCCTTATCATTACCAATGTAGCAATATCTCTCTTATCATTACCAATGTAGCAATATCTCTCCTTATCATTACCAATGTAGCAATATCTCTCCTTATCATTACCAATGTAGAAAAATCTCTCCTTGAGAGAGGGGATTATTATAAATCCTCCTTTCAACTCCCTTGATGCTAGTTTTGTTTTAATAGTCACAAAGGGGAAACCTAATTAATTAAAGAATGAATGCCTTAAAAGCTTTTTTTCACCGTTCTCAAATTCTTCAAATTTTAAGCTCTTAAAATAGCATGGTTTATTGTTAGCTTTTTGTGGCACTGATATTGTGTGCCTTAGGGAACCACAAACTTGACAAGGATGCTAGTATTGTTATCTCTCCTGAATGTTTATGTTTCTTGTAGCTTAAAGGCTCAATCGAGCTTGTGCCTGACACAAAATGCAGTCCAGCAAGAAGGAGGACATATAGTTTCCCATTCTACATCTCTACTAAAAAGGGGTCTCATCTGTTCAAGGTATGTTTTGAAAAGAGATAGCTAAAACTATTCAAAAAGCAAATCACACAAAAAAAAAACAAGTTTGAGAAGGCTCCATTCCATTGGCTGATTTGGAGAAACTGTTGCAATATTTTCGAATTTGTAGACGTGGCTAACAACGGTTCTTTAGGTCTCTAGGTTAGAAATTTGAGCACAGCAAAAAAAAAACCTTTTTTTCTGTAAATTTTTTTTTTCAATAATGAGTGTAGTAAAGGTACAGCATGTTAGGAATCTGGTTACTTTGCCTTGGTTTAAATTAGCTTATTCAGCAAAAATTTGCATTGTTTTGTTTACAGTGTCAGTCAAACCTGAAACGACACCAGTGGATTTATGTAATTGGATTAGCTTATAAGGTACATATTTTCAATATGATGTCAAGCCTACATTATTAATTCTTTTTTTTTATTGTCTTAAAAGTGTATATTTTGTCATTTATAGTGCTAATTGCCTTTGGAGAAATACATTTCTGAGAATATTCTGTTCTACAGCATGCCCCACCAGTTCCTCCGCCGTCATTTATCCCTATGGGCCCGGTAGTGATTGACAAGAGTGACGGAGAGCATTTGGCATCATGGCAAACAAACAAGCAATCATCCGAAAGGCAGTCAGATGGAGATGATGGGGATAATGATGATGATGATGGCGAGGACAGTTACTCCCTCCCCCCAGGGGTGATTATTGTCAGTACCCTGCCTAACGAGCTTATGGAGAATGAGGAGAACAATGACAAGAATTCATCAAGAGTTAACGAGAGAGGTACTGCATTTGATAACGTTTGTGGCCAAGGGCAGGTATCCTCTTTTAGTTGTATGTAAAATGTATTAGGCCAATCATGTGTTTTATATATACTGTATCCCCCTCCCCCATCAAGAGAGATAATGAGTACAGTAGTCCATTACCATAATGATACTGCCCCCTATAAGCTTAAACAAAGACATGCTCATAATTTTATAATTTAGACTGCCCCCTATAAGCTTAAACAAATACAAGCTCCCCTAGAGGGCAGGCACTAGAGTGAAAAAGCCTTCCTAGAGGAAAAAGTAAACTTTTTGCTCTTTTTAGCGCAAAATGCAACAAAATGATCTCTGGTTATTTGCTTGCTTGAGTACCTAGAATGTTTATGTTGCTTTCCACTTATCCCGTGTGCATTTTTGACTACTGACAGCTCCTGTTCCAGTGAATGCAGTAGTGACGCACAGTTTGACAGGTGCCATGATTGGTAAGTTTACAGTTATTTGCATTTATATGACAAAGATTAGACACAAAATGAGAGTGTGCTATACCTTTTTTTTTGGAAGGGGTTCAAAAATTCCATTGGTTGGACATCTGCAAAGCAAAAGAACAGAATCTCCATATCCTTCATCTTAAATATATCTTCATGGGCTTTAATACACCAAAAACTGGAAATCGACTCTGCCAAATTTTCGTCTTTAATAAGACTTCTTCAGGGCAGACTCAATCTTCAGTCTGAAGACTGAGAAAACGAAAATTTGGCAGTGTCGATTTCCAGTTTTTGGTGTATTGTATTCATTGTTCTGGTACGAGATCGCGACAGTTTGGGCTTTTTGATTCTATTCATGGGCTTTAAGAGACATAACTGTGATATCTAATTGATCCACATTATATACCAGTGCCCAAATCCCTCCAAATTCTATTCTCCCAAAAATCTGTTATCTATTGTTTGTTTTTAGATAATCATTACTCATGTTGTAGTTATTACTTCAAATTGTTTTTGGGCTCTGTCACGTTTTTTTTTTTCATGCAAATCCTTATGAGCTGACGACTCTGACTATTTTCTTTTAGTAATACCAGACTCTGAGACAAGCACAACTAAAAAGGATCGACTCAACCCTCCAAGGGTGACTTTCCCAAAGCAGATCTCAAAATCTGCAGACACTATAGGTAAGTAGATTAAATATAAAAAACTTTAAAGCATGAATCAACAAAACTGTGAAACATCAACCCTATCAAATTTTCTAGGATTTCTCCAGATTTTGGCTTTGTCTTCCTTTTCATAATTTCCAGATTGCTAGCCCAAAATCACACGTTTTTACATAAAATATCCCAGATTTTATCAAACAAAAACCCCATCTTGCTGGCCTCGTGAGTTTTAACCCAGAGGTTTTGACAAAACCCTGAAGCTGGTTAGGGTAGATCAAAGAAACACCAAGTTCTTGGGAGAATTCTCTATAATTTTCCCCCAAAGTGTAACTTATTCCTTGCTATTACTAGGTTCACCTTCCAGACGTTCTCGTCATGATTTTTCTCCTCTGCGCCATCATGGGTATGGTCCTGACCTTGATCGGCCTAGCACCAGTCCTCTACCCTCCAATGTGCATTTACATATCCCTGGCTATCCATCTTACGGCCATGGTACTCAACTCAAGTTTTCTCGACACATGACGTCATCAGCACCAGACTTCAATGCATTATCATTAGGGAATGGCATATGAACAAGGCCGTTTAGCTTCAAGCATTATTCTTCAATGGCTTATCATTAGGGAATGACTTATGAACATGGATGGATTCACTTCAAGCACCAGTCTTCAAAGATTTTTCATTAGGAAATTACTAATGGAGATTGATATAATATTATGAAACAAGAAGAAATTAAAGCCGCATTGTCACCAGTTTACTTCCGGTCGATTACGTAACAATATCCGATGATTTTTAACGGAAAACGCGAAAAATATTTCAAAATATTGAAAGCAATGTGTCTATTGGAAGTTTCTTTGAGGATGTGATTGAAAATTTAGAGCGGAAGGCCTTTTAAATATCTCGGATTTCAATAGATTCTTTTGTCTTTTAACAGTTGAGGTTTCTGTCGGACCTCCGGAAGTAAACTGGTGACAATGCGGCTTTAAATAAGGAGTTGAAAAATAGTTATGTATAAAAGAAGAAAATACTGTGCAAAATGAAATAAACATGGACAACATTAATCACTAGGTGCCACAGACAGTGGTGACCCGAATGCAAGCATTAATCAAAGTAGATAATGACTGAACACCCTTTCTTGCTAGGTAATTAGTGATTAGTGATTAACCTGCCGATCTAAGAGTTTTTAATCTTAAAAGATTGGAGTAATCACTGCTTGAATGGTAAAGCCCATATAAATGGGTTAGACAATATGCCTAGTATGCCTACGTTTTGTTGGGTAGGTTGTTTTTCTGAGTGTTTTGCTAAAGTACATTATTGCACAAATTAAATTAAATATTTATTATTAAATTGAATAAATTTTACACTTCTATCGTACTATTAGGATGTTTCTACTGTATATAGCAGTGAACAAAAGAAAGCTTAAGTTAATTCCTTTTTTTCTTTACCCTATGGACAATAGAAGCCATTGTTCCATAGAATGACAAATTTCCCACAGTAATAGTGCAGTACCATTCAGGTAGATGCCCAAACAAAGAAGCATAAAAATTTTGACAACCTGTGTAATTCTGTATCTAGGGCAGGGGTTTGTGGTGGGTGGAAACTCAAGTTGGTATGCGTGTGCATTGGATCCAACTAACACACTTTGTAGTGTTGAAAAGCGTTGAATTCTATTAATTCTGAGTGACTTTGACTCCAGGAACTAGCCCCTTTTCAGTGTAATCTGGTTATCCAATTGAAAAGCAAAATGTACACCTGCACATACGTTTGTTACTAGTGCACACATTCCATGCACGTGTTTTCCTGCTAGTATCTTGATGCTATTTTCTTATCAAAACTCCACATAGAGCTCAACATTTCTATCCTGTTAGCTTATGCAAGTAACATTTTCAAATCGGTTTTCACAATTAATGTACCTGCGCATGCTTGTGGACAAACGCACACATTTTGTGCATGTTTTCCTGCAATAATCTAAAATGCAATGCCTTTTTTTATATAAAAACTTCACATAGGTCCAAAAAAGAACAAAACTAAAGCTGTTAGATAAAAGAAGACGGTTTTCCTTAGCATTTCAAACTGAAGAAGGTGACATTTAAATTAGTAAGCAAAATTAATTCCCTGCGCATACATTTTGACTGACGCACACATTTCGTACAAGATTTACCCTTTAAAAATCTAATTCTCTATTCTCTATAGAAACTTCACCGAGAGGCAGATAAAAGTAATGGATAGGGGGAAGCAGCTTTTCTTGAATTATCCAAGCGTTATTTTCGCAAAAAAAAAAAAATTTCTCAAGAAGGAAACGTAGTACGAAATTAGATCTCTTGGATAGAGGAAGGAGGTTTTCTAGTAACATTTTCAAATGGTTACCAAAATTAATGTACATGCGCATGCAAATTTATTAAAATAGCAAAATACACTTTTAGGCTAATGCATACATTCAGATATATGCGTTTCTCTGCAAATACACAGATAACCTGTTATTTCTTCAAAACCTTAAGTGAAGCCAAAACAGAACAAAAATAAGACTGTAGGATAAAAAGCAGCTTAAAAATTAAAATTGATTAACAAAAATTATGTCTGGTGCAAACTTTTGTGTAACATTTAAATTAAAATTGCTAAAGCACACATTTCGTTGTGTCTTTCTCTGCAGATTTCTAAGATCTTATTTTCGCATTAAATCTTCCCAGAGGGACAAAATAATGAAAAAAAGATCTTTAGGCTAAAGACAGGTTTTAGCATGTTATAATTGTGAAAACTGATTCTAATTGGAAGGCAAAATTTTAATAAACCTGCATGCACTTTCAATAACATTTGCCTGATGTACGCATATTGTGCATGCATTCCCTGCAAATATCTAAGATATGAAAAATCTTAATGAAGGAAAAATGAAAAGACACTATCAAAAGACAGGTCATTTTATTTAAATATTTTCAATAATAAATACTTTTTCTGTATATTCCCAGTAAAAAAGAGAAAAATATTCCACTCCCATTTTTAAGAACCTTCTATTAATTTAATGGGAGACCACTTCCGGACAATCAACAGTAATGAAACAGTCCCCTTGTTATCACATCTAACAGACTTGTTAATGGGTATATAGTAAAAATAGCTCTTTATTTTTGTTCTCTAAGGGTATAAATATTTTGATATTAAATACAATTCTTTTGATCAACGATTTGGATCTTTCTCGTCATGTGCATCTGTTAGTTCTCTGGTGCGTTCATGACCTAATGGGTAAATAGTTGTGGATGCTAAATATGCATCAATAGTCCTCTCTGTACACCTCGCCACAAATCTAATAAAGGGTCGTATATCGCCGTGATTAGCCTGATTAAGATACTCATAATAATCATGCCTGTCTTGGAATCTGATAATAACTGGTGGGAATCCAGCACGCATCAGGATGGCATTCATAAGAAGCCTAGCAGTTCTTCCATTTCCATCTGTAAATGGATGGATGTAGACGAGTTTGTAGTGAGAAAGAGCAGCAAACTCAATAGGATGTAAGATTTCAGGGTCCCTTGATAACAACCAGTCATTGAAAGCATTCATTTGCTTTTCTAGGTCTTCAGGAGCTGGGGGCACGTGGTCGCTCACAAACACCTGGGTGCTTCTGTACCTCCCAGCTTCTAATGGGTGGGCATGCCCAAGAACACGCCTATGAATTTCAATGATGTCATCTATTGTAATGCTCTCTGATTTCTGGATCAGAGTACTGTTGACGTACTTCAAGGCCTCATCAAGTCCTAAAACCTCGTTATGCTCCAAGATACTTTTTCCAGGTACTGCCATTTTAGTTTCCACAATAGCTCTCGTCATAGAAAGTGTCATGGTATTACCCTCAATAGCGTTTGAGTGATAAATATGTTGAAAGTATGCCTCTTTAATGGCTCTTTTCATAGGAAGACTTCCAGCCGGTATACTGAACAGCTTATCACGCTTTTCATCTATTTTGTCCAGCATTTCTTGGTCAAGTTGTTTGACTTTTGGGAGTGCTCTCTGCCTGTTTGCTAAAGCCCGTGAGTCCAAAGGGTTTGCAGTGAGGGCGCGGTTATATAGATGCTCTGCCTGGACCACGTCATGTTGTTCTAGGAACTCCCCGTACTGTAGTAGTATTTCTGGATGATGCGGTGCTAAGGAAACAGCTTGTTGGAAGAGCTTGACAGCTTTGGAATGTTTTCCACCATGTTTCATTGCTGAAGCAGCTTTTAATGCTGCTAGTGCTTCGCCATACAGGGGGTCTTGAACTAAATGCAAAATAAAAAAATGAGAATAAAATGCATGGTGCTATTTTTCTTCAATAACAGTTAAGTAGTCTACAAAAATATAAGGGTTAGAAGGTCACACGAATCTGCTGTCATGCAGTTGTAAAAATTAAACACTGAATTGATCCAGCCAGAGGTGTTAATCAATTTAACAAGAGTTCGTGGTTCAATTAGTTATGTAATCTTAATAAAACATAACAGCTCTGTTCGTCGCTATAAAAAGAAGAAAGACTTAGAGATTTTGAATGTATCGAAAAGAGTGAGTTGAAAAAAGAAAAGAAGTAAAGCGAAGATCAAGAAGGAGGAACACACCAGTTGACCTTAGATGGTACGGTATTCGGTATAGTCGTTAAATTTACATCATACTGTGTTTAAGCTTTCTGTTTAGTTTATAGCTTTCTATTTAGTCTTTATGTCATCCTCTAAAGTATGATATTAGGGAAATTATCAGTAAAATATTCACCTTCAGCGTCAAAATGTATTTCTGGAATCAACATATTCAGTCCTTCGCGGAATCCTGGTGGATCAAGAGTGTTCTTACTCGATCGAAGTCGCCAAAATACCGGTGCATGTGTGACAATTATCGCTATTGATAATCCAGCTAATGAAGCAAGTAACAAGTGTATTAAATATCTTAGATTTCCCTGTTTGATTTGAGTGGAATCCATGAGTTTCAGCCGATTACTGAGACTACACCAAAATTGTGTCACATCGGCGGCCATTTTGATTCTGAATGTTTATGATTTTGTTTTGACGTGCTGAGCTGTGATTGGCCGAAAACCGCTCGATTGCATCATCGTCGAAAGCTCCCGAGTAACCCCGACATTCCGCCGATACAAATACGATGAGTAATCAGGTGTGAGGAAGTTGGGGGGTAGGGGTGGGTAGTAGTTTCAGGGAGGAGGGATGGTTGATGGTTTCAGGGGTAGGGGTAGGGGGTGGTTTCTATTTCTTTAAGCGCTATGCAACGCGGTGAATAACCTAGGTTTTTATGCACGGGATTTTAAACTGTTCAACAAATTTTTTGTCGGCTGCTTATGTACTTCCAAAAGTGTGTGTGAGTGGGGGGGGGGGGGGGGGGGGGGGGGGGGGGGGGGGGGGGGCTACCCGCCCTTCCCCTTCCGCCGCCCTACCGTGTGTTGGTTTTCTTGAGTCTATAGGTTAAAAATAGGCATTACCCCCTTGGGAGATTCAAGATATCCAAGGCACACGTATTTTTTTATTCTCGCCAGGCAAAAAAGATGCAATTTCTGTTCTCTCAAGCTGATGATTTCTCCTTTATTACAGTTATTATACGTGTAATGAACGATTATTTTAATGTTTCTGGTTCGTACGATTCATACGGAATTCATACCATTTTCAGCTAATAGGAGAGCTCGCATTACGTCATTACATCACGCCGTTGAAAATTCCTCATTCATTCTCTAACCACTTCCCTGCGCTTATCTAAGCTTTAACATGGCTCCCAAAATGAGGAGCAGTAATGTTCTGCGTTATATTGAGAGTGCTGGACTCTCTGAGGATCTCAGCCAGTTTGAGAGTGAGAACATATCGGCAGGGTCTCGCTTGGCCACCAAGAATGAGACGGCAGTTCATGTAGAGAGCACAGCTCGTCTATATGAACTCCGTCTCATTCAGATGGAAAAATTCGCCGTACAAGAGAAGGACACGGCTATTCTTTTTGGTGAAAATAGCCGTCCATTTAGGGCGGCTACTATCAAGACCTTTCTCGGTAAGGGTGAAGTATGATGCTCTATCGAAATACTGTAAATGAGACTAAAAAAGAACTGTCTAATAACTTACGTACGTAAAGTCTCAAGACCGGATTAAGACACTTTGCAATAATATAATTGGTTAATGACTCTGTCATACAGATTCTGGATGCCGAAGTTTGGGCATGTTGGCCCATACAGTGAGCAAGTGAAAAGGGATCATGATGGGAAAATCGTAGACATCATCCCAAAAGGGAACCCTATGGAGGATGCTGGTAAGTGTCTGGTATGATGATTATGACAGTATTCCTGTCAGCCTTATCATTATATCAGTACAAGAAACAGATTTTTGGACTGGCTTGAGACTCCCGCCTAATTAGGCGGGAGTCTCAAGATTTATTTCTATCACGGAGGGTACAAGATGCAGGTTGCAGGTCGGCTGCAGGTTGAGTACAAAATGCAGGTCACGTGATTACAGGTTTTTTTTGCTTTCTCTATTTCATACAAACTACGGCTCACGTGACGCGTTAAAATATTAAATACTTAGATTCTCGTTTAATGCTTAGCAATTACGTGACCTTGGGAATAAAGAATATCTTGCCAGTGATTTGCTGCACATCAAGCAAACTTGGATCAAGTAATGTTAACAGTATGAATATCTCAGTAAAAATTGTATAAGAACGTAAACCCACGAATTTTCCTCCGCTTTATGTTAAACATACCGGTGCACCACCCACCCCCGTTCCTCCCCTTCGAAAATGTCTAGATCCACCCTTGCTGTCCATTGGAATTATTAAAAAAAGCTATATACTAGAAAGTGAACCATTTATCTAACAGATATAGTCACCACATTTTGGAGTTTATTTGATTTATTTTTGGTTGATGAGCAGCAAATGACTGGCGAGATATTCGTAGTTTTCCCACGGTCACGTGATCTGTGACGTAACCACCTATACATATTTTTTTCACTTAATGTCCATCTGACATTATACATTAATTGACCCAAGTTTGGTTGATGTGCAGCAAAGTCACGGGATTGCTTATGCTTAGTTATAAAAGAGAATCTGAGCTTCACGTGAGCCGTAGAAATTGAATAAAATAGAGGAAGCAAAAAAAAAAAAAACAGTAAAATCACCCGACCTGCATTTTGTACTCAACCTGCATTTTGTACCCTCCGTTTCTATCAATTTTTCAAAGGTCTCAAGATTTATTTCTATCATTTTCTTAAAAGGTGTCAAGACATTGATACGTTCCCTAAATAAAAGGAAGCGCCAACCTTCTAGAAGAGACATGAGGGCCGGCATGAAGCCCTATGAGGCAAAGAAGGCGCCACCATTCTCTCTTGAGGATATGCTCAAGATGAGAGAATACTGTTTGAAGACAGTTGAGGTAAATAATTTAATTACCATCACAAAAAAGTTCATTAGAAATAAACAGGTAGCCTAATAAATCATTGTTAAAGCCCCATTGATCCAGCTTATTTGCATGCAGGATGCGTAATTTTGTAGGCTATGAAACCCTGCATAATCAAATCTGCTTGAATTGAGGAGAAATTAAATCCATCTTTTAATAAGACATGTCTTTGTTACAATCAGAGACCACTTACATTACCATTTCAATATCTTTTAAACTGGGGGGGGGGGGGGCTATTACAATTGTTTTGGCATGGAATGATAATACTATAATTTTAAAAATGCAATTCATAATTTATACTTATTGTAGCATTACAGAAAATTCCCTGCTTACAAATTAACAACATTGTAAATTATGTGACCGGGTGGTATTTTAGATTTTGCAAAGATTTTTAATAAGTAAGTTTTGGATTATAATTATAATAATTATGCTGCTGTGTTGAACCTTGCATCTCCTGACTAGATATTATCAAGATAATATCACATATAGATCCATTCTACAAACATGACAGACACAATAGATTCTGTAGTCGAATATTCCATAAAATTCTAGGGGTCCATCAGAGAGGACGAAGGCATCTAGTAGATTCTAGGATAATCTCCGATACTATCACAAAATCAAGGGTCCAGCAGATAAGCAGGATCTAAATAGACATCTAGTAGATTCTAAGATAATTCCCGATAAAATAGACTACAGTAGTAGATTCTAAGATAATCTCCAATAATATCAAGGGGTCCAGCAGATTGAAGGAGCAGGATCTACATAGACATCTAGTAGATTCTAAGATAATCTCATATATTATCACAATATCGAGGGGTACAGCAGATGGAAGCTAGGAGCATGATCTAAATAGACATCTGTCTAATAGCATATTAGAGGAAAACAATGATAATATCCTAATCTCAATAAACAGTTGAAGCTCTCGTAAGCGACCACCTTGGGAACTGATAATTGTAGTCGTTAACAGAGCTGGTCTCTTACGAGAGATTGCTCTCATAAGCAACCACTGGGCGCCAAAAACTTGAGCAATAGGTGTTGGTCTCTTACGGGAGCTTAATTAAAATGGAATCTAAAAGTTATCGTGATAACAACGCTGTAATATTTTGGTTTATTGCTTGATTTTCAAACTAGGTATTTTACTTATCATGAGAGTGAGTTGTTTTACTTAATAGCAATTAATTCTACGCAAAGTTGCTCATTATGCTCGTTTATAACGACGACTTAAGCTTTTCGTCATGAGAATATCGCATGGGTCTTTTGTTAGCCGATTTCTAAAGCATGCAACAAACAAGTGAATGGCTATTGTAACTGGATAAAGGATAAATCGTGGAGCTGGCAATGGACTAGAGATTCCTTGCATTTATACATTTTCTGGAGACAAAGAAACGTCAATCCCATGGTTGAAATTGAAGTTAGAAAATTGTAATTATGAAATTCTTTAATTGTTGTCTACTGGAAAGGCAGCTTTTGTGAAACATCACAACATTTCTTTATATGTGATTTCAACAGCATTGGATATGATGTTTATCAGGTGTTGACTGATGTTGTAAAGCCAAAAATCATTGTGGTCGCTTACGAGAGCTTAAAAATAAAATAAAATTTCAGTTGGTGGTTTGAAATTGTGGTCGTTAACGGAGCTGGTCGCACCGATAAGTTGGTCGCTTACGAGAGCTTAAAATTACAGAGTTTTTATGACAATTCAATCGTTGATTCATGATCGCGGTCGTTATCGGAGCTGGTCGCCTACAAGAGCGGTCACTCAGAGAGCTTCGACCGTATTCAATATTAAAGTTCAAAATCGCGCCTATCTCTGATGATTAATATCAGTTATAAGTATTTTGTTTGCAACACTAGCTTTTGATTTAAGTTACCTCTTCTTATGTTTTTATAATGTTCATTATCACTTAAAAACTTGTTATTTCTTAATTTCTTAATAAACCCTTATAATTCCATTCCTTGCACCATGAATTTGTTTTCTTGTTGCCTTCGATCAATCGTTTCATTTTGATTCCTTCATTTACTGTTCTTTTGCATACTTTTTGGCTTGTGTCAAGACCTGATAGTTTTTATTCCAGTGTTAGGGTTGTTCTTGTATTTTTCTTAATGGTTCTTAATGTCATTTTCTGATGGTTACAGATGCAAAAAAATGCAAATGCTGTTCATTAAAGCATCAACTAAAGATGCCTGTACTGTAGTTATTACATGTACACCATAAGGACATCAAAGCCTTTCTATGACTTTTGTTTTAGGATGCATCTCGTATTTACCTTTTGTTTTATACATTTTACATGCATTATACATTTTATATGTATTTTTATAAGTGGTGTCAATTATAAATGCATTACCTTATTCTTCACAGAGAAGTTTGTCTGTGAAGCTATTTTCAGAGATAGACAAGAAAATCTGGAAAATATTTTGCTATTTTTATTATACTCAGGACTTTCTAAAAGAGGATCTACCATATATCTTTGAAATGTTTCCTTTCATTGGAAATATATGTTCATCTTGACCATTTGGCAACGTAATGTCTGCATTATAGACATCTTAAAAAACGCTCTAATAAAGTTGTTTGTTTGTGTTCACAGGGATTTAAAGAAATGTGGCTTTGGTCAATTGTTACATTTTCGTTTGGCCTTTTTTAAGAGGGGCTTAAGGTCAAGCACATCAAGCTCCCGCCCAACTTTGACAGTGAGTTATTTTACTTATCATGTTACTACTCTTTCCATTGCAACAGCATTTTGGATCCTTTACATTAGTTGGTTCTCGCATAATAGTTGTAAACAGACATCATCTTAGGGCTGTAATACAATTACTAGTCACTAACTAACAGGCATGCTTGCTCTGCTGAAATTTACAGAGAACAGACAATATTATTGCATTTTCTGGGATTGTGTGGAACAATCTTTTGCCTTGGACTACTTTGGTTCATTTTATTCAATTGCTTTCCTATAATTATTCTGCCTAATTTTTTGGCTTAGTGGTATTTGAGCAGTTATACTTCTGTCTGGCACTGTTATTCAATCAAATAAATGCAGAATCTGAGATTTGAAACGTTTTCATTATATCATAATAATGCCACATAATAATGCCATTACAATTGTCATGCAAAATTTTATCTAAAAGTAGTAAAAAATTACACTGCCTACATGGAACAACTTCATTAGAATTTGAAAGCTCCTATTCATAGCCTGGCACTACCTATATGTCTGTTCATTCAAAAGGATCCCTATATCCCAATCCCTGGTCAATGCGGGCCCCTGAGCTGTCCGACTACTACGTCCACAGCAGAACACAGAAAAACGCCGAGTTGGCGTACATCGGCGCCGTTGCTCTCGCCATCGGCTACACAGGTAGCCGCTTGCTGTGATGCAGCTTTGCTGCATCTAGGCGGCCCTTTTCCATACGTATACGTATAAGATGATTGCAGACCGGTTGTGGAGTGCTATGCACGAGGTAGCAGCTGCTGCTAAGCGAGACAAGTCGATGACACCGAAGGTGTCGTAGCTTTGGTGACATTGCTAACCGAAGCATCGAGTTGTGGCGCGCAGACATGCGAGTGCGTTAAGAGATTCGCCAATGCCGTTCTCCGGGGGCCTACCGACCTCAGAAAGACCGAGCGCTTCGCGTGGCACTACCGGAGCAGACGGCAACCGACTGTTGGAGACTGACACACCTGTTGCGATGTATCGCAGTACATTGCCGACACATAATGGCGGCGAAGCGCATGTCCGACGAAAAACACGGTGCGTTCCTTCGTCCTATATACTACGCTTATGTACTATATACTACGAGGTGGCTTCCAGGAAGTGACCGCTCTGCATGCCAAACTTCTCAAGGGCTCAGCCTCCATAGATCGAGTGCCCTGACTGTCGTTGACGTTGCTTCACGATATAATGCCGCCCGCCCACTGAGGACTAAGAGCGCGGCCGTCGTCTCCCGCGAACTCGCTGACATCTATGCAGAGGGACCTCTCACATGGCCTAAAGTCCTCTCGGTTGATGACGGCACGGAGTTCAAGGGTGCTACCACAAAGCTCCTAACAGACCACGGGTTGGAGGTCCGACGGGCTGAGCCAGGGCACCACAGGAGCCAAGCTTTCGCCGTGTCTTTCCATCGCTGGCTGGCAAAGCGCCTATTTCGTGCGCAGTACTCGAAGGAGCTAGCATCCGGCGAAACAAACCGCGAGTGGGTTACTGCTTTGCCAATCGTCATCTCGGACATAAACGCAACGAAGACTTGCATGACTGGCTTTGCGCCTAAAGACGCCATAAAGCTGAGGCGCGTGCCTCTCAAAGCCGAGAAGCCCCCCTTAGAGGTCCCCTTAGAGGTAGGAATGGAGGTGTACATCGCCGTAAACGAGGAAGACCTCCAGGACAAGGGCGGACGGCGAGCGACGAAACCGTGGTGGACAAGCAAGGCATACCCAATACTAAAGAGGGTTATGGAGCCCGGACAGCCAGTGTTGTATCACACGGCGTACTCTAAGCACGGCTTCACACGTTCGCAGTTGCGTGTTGCGTGATCAGCGCTTGTGCCTTGTATTACAGCTAAGGCACGTGAGTCTGACATCTGCGTCAGCAATCATGCCGAGTACGTGGTCTACCGTTAGAACGTGGTGCGATCCCGTGTACTTTGTGCGACCCTTTTCCCTGTCGTCTACAGCGTATCGCTTGATTCGCGCTGTAATGAACTCTTCACTGGGCGTAGCCTGCAGTTCTGTGGGAGCCAAGGTACCGGGGGCGTTATCGGGGGGGATCACGCGGACTATCTGGTCGGGGTGCCGCACGCGGGAGATGCCGGTGTATACAGCATTCGTGATCCAGCCCTCTAAGCTGTGGTCTATCATAAACAGACGTCTTGGAGTCTGGATGGTTTTGCCCTGCACCCGGTGGACGGTTCCCCAGCCCGCGTATTTCCACTCGAGCGGAAGCCCGTTAAGGACTGTGTCGAGAGGAACCTCGACTACCGTGCCTTTGTACGCGTTGACCTTCCCAGCCCTGTTGCCTGGCATGGGCACTGTCCGCCCTTGCTTGCGATAACGATGCGCGACGCTAGGGTCGGGGTCAAAGCGGATGGTTGCTGGCAATCGGGGGTAGTTTTTCCTGTGGTGCTCTATCAATCGCTGCTGAACAAGAGCCCCCATCTTGTTGGTCGAGCACACCCACATATCGCTTGGGTGGGCCTGCTCGATCGCCGCGTCGAACGCTACCCCATCCCACTCCTCTCACAACACCTCAAGCTGTTGGGAATCTGGCCGACACCAAATCCGGTCCTTTATGTCGTGGAGCCTGGAGGAGGGCAGGCCGTCGCATGTACTGTACGGCTTTCCGCAGTCTTCACACAGGCAGCGGTAGTCGGACTCGAACCAGCGGATGTTCCCTTGTGCCCACTCCTCGAGCATATCGTGAGGCCCCTCTTATCTCCCCAGGGCGGGACCTTCCCATAGTCGCCACAACACACTACCTGACACGGCCGCGTAGCGAGATACTCTAGGATGGCGCGTAGCACTTTAGTCTGTACCTTACAGCACTCGATGATTACTTCTGCGAGACGGTAGAGTTTGTGCCCCAGCTCGGAAGGTCTCCACTCCTCTATCGGCTTCTACGCTGGTATGCAGAGGTAGTGGTGGTAGGTTTGAGCCTTCACCGCGAGGCGCGGGTTATTGCGATGGTCGTGGACGAGGTCGTTCTCGGGAGTGAGCACCACAACGTTGTGGCCGCGGAACATGCTCACCGCCCACTCGGTCTTCCCCGATCCTCCTTGGCCGGTTAGATACATCTTTGCAGAGGTTGCGGCCACTAGATCGCACGGCAGACTCGGCGCAGTGCTTGGCTCTTTGGCCAAGCTCCCCGACTTCTTCGGTCGCCACTCGTACCCAGGCTTCTTGTGGCGCCACTCTCCATACCTCGGATTTTGCTCCACGAGCTTTACACCACTGGGCACCGCCTTTGCGTATATGGCATCTGTGCACACCCGGAGGACGTCTTCGCGAGGAATCCGCCTCAACATGCGTCGCAACGCTATGTTTGTGTACGCCAAGACGAAGGCCCTGATATGGTACCATTGTGAGCGTCGGACACCGTCTTTGTATTGGATCAGATGGGCCCCGTCGGCATGCTCGAAGTTAAGTAAGTGGTCGGTGCCCGCAAGGAGGTTTGTCAGATACGCGGCTTCTTCACGGTCGCGAACTACGATCGAGGACTCGTCGCCATGGCGAGCGCACTTGCCTACGGAACGGACAGCGAGATCTCGACCCCCAGGATGGTGCGAGTCTTTGCTACTCGCGATGGAGTGGGGGAACCTGATGGAGTCCTTTTTTCCGACGCTGTACAGCACCTCCCTCGCCGTGGCCATGACGAGGTCACCCGAGTCTAACAGGTCCTTGAGCTCTGGCGTGGTGATCCAGCCCTCGTTTTATTCCAAGTGCTGCCCTACCCTCCCGGAAGTGTGGGGGTGACAGGCCTCAGAGAACCCCCACTCGGTCAGCTGAATGACCCCGGTTAGTTGAAGAACCTCGCTCAATGGCCGTCCCACAACATCCGCGATACGATACACGTTCGTAGGGAAGCCGTATTTCCGTACCAGATCAATGGCGTCCAAGGCGCCGCCGAAGACACTGTCCTCTCATCATAGGTACGCCGCACGCATGTCGATGTGCGCATGAGGCTGCTCCCCTAAGTTTTCCTTGCTATTCCACACTTTGGACTCAACCTGCGCCGCTTGCCAGACGTCCCTGTATTTAAGAGGCGTTGTCCTGATGTTCTCTCTTTGGATCCACTTTTTGAAACGATACCCTATTGCGCCGCCCATCGAGTGCGTAGCTTCGGTGTACTCTTGGTAGGCTGGGCGATCATCAGGGAGCCATTGAGGATCATGCCCTGTCTCGTCTGTAAACGCCCTGTCGATAGCCACTCTGTCCTGTCCCAATCGGTACAGTTTGCCTTCGTGCGTGACTATATCGCGCCCGCACAGCCAGATCCTCGTGCTTCTGGGGATCGCCTTGTTTATAAAGCGAATGAGCACCTCTCGCACTTTTGCCTCGCGCGTTTTTGTGGCGGCACTGGTTAGAGCCTTCTCCTGACATAACGAACGAAGCTCCCCCTCAGCCTCGAAGTCTAGGCCGTGGACGTCCTCGTCCAGGATGTTCTGGACCAGCCCTGCTAGTACGGCAGGCGCCTCTTTGTCAGGCATGCTATTGAGAATCTCCTCTATGTAAGCGTCCATGTTTGGGTATGCCTTGTGCCACCCAGTCTCTAATTGCCCGTATCGCGGGCTACGATATCAGGCAGGACGAGTGCGAACCATCCCCGAGCGCGCCTCTCGACGCCACGCATCCTCTGCCCTTTACGATTCGCTCCGCAGGGGCGGCACAACCGCGTCTCCGAGCGAGTCCCTATGCCGCAGATCCTGCACTGCACGGGGAGGGGGATGCCCTTACGGAGCCTTTGGAGGTGCACCTTGCAGGTGTCCATGCACCTCCGGCCGCACGTGTTTGCGTGGCCGATCTTTAGCCACCCGCAATAATCCTTTCCGCACCTCATCCTTCGAACGCTCGGTATACCACAGGACAGACGGATGTCTAATTGCAAGGTTCCCACGCGCGAAGCGCTGGGGGGGGGGGGGGGGGGGCAGCCGCCCTGTTATCGCGCGCGCGCTCGCTCCGGGGGGCGGGACACCAGGATAAGCCTGCTGCATGCAGTGGCGGGCGGGGGACCGAAGGGAGCGGAGGCCCCCACACGGTATACCCCAGGCGTTGGGTATGCCGCGCGAAGCGCTGGGGGCATACGAAGAACGGGCTGGGGGGCGCGGCGCGGGTTACCCCCATTTCTATGAAAGCCCCTGCCCGACCTTTCTACCCGGACCCCGCCCGACGTAGATTAGCAGTTGCCAATTTCTTTTCTACCCGGACACCTCCCGGCCATGGAAAACGGGCTGGGGGGCGCGGCGCGGGTCCCTCTCGTTTCTATGAAAGGCCCCAGTCCCGCCGTATATTGATGGTTGCTGATTATCGCTAATTACTCATCTACGCGAGGCCTCATCTGCATGAGAAGGGGCTGGGGGGCTCGGCGGGGGGTGGCGCGACCCCCAGCCAGTTCTATGAGATGACCCAGTCCCGACGTAGATTAACAATTGCTAATTCCTTTTCTACCAGAACCCCGCAGTACGTAGATTAACAACTGCTAATTCCTTTTCTACGCGAAGGGGTCCCCGGTGTCTATGAAAAAACCATGTCCCCCCCCCCTTGCGTTACCGAGGATAAAACATAATTATGGAAAGAGAACATTCGAGTACAGTGTACTCGAATATATAGTGGTAATCAAAATCTCGTGAAACAAAATGTGATTGTTAAAGTGTGATAGTCAAGCCAGAACAAAAGATAACAAAGACAGTGTATTAGTACTAAATAAACTAAATAATATTTCACGGGATTTTGAAAACCAAAATATTTTTTCCCAGTTCACCTAAATACCATTTTATTTATTCTTGTTTTCCCAGAGGGCCACGTGTAAATTATTTGTTCAGAAATTAAGTGTTACCCCAAATAAAAAGTATATCTTCTGTAGGGGCCAAATTGAGATTCTTTTTCTCCGCTCTTATTTCATTACACACGAAGGCTATCGAACCGGCACGACACTCCGCTCTTATTTCATTACGCACGAAGGCTATCGAACCGGCACGACACTCCGCTCTTATTTCATTACACACGAAGGCTATCGAACCGGCACGACATCTGGGGATAGCGAGATCCTGTCTCCAGACTCCTCTCTACTCGGACTTGCTTGACCGATGCGGTCGTTGAAGTCCGGACTGCCTGGGACCGACTGCGACACAGCCTCGCTCTCAGGGTAGCTTTTGGCGGATTTGCTTAACCTTGAGACTTGGCGAAGGTCGGGCATACGTATTGGAGGAAGCGGGGAGTACTGCAGGATATTAGAGGGGCTGCTTCGTACGCGGGGAATCCTGGGATCGTTGGGCGAGCACGGCGGGGACTGGAAGATGATGGAGCTTGTGTCTGTAAGGAGAAGATCAAATACGATCAGCTGCCAGATTACGTTGTCAAGGAAACACCCTAAGTAGCGACCTCTCTAGTGGAAGAAACTTGTGTCTAGCAATCATAGAGGGTTAACATGAAGTACGATAAAACATAACCGTCTATGCTTTAACAGTGTTATGCGCCATCATCCGCCATTGCAGAATGTACGAAGTACATTCAATCATCCATTTCCATTGGCTGATTTAGGGAGAACATTTTCGATTCAATTTGGTGAAAAAGGTATAATGGAATTTTAAGATGGTAATTTCAAGTTTTCTTTACATAATAACGATAACAAGTGTGGCCCAACGGGGCTCTGTGTCTAAGCTCTTGCTTAGAAGCAAAGGTAAACGTTTACCAGCTATTCTCAAGGTACCTGTACTCGACGAGCGCTTTGCTTTCTTGATTTGCTTGCTGCCAGAGGGCCGCTCCACCGTCACATAGGTACGCACAAGGGAGCTGGGAACATCGCCCGACACTGAACCAATGAATGCAGTGCTAAGAAAACAATGAGACATGGTAAGATGCACAATAGGGAACAAATGAACGCAGTGCTAAGAAACAATTAGACACGATAAGATGTACAAAAGAGAACCAATGAATGCAGTGCTAAGAAAACAATTAAAAACGGTAAGATGCACAATAGGGAACCAATGAACGCAGTGCTAAGAAACAATTAGACACCATAAGATGTACAATAGAGAACCAATGAATGCAGTGCTAAGAAAACAATTAGAAACGGTAAGATGCACAATAGGAAACCAATTAAGGCTGTGCTAAAAAAACGACAAGACACGACGAGATCTACAATAGGGAACCAATCACCTGGCGTGTGTCTGTCCCAACATCATCCGGTTGACGTCCAGTTCAAGAATCTTGGGCGTGGACAGGGCGAGGTTGCCAGGGTTGCTCGGGGAGTCGCCATTCACCTGTGAACGCGAGACCTGGGAATATAATAGAAATATTATTTAAATAAAGAAACAAATTTTGAAAAAAAAGTAACAACACAACAACACAGTTTAGCCTAATTTTCAAACACCTTTTCATTCTTTTTTTTTTTTGGGGGGGGGGGGGGTGGGGGGGAGCGATTTTCTGTACATTCATTCGGTGTCGGGCAGGATTGTTCTTTTCAGAAACGTAGCAAGGTCCCCGAAAATCGCCCTACCCGTCAATTAGCCCGTCAAATCGATGTGACATTTTTTAAAAAACTTTTCCAGGCCTCTCACCTGCCATGCGCTCCCTTGATAGAGACTGTCGACCCCAGGCCTCGACACGTCCATGTCCATGGCGCCATTTTCGAGCTGACGTGACGCCTGTATGGACGAGTTGGTCATCTCTCGATACATCCGGGGTACCGAGGTCGTAGACTTACTCTTGTTAAGCCATGGCGTGGGCGCCGGGGTTGCTGGGCCCACCGAGTTTGCGGGAGGCCGGTACGAGTTGATAGACGGCTTTTTCTGGCTCAACATGTATCCGCCAGGTGGGTCAGACCTAAACCACGTGTTAAAAAATGTTTAAATCACCCCCTGGCTTCCCTTGGCTGAGCGGCTTGCCGGTTAATGACGTTACTTTTGATTTCCCGCTCGCCATAAAGCCTGGTAAAACACTCGAAATCGACATGTCTATGCTTGTAAGGGAAACTGTTATCCGAGCGTTACAGCATTAAATCAGTCGTCTATAGTACGGATTCACACATATCTCACTACTACTGAGATTATTTACTTTATCTGAGCCTGGTTTTGGTAGATTCTCAAAGCGCAAGAGTAAATTTAACGTAATATTTTGTCGGTCCGGAATCCACACGAAATCTAATCCGTGAGTTATTTGTTGTTTACCACCACAGCTAGATTTATCTTGTATAACAAGTGATCTAATAAATAGTTTAAACATTTGCTTGTACCAATCCAATAATAGTATTCGAATTCGAACAGTTAGAGTCGCGATTTTCGCCTATGGAAAAGATAAGTCCCAGTGTTTTGCTAGGCGTAAGGGGCAGCCTATCGCAAAGAATATTTGGCAACAGAGAGGGCAGAAACAGACGCCTGGAGAAAGCGTTTGCGCTATCCCATTACAAACCATTTCACTGTTTACTGATGCTTACCTGCCCTGGTAGGAGAGGACGGGCTTGATAAGAAAGATGCCGGTATCGCTCTCAAGTCGCTGGAAAGTCTCCATCATGAGTTGCGCGAGTCGTTCACGCGTGTCCGCCATCTCGTCCATCTTGTCACCCCACCTCCGCGCGCGGTCGTTCTGTAGCACCTCCATTCTCTCGAGTGTGTGTAGCACGTTATCGCTCAGGCTCCCGCTGCTCTTTTTCAGCTCCTCTTCTGCAAACAGAAAACAGGGTAAAATGAACAGATAATACGGTTAGACATCAATAGTCCAGTTTCGAATTAGACTGTACCAACAGGAAATACGCACTTCAGGCGAATAAAAGCAGTGCCAGCCTTTGTTTAACCGTTCAGAAATACCAGCTACTTCATTGTCATACTCTAAGCGATTGCGACATTTGTCTTAAAGTGCGTATTACCCTCACGTATTATTACCGAGCCTATAACTGTATTTATGTGTCCTCAGGCTGTGTGCTCAGTGACCATAGTGGAATTCGAAACTTTACATTGTTTATCCTTTACGCAGATCTCTTCCACTGTTTTGCCGTGTGTAAGGAAACCTTCTAAACTCAATCTATCTTCGATCTTACTTTTTACCCAAAGCATGTTCTATCGCAAAACAAGAGTATCTACAACAATCGTACATCACTTTTGTTATCAGCTTTGTCTCACCCTCCATCCCAAACAAGAGGTGTTATCCCTTCTATACCCCTTACCCAAAAAGGGTTAGGCCCCTACCATCTCCTGCATGGCGCGGTGATGCCTGCATCGTCTCTCCACGTGCCATTATCTTAAATCTTAAATCCTCTCTACTCCTCCTCAACCAAAAAAGAGTTGCACCCTTACCTATCTCCTGCATGGCGCGGTGGTGGCTGTATCGCCGTACCATGTGCGCTAGCCTCTTGGCGGGCAAGCTAACGTAGTCAGACATAGTATTGACCACGTCTGTCACGTTCTCCTGTTGTATGCGTCGCTCGTTCATGGCTCGCGTCAGAATCTTGGCGTTGCGTTCAGCGTCTAGGCGCGAGAACATGATTGACGAGCTTGCACGCTGAAGAAAGAGAGTAGTGGAAAGAACTTAGTGGATAAGTCGGTAAGTTTCCTTCAGGCTGGGAGATTACTCCGTTTCAATAGTGTTTGGTTTATCAACTTCCGGTATCTAGTCGGTTGCACCCTTTCCTCCCTGTATCCTTACCGCTGGTGTACCCGACATTCCCTCCAAGGCATCCGCTAGATGCAACTAATCTAGTCGGACAACACCCTTTCCTCCCTGTATCCTTACCGCTGGCGACCCCGTCCGTCCCGCCATGGCATCCGCTAGCTGCAGCCTCAGCTGGTTGATAGTATCCTGCATTTCCGCCATGAGGGCGGCGTTCTGGCTGGTCTGCTCCTGGTGGAACTTGGTTTCCTCGTCCATGTGCCGCCTCAGTGACTCGTACCCCTCCGCCAGGTCATTGTACTCCTTAAGCAGCTTCACGTAGCTCGATTGGATGTCTGACTTGTCCCTGGAAGGTTCGTCTGCAGGGCTGGAGCCCCTCTCCTCGCTCTCAGCGGTGTCACGGATCCCGGTGAGCTCGTGGAAGGTGCTCTCGCCCTCGGTCCTGGTGGAAGGTGCGAATGTCACCTCGCGTCTAAGGCTCTGGCTAGCCAGGATGTCGTCCACCTTCTCAAGTACCTGACGGATGATGCGTTAAGCGTTAGATAAAGTCTGTAATAGTCAATCTTTGAATTCAACTGTGACTGCTGGCAAAGGCACTAATGACGCATAAATACAGTACGAGTGTTAGTTTCAGGTGAACGGTTCATAAAATACCAGTAAGATCGTGAAAAAGTCGCAAGTATATCAGGTTCTAGGGGATTCTCGCTTGTATGCGTTAGAAATTTGCTCCAAACCGTGGCTTGCTCTGAATTTATGCGCCCTTAGTCCGTCTGTCAAGCAGACATAGTGAAAAATAATTTACGCTGAGCACGTAATCCGTGCCACCTCTAAACGTACAGCACGAGAAACTTTACAAACAAATCGTTAACGAATACTAGAGAAACAAGCCTAGTAAAGTGTTTTGGAATGATCAATCAATGTGCAGGTTACCTGGCCTATGCTGTATCTGATCTCTGGTAGTCGCTCAATAACTTGGGCCAAGTCCTCCTGCCAAAGGGTAACAAATACGTTCAAGTCAAATAGTGACGACCAATCTAAGGTTGACAAACGGCCTCGTGCTCTTTTCCAACCACTTCGCCATTAAGAAAAAAAGCCGGGTGTTTCGAGGGGCAAGGAGCTCTTACAAAAGGCTAGACAACACAAAACTACACTCACATTAATAGTTATATATTGAAAGTTATACATTGTGAGTTATAAAAATCGCTTATCATAAATTGCCAAGAGGCCTAATAATACCAGCCCTCGATGAATGTGGTCATTTCACAGTTTTTATAATGTAATAACACAAAAACGCAGTTCGTTATAGGTGAGCTACAATAAGTGACAAACCCTATAAAGCGTAGCAGTTAGTAAGCAGCTGCCAAGTGTGACGTCATTCTTACCCTGTTAATGACAGTCATGTCCAGTCCCTTGAGCTCGTCCGCGCCTTCCGTCACCCCCTCTCTGTCAAGCCACCGTGTCACGCTATCCTTGAAGCGCATCACGGAGTCGTACGTGCGAAGACTCTCAGACGCTACGGGGTGGTCCCGTAGGGCCGAGCTGACCAATCGCCGACGAGCGCGCGCGCTCATCACTAGTTCCCTTCGTGGCGCGGTTAGCGTTGATGAGCGAGAGACTGGGGTCGGGTCTGTTTGGATGCTCTGGGCATCGGTCGCGACCTGTGAAATGACGATTTCAGTACATTAAGATTTCTGTAAGTAAAAAGTCACGGTATTCTCATTTGACAAAAGTACTGAGAAACTGTAAGACTAAAACTCACAAAAGGCACTATGTCTACAGTTGAATAGTGATAAAAACAAGCCTCGAATGAAGACGGAAATGTTTAGAGTTACTGGGCATAAAATATATAAAAACTTTTACAAGTATAAAGAGTTATCGTGGGGTAAAAAAATACACAGAAACAACAATTGGGCGTAAAAATAAAAATCTTAAAATGCTAAGAGTTATTGGTCGCAAAACACCCAAAAAACTGTTAAAAATTCATAGAAAAGTTCAAGTTAGCGATGGGTTTAAGTTGTCAGGCTTCTCATATACTCGAACACCCTTGACACATCTCTGCGCCTACCTCGACTTTCGGTGTTTGCACGATGACATGGTTAGAACCCGACCCGGGTCGTGACTCGAATCTCGCGCTGGATCCCGCGCCCTCGAAGCCGCTATCCCGCGGGCTGATGCCCCTGCTCTCGTGGTGGTCCTCTCCTACAGTGTCTTCCTGGGTACTAGACTCCATGATCGGAAATGGACTCACTCCGCGACTCATGAACGAGTGGTGGCTGTCAGATTGGAGGGCCTGTGAACGAAAAGTGTAATACATATTATGAATACCAATTTAAGCAATTCTGTGACAGTACAGTTAAATCGAGGGGCACACCCGTTAGTGTCTCGTGGCGGGTGTTGTGTGACTGTATGCCTATTTTGACTCAAGGGGTACGCCCGTCATTCCGTCACGCGGTGGGTGTTTTGTGACAGTACCTGTTTTGACTCGAGGGACATGCACGTCATTGTGTCACGTGTTGGGTGTTTGTGACAGTACCTGTTTTGACTCGAGGGACATGCACGTCATTGTGTCACGTGGTGGGTGTTTTGTGACAGTACCTGTTTTGACACGAAGGACATGCCCGCCATTATGTCACGTGGTGGGTGTTGTGTGACAGTACCTGTTTTGATTGAGGGACATGCCCGTCATTGCGTCACGTGGTAGGTGTTGTGTGACATTACCTGTTTTGACACGAGGGACATGCCCGTCATTGCGTCACGTGGTGGGTGTTGTGTGACGGGTACCTGTTTCGAAAGGAGGGACATGCCAATCATTGCGTCACGCGGTGGGTGTTGTGTGACAGTACCTGTTTTGACACGAAGGACATACCCTTCATGGCGTCACGCGGTAGGTGTTGTGTGACAGTACCTGTTTTGACACGAAGGACATACCCGTCATTGTGTCACGTGGTGGGTGTTGTGTGACAGTACCTGCTTTGACTCGAGGGACATGCCCGTCATTGTGTCACGCTCTTGTTTGTCGGGGCTGTGTGTACCACTGTCTAGCGATAGTCCTGTCATCGTCATTTCTTCGTGTTTATCGAGTTCTTTTCGCTGCTGAAGCTGCCGCTAAAAACAAGAAAGAAAGCCTTGTACCGGCACATTCATAGAAACAACCCGGAAACGGCAAAAAAAAAAAAAAAATCAAAGAAATAACCCCCAGAAGAAACTATGCCTGACTATACAAATTTTTATTATTAAAAAAGGTACGAAAAAAAAAAGAATTATTCTCTGTCAGCTCATACGTACTTCTGTAAAGAGCTATAACGACGAGTTTGACAGTATAAGACTGACGGCTATTTAGAACTACCGCGAGCATCAGAAAAGTACCTTTTCAAAACGGAATACTGTGTATACATAGTTTATAGCGCCTTATAAATAGTATTATTATTTAAAAAAAGGAAATCTTTCACGAAGGACCTTCAATATTCTCAATATGTAAATTCCTGCCTTTCCAGCAATTCACGACAGAAAATGGTAAAAAAAAGGATTTGCATGCTGTAAATGACCCATTTGCTGCCGCATACAACGAGCACACAAGAACGAAACGACCAGTTTGAAATGATCCTCCTGCGCGCCCGACCTTGGCGTCAGCCTGACATACCTCCTTGGGAGGATATTGAAAAACATGACAAATTATATTAGGTAAAAGCAGCATGAAATGTTAAGATTCGCTCACCATTTCCTCCTGCTCGGCTAGAAAATCCTCCTGTCGACAGAAAACAAGTGTTTTTTTAAATCACCTCGGGGAAAAATAGGATCTTTCCTGAATAAACAAACCGTCTTCAAGTTTAATTACAAAGGATATGTTTACTTTTAGCATATCACAAGAAGCAAAAAAAAAAAAAATGGGTCAATAACTCAACAGAGTATATTCTCCGTAAAGTTGAAGAACTACCTTAGTTTATTCTCGTAAATAAGCTGCGCGGTGAATTGCAGAAAGAATATTTACTTACCAATTGAAGGACGGCCTGCTCAGCCTGTAATGGAAATGGCAAAGTGTGTCAAGGCACCCGTCATTACACACAGACGAGTCACACTTCATGAGCTAGCAGCATAGCCAATTACACAAACGACTTTATCCTTCAAATTAGCAGCTAAGGTAATGAAATATGGAAATTCTATTTTGTCGACATCCGAAAAGTCAAGCAGTGAGGGAAACTTTAAAATTGGTGCTTTGTCTAGAAAGATTCCGTTATCAGACGGAGTTTATTCATACAAAAATAACAATGGTGCCAGATTGGCCAAAGGAAGGCTAAAAATCACCATAAGTAAAATAGAAAAAATAATCTAAATATATATAAGTTCTCCTGTCAAAAGTTATTAATCAATTGGTGATGGACTGCAGAGAACGCAATTACAACTTGACTGACCTCGAATGAGTCCAATATAAACATAAATTATATCAACAAATTCACAATTCCAATGAAAGACCCGATTAACGCCCTCAACTTTGAAGTCTAGCCTTATTTAATATTGAGATAGAATGTATGTATTTTACCACGATGGCCAACTTCAACAAGATTAAAATCACATAAAAGTATACCGAAGGGTAAAGGGCCGAAGGGTAGGAGGGGGAGTATTTGGGAAGATAATTTATTTGAGCCCTAACTTTTTATCCACCAACATAACGCACTTTAATTTTAAACTTTATTTTTTATCCACCAACATAACGCACTTTAATTTTAAACTTCGCACAGAAGCGTCAATGTTTGTGCGATTGCTCGGGTTGTGTTTTCAAAGTTTTTTGTAACTAAAAGAAAGCGCACGTTGATACGCACGAGCTCTTACAGTTCAGGCTTGACCCTCGTCTTTGCGCCCCACTGACTGTGTGCATTTCAACTGTATTTTCAACAATTGACAACCCCCGCCACCACGAAAACACAACCAGAGATAGTCCCTCACTTTAAAAAATTCCCTGCCCCAATAAAGCGCTTCTATGTAGTCTAGTCGATCATAGAAGTTGTCTGAAGGACCGAATTTTATCATTGACAAATATTGACAAATGTGTTTTTATCAGTTTTGCGGAAAAATGTTTTTAAAGGTAGTGTTACAACTTTCTTTCTATCGAACAAAGCCAGACCAAATTTAACATGAGGCATCGTACATAATTGGCGGTTGTATTTGCAAAAACTCGGGTAATAAAGGCTTATGAACGCTTTTCGAACGGACTGAGCTTCGCCGTCAATTTTTCGGGTCGAAATTCTAAATATACATCTAACATTTTTTTTCACAGTTTTTTTCTAACTTTCACAGAGGCTGTATCGTCGCATATTGTGTCTTCAAAAAGCTAACGCTCAATTTTGCGTCTACTTTTTATGTGCTACTACATTATTGCGTGTTAACACAAATACAATTTTTAACTGTGTGCACTCTCCATACATTGGGTAGTCTTTGGTAAAAAATCTAGAGCAATCGCATAAACATTGACGGTTCTGTGCGAAGTTTAAAATTAATAACACCCTCTGTTTATAATCTGTTGATTAACGCGCGATCGACCTTAACTAATGCATTTTTTATCCCCTCTCTACCTGCAATTGTAAAGGCATAATCAGTCGAAAAACGGCCTAAGCTTTATTTGACTTTTAAATAGAGCATTCAATAAGCCCTGCGGCACTTTGCTTACCTCGTGTTTCGCTTGTTCCTGTTGATGGAAACAAAAAAAAATGACGATTAGTAATTGTAGCAGACCATCAATGACAATCATGTGCGCTACTAGGCGTGAGTTCAGAGCGCATGCGCACCACTCTCCCCTGCATTACACCTCAGTTCTACTCTGGGGTATGAGCCGTGACTTTGTTGGCCCTATATAAGACACTTTCTATGGCTTTGTTGGCCCTATATACGATACTTTCTATGGCTTTGTTGGCCCTATATACGATACTTTCTATGGCTTTGTTGGCCCTATATACGTTACTTTCTATGGCTTTGTTGGCCCTATATACGATACTTTCTATGGCTTTGTTGGCTCTATATACGATACTTCCCATGGCTTTGTTGGCCCTATATACGATACTTTCTATGGCTTTGTTGGCCCTTTATACGATACTTTCTATGGCTTTGTTGGCCCTTTATACGATACTTTCTATGGCTTTGTTGGCCCTATATACGTTACTTTCTATGGCTTTGTTGGCCCTATATACGTTACTTTCTATGGCTTTGTTGGCCCTATATACGTTACTTCCCATGGCTTTGTTGGCCTTATATACGTTACTTTCTATGGCTTTGTTGGCCTTATATACGATACTTTCTATGGCTTTGTTGGCCCTATATACGTTACTTTCTATGGCTTTGTTGGCCCTATATACGTTACTGTCTATGGCTTTGTTGGCCCTATATACGTTACTTTCTATGGCTTTGTTGGCCCTATATACGTTACTTCCCATGGCTTTGTTGGCCCTATATACGATACTTTCTATGGCTTTGTTGGCCCTTTATACGATACTTTCTATGGCTTTGTTGGCCCTATATACGATACTTTCTATGGCTTTGTTGGCCCTATATACGATACTTTCTATGGCTTTGTTGGCCCTATATACGATACTTTCTATGGCTTTGTTGGCCCCATATACGTTACTTTCTATGGCTTTGTTGGCCCTTTATACGATACTTTCTATGGCTTTGTTGGCCCTATATACGATACTTTCTATGGCTTTGTTGGCCCTTTATACGATACTTTCTATGGCTTTGTTGGCCCCATATACGTTACTTTCTATGGCTTTGTTGGCCCTTTATACGATACTTTCTATGGCTTTGTTGGCCCTATATACGATACTTTCTATGGCTTTGTTGGCCCTATATACGATACTTTCTATGGCTTTGTTGGCCCCATATACGTTACTTTCTATGGCTTTGTTGGCCCTATATACGTTACTTTCTATGGCTTTGTTGGCCCTATATACGATACTTTCTATGGCTTTGTTGGCCCTATATACGTTACTTTCTATGGCTTTGTTGGCCCTTTATACGATACTTTCTATGGCTTTGTTAGCCCTATATACGATACTTTCTATGGCTTTGTTGGCCCTATATACGTTACTTTCTATGGCTTTGTTGGCCCTATATACGATACTTTCTATGGCTTTGTTGGCCCTATATACGTTACTTTCTATGGCTTTGTTGGCCCTTTATACGATACTTTCTATGGCTTTGTTGGCCCCATATACGTTACTTTCTATGGCTTTGTTGGCCCTTTATACGATACTTTCTATGGCTTTGTTGGCCCTATATACGATACTTTCTATGGCTTTGTTGGCCCTATATACGTTACTTTCTATGGCTTTGTTGGCCCTATATACGATACTTTCTATGGCTTTGTTGGCCCTATATACGATACTTTCTATGGCTTTGTTGGCCCTATATACGATACTTTCTATGGCTTTGTTGGCCCTATATACGATACTTTCTATGGCTTTGTTGGCCCTATATACGATACTTTCTATGGCTTTGTTGGCCCTATATACGATACTTTCTATGGCTTTGTTGGCCCGATACACGTTACTTTCTATGGCTTTGTTGGCCCTATATACGTTACTTTCTATGGCTTTGTTGGCCCTATATACGATACTTTCTATGGCTTTGTTGGCCCTATATACGATACTTTCTATGGCTTTGTTGGCCCCATATACGTTACTTTCTATGGCTTTGTTGGCCCTTTATACGATACTTTATATGGCTTTGTTGGCCCTTTATACGATACTTTCTATGGCTTTGTTGGCCCTATATACGTTACTTTCTATGGCTTTGTTGGCCCTATATACGTTACTTTCTATGGCTTTGTTGGCCCTATATACGTTACTTTCTATGGCTTTGTTGGCCATATATACGTTACTTCCCATGGCTTTGTTGGCCCTATATACGATACTTTCTATGGCTTTGTTGGCCCTATATACGATACTTTCTATGGCTTTGTTGGCCCTATATACGTTACTTTCTATGGCTTTGTTGGCCCTATATACGATACTTTCTATGGCTTTGTTGGCCCTATATACGTTACTTTCTATGGCTTTGTTGGCCCTTTATACGATACTTTCTATGGCTTTGTTGGCCCCATATACGATACTTTCTATGGCTTTGTTGGCCCTATATACGATACTTTCTATGGCTTTGTTGGCCCTTTATACGATACTTTCTATGGCTTTGTTGGCCCCATATACGTTACTTTCTATGGCTTTGTTGGCCCTTTATACGATACTTTCTATGGCTTTGTTGGCCCTATATACGATACTTTCTATGGCTTTGTTGGCCCTATATACGATACTTTCTATGGCTTTGTTGGCCCCATATACGTTACTTTCTATGGCTTTGTTGGCCCTATATACGTTACTTTCTATGGCTTTGTTGGCCCTATATACGTTACTTTCTATGGCTTTGTTGGCCCTATATACGATACTTTCTATGGCTTTGTTGGCCCTATATACGTTACTTTCTATGGCTTTGTTGGCCCTTTATACGATACTTTCTATGGCTTTGTTGGCCCCATATACGTTACTTTCTATGGCTTTGTTGGCCCTTTATACGATACTTTCTATGGCTTTGTTGGCCCTATATACGATACTTTCTATGGCTTTGTTGGCCCTATATACGTTACTTTCTATGGCTTTGTTGGCCCTATATACGATACTTTCTATGGCTTTGTTGGCCCTATATACGATACTTTCTATGGCTTTGTTGGCCCTATATACGATACTTTCTATGGCTTTGTTGGCCCTTTATACGATACTTTCTATGGCTTTGTTGGCCCTATATACGTTACTTTCTATGGCTTTGTTGGCCCTATATACGATACTTTCTATGGCTTTGTTGGCCCTTTATACGATACTTCCCATGGCTTTGTTGGCCCTTTATACGATACTTTCTATGGCTTTGTTGGCCTTATATACGATACTTTCTATGGCTTTGTTGGTCCTATATACGTTACTTTCTATGGCTTTGTTGGCCCTATATACGTTACTTTCTATGGCTTTGTTGGCCCTTTATACGATACTTTCTATGGCTTTGTTGGCCCTTTATACGATACTTTCTATGGCTTTGTTGGCCCTATATACGTTACTTTCTATGGCTTTGTTGGCCCTATATACGATACTTTCTATGGCTTTGTTGGCCCTATATGTTTTACCTTGAGTGCTTCTGCCTCTTGGACGCGGTTCAACAAGTCGTTCCTCTCTTCTGCGTACTTTCCTTGATTCTCGGCGAGTTCTTTTCGGAGTGAATCGGTCTTTTTCAGGTACTAAAATAAAACGACCAACGATTATCAAAAATGCCACATGCGTAATGTGGCATTTGTCAACGTCTAAGCTAAATACTTACGTCACAAAGTGTAACTCACCCTAGTCTTCCACTCGGCCAGGTCGCTTTCAAGCTTTTCTCGCTTAGCAAGGCTCTGGATCAAACAGATCGATGCAAGTTAATTTAAAAAAATTAAAAGCGAGGATATATGGTGAGCGTGTATTACCTTGGCTTTGTATATCTCTGCTCGAGCCAACAAATCCTCAGGGGAAAGGATCGCCTAAAACAAGAAAAGCTCGTTATTGTTTTGTAAACAATTTATGTAGAATAAAAAAAAAACAATCAAACATAACAAACAAACGAAACGCCAACAACAAACAACAAACGCCATCACCTGACCGATCGGCAACCCAACCAACCAACCAACCAACAAAACAAACAATATTAAAAACAACAAATCTGCAGCTTCATTGATAAAAAAAAGTACCCAGTCTACGTCATCCTCAGCCTCATCACCAGGCTCCAACTCGGGAAGTGTCATCAGTGTGGAAGTGCGCTGTATGGGAGGTCTCGGAGGGGCCTGGTCAGCGGACTCTTCAGGGGCGTCGCCTTCGCTTTGGATGCCTGCCTCGGACGTCTCAAGTGTTTCTGTAAGTAAAACCAGTTTAAAGACAGGTCCCTACAAAAAACTCTTGAAAACCAGCATCAAAACGAATGCAGGGGTGTGAGCCATGTCGTGTGTCTCCATACCTTTTGTTGCTTGGTCACCCTGTGCTTTCTGTGCCTGTTCTTCCGCAAGCTGTTCCTCCGGAGTCTTTACCTTTACTTTAAGTTTCTGAGGTGACCTTGACTTCCGGCCTGATTTCACTTCCGGTGTTTTGTACTTTCTGTCTTTTAGGTCACTCCTTGTTCTCTCACCCTTGACAGACTCGGCCCGAGTCTCCGCAGCGGCACTTTCAGTAGAAGTGGCCTGAGCCGAGGCTTCCTTAGAGGCCTGTCTTGAAAGAGGGGACTGCACCGGGGTGGTGTCGGTCGCGGACCCACTCTGGAGATGGCACATATATGTTCAGCTATATGCATCACATCATACACACAGTGCACAATACGCAAGGCATTTGAACTGCGGGCAATCATTTGCAAAGAATTTTGCCATCTAAGCTGTGTCAGAACTACCAAATGTTCTCAAATAACCTACGACAATATTTAAACGTTGCTTAAATAAATTTCGAAAATATAGCAAAATTTGAGTTTTTGATTTTAGAACACTAGCTTGTCATCAAATTACTAGCCTACTTGTAGGCTTTGATAGTTTTCAGGCACAAAAACCCCGAAAACACGAAGTTCGCATACCCCTGCGGAGCGCGTCATCTAAGATTGCGGCCGTGGTATGCGAACTTAGTGTTTTGGGGTTTTCGTGCCGGAAAAACTGATGGCGGCCGTGGTATGCGAACTTCGTGTTTTGGGGTTTTCGTGCCGGAAAAACTGATGGCGGCCGTGGTATGCGAACTTAGTGTTTTGGGGTTTTCGTGCCGGAAAAACTGATGGCGGCCGTGGTATGCGAACTTCGTGTTTCGGGGTTTTCGTGCCAGAAAAACTGATGGCGGCCGTGGTATGCGAACTTCGTGTTTCGGGGTTTTCGTGCCGGAAAAACTGATGGCGGCCGTGGTATGCGAACTTCGTGTTTCGGGGTTTTCGTTCCGGAAAAACTGATGGCGGCCGTGGTATGCGAACTTCGTGTTTTGGGGTTTTCGTGACGGAAAAACTGATGGCGGCCGTGGTATGCGAACTTCGTGTTTCGGGGTTTTCGTGCCGGAAAAAACTATCAAACCGTACAAGTAGGCTAGAAGTACTAGTTCCAGCTGCACTGTATTGCTGGTGGAAACAACCATCGTTGCTGGACTAGCAATGCAGGCGCTGTTTGTATATCATGTGGAGGGATAGTAGCGTAGTTCGCCAACATATCTTTTGTCTTGTGACCCTCGCAAAGCGTAGCAAGCATTGCTGTCTGATGCTACCTCTGTATGCGAGGGGATTACCCCCCCCCCCCCCCCCTCAGAAAAACCTTACCTTGCTCAACATCATCCTGACACTTTGTGCAGAAGACTTGAGAGACAGGCGACTCGACTCAAATTCCACGTCACTTCCGGTATCAGGAGAGAATAGCGAGCCTCTCTTGCTGAGTGGGCTCCCTGTGGTAAGGGAGTTGCGTTTACTGGAATCGGACGCCGCCGACAGCTCGGACTTGAGCTCTTCGTTCTTCTTCTTGGCCTGGTAGGAGAATGAGGCCAGTTAAGAGCTGGGAACAATGAGGAAGGGATCTAACATAATTCATTTGGTTACGCAGGATTAGGCGCCTTTAGAGCTGAGTAACAAGTAGCAAACTCAAGTGCGAGGGAAATACAAGGTTAAATGGAAAACTACAGCAACTACCGTCATGCAGCGCGCGCTTTGCTTTGTGCAAGCTTATAAAGGCGTGCGCTGCATGACGGTAGTTCAGGTAGGTTTCTATGAATGCGCGCGCAAGGTTATAGTTGAAATGTCCTATCAGTGGCAAAATACAATAAATTTGCAATTATGACGGATTTACAATGCGTTGGAAGTCATATACCAACGTAGAGGGGAAGCAAAGAAAGTTTCTGTCCTTGCACGTGCATCAAAACGAGTTTAATCAAGTTAAAAGGCAGCTCTTTATAGAACAATAAGACACAAGTATGGAATAGATTAATCAATTAATTAGAAGTGCTGTATTAGGCTGTACCAATACGTTTCAAGGGCGTACAACAAATACGGAAAGTATAATATACTTAGTCAAAGAAATATAAATGCAACATGTGTCTGTGTCATGTTTATCGCGTCTATCCTTGGGTTATTCAGACAAAATCGACAGGAGGCCCAAGGGTATGAATGCAACGCAGCTTTGGACTGTTTTTCGAACCGTGCCCCGAGGCCTATAGGAACAATATCCAGAAAACATGGACGAAAAACATTGATCTTATTGACTCAAGAAGATGCGGTTAGTACAGTATTTTAACGATAATTCCAAATATCTCCACATATAACTTAAGTTAATACAAAAAACTCATTGGTCAAAGGTGTTGAAGTCTAGGATCTAAGTATTTGGATAGCGAGGGTATATTTTGGTTTAATATGGATGCTACCGAAAATATCGATTAAAAGTTTCGAAAGATTTACGCATGGGCTTTTACGAGTCTTTAAAGCTGTTTTAATAATTCTATAGAAGGATGCTAAGTGGTTAGGGTTATTAGTGTAATTTGGTTTGGGTTATTGGTGTAGTTTACTTAGGGTTATTGGTGCAGTAAATTTAGGGTTATTAGTTTAGTTTAGATAGGGTTTTGGTGCAGTTTGCTTTGGTTTATTTGTGCAGTTTGAATTGAGTGTACTAACAATATTAATATCACTCATCTCGGGGTCCTCTCGCTCAGGCAAACACAACTCGCAAGACAACATCTAAAACGAGTGATCGAACAGTATTAGTCGTACGAAATGGGGCGAAGCACGAACTTATTTCATTCATGGTATGTTAAGCCAGAATTAATACGCATTTAACAATACATGAGCAATTATTTGCGTAAATTATTCATCGATTTCCCCGACTGTTTTACGATGGCGATAGACTTAAATGGATTAACAATGAATAACTTAAAGATATCAAAAGAACATCTTGGATACCAATATGATTTAGGTTAGTTATGGTACATTTAGGTTTTATAAGCGAGCTGGACGTGGATCGTAGAAATAACTCCACCGTACGAAAAATAAACATTAGATTCAATCAACAGTAAACACAGCAACAATTTACAATCGACCAGACGAGAGGCAGCTCTCGAGACACAATATTCCTGGGGATCATTTGATAGACTTGGTTTGCTTTCTTTATAACAGTATCTTTGGTGTAGCAACAGCCTTCGATAAGCGTCGTGCAAGTTCTATTGGCCATTAAACTAACGAGCTGTGAATAGAGCACTAAACTCTAATTGATGAGTAAACACGCTGAAGTTATAACTCCAAGTCACACACGCACAGCACACACTCACCTTGTAGAGCCAATAGGCCCATCAATTGCCGTTCAACCTTGCAAACAGCGAGATTCGAGGCGATCTAGCGAGTTGAGATCTAGTGAACTGTGTGTCAGTAAACCGGTAATTGGAGCCGTGCTACATGAGAGCGCTTAGCAACCGAGAGGTCAGGGTATTGATTACGCTCGCGCTAGCCCCTCGAGGGGTCATTAGTGCGTCGCGCACTTGCCGCGGTCACGAGTCGGCTTGGCAGCTAGCGCCGCTTATGAGTTATTTAGCTCGCTTGACATTGATGATAATAACAATAGAAGATGATGAGCTCCGTCTAGGTCCACTAAATTATGACAGAAAGGAGACAATATACGCCTCGAACCTCATTTAACTTGTTAAGCAGGAATTGCGAAGTGCATTTCATTTAAACATAAACATTGACCGATCAAGTCATGCTCTAGATCGAGCGCTTTCTTTCCGAAAAAAGAAAAAAATCGGACCGGTAGGGGGGACCTTGGGAGTCGCACTCAAATACCGCTGGCCTCCGCGAACATAGGACTCCCCTTGCCTACGGTTTACGGTGTAAACAGGTAAATGATACCTTGGGGATCGCACTCGAATACCGCTGGCCTCCGCGAACATAGGACTCCCCTTGCCTACGGTTTACGGTGTAAACAGGTAAATGCCCCGTCTCCTACTCTGTCGGAGCGTCTCACTCGTCCATCGTTGTCTCTATTGTAAACTGTCTATCAAGGCGACTCTAACGTAGCAATGTCCACAAGTCACGCAAGGATGCCACATGATGGTATAGCAAACCCACTAAACTTTCACGTCACTTTTTGCAAATCGCCAAAAGCGATTCCAAAGGGGGACCGGATTCATTGTTCTAGCCGTGTACTTCCTTGTATTTCTTGTTATTTTCAAGCCAAATATATGAAAATAGGGGGCCCGCTTGGCCCACCCCTAGATCCGCCCCTGCCCTGGGCATTGCGTCCTACTGGTTCTATCATAGGTTCATTTGAAAGATACGTCTTCAACGCCTTGTTTTTGTTTTTTCAAGACAAAGTAAAATCACAAGCTTCGACAGAACAGTTAACTTCGAGACACCCTCGAAAGAGCACAACTTAGATGTCTCGTTCTCAAAATCCTATTTTCTAACTCAAACGATTAAAAGGGTTTCGTACACCGACAACTCCTGCACTTAGTTTCAAATTCCCGAGCGGTTTGTAGATGGCTGCAAGTGTAGATTATTACTTTTACTTTATTCCATGACTCTCGACTCTTTTTTCATCACTGCCAATTATCACTTACTGTTTCTACGAATCTCTCCTTTCTTATAAGTGTCAATTATCACTTACTGTTTCTATGAATCTCTCCTTTCTTTACGTGCCAATTATCACTTACTGTTTCTATGAATCTCTCCTTTCTCTAAGTGCCAATTATTACTTACTGTTTCTATGAATCTTTCCTTTCATATAAGTGCAAATTATTACTTACTGTTTCTATGAATCTCTCCTTTCTTATAAGTGCCAGTTTTCACTTACTGTTTCTATGAATCTCTCCTTTCTTATAAGTGCCAATTATCACTTACTGTTTCTATGAATCTATCCTTTCTTATAAGTGCCGATTATCACTTACTGTTTCTATGAATCTCTCCTTTCTTTACGTGCCAATTATTACTTACTGTTTCTATAACTCTCTCCTTTCTCTTGAGTGCGGTCTCGTGGTCTTGGTTCAAGTAGTACAGGGTCATCTCGTGTTCATGGCGGACCTTTTTCAACTCGCTGTCGTAATGCTGCTGCATCTCTACAAATGAGACAGCATCAATCACGTGTGAGAAAACTGGGCGAGTGATAACACTGATAACTGAACTTGCTCTCTCTATAAAGCCTGCACTCTTCACAGGCAAACATGTCCTGAATGTACTAATGCGCCATGGTACGCCGCCTGCCAGCCTGCCAACTGTGGAAGCACGGGTGGCCTTGTGTGTTAGCGCGTCGGCCTCTCACCGCTGTGGCCCAGGTTCGAATCCTGGCTTAAACTGGGGATTTTTCCGGGTTCCAGCCTTGATTCGAATTTGTGTCACAAGTGAGTTGAAGTTATTCTCCCGTGTTTCAAGTCTTCTCGGATAAGGACACTAAACCAGAGGTCCGTACGTCCGGACGTAAAAGAACCACTGGGGACGCAATAAACCCTGTGCCAGTGACTACCCCCAGTGACAGTGCTTACTAACCGAAGGCCATATGTTAGAAAACTGTATATTCGGTTAAATATGTTACCCTCGATAAACAAAGATTAAATTGAAAAACTGAAACTGGCTCTCTTGTGGGTTAATTCGGGAATTACTGTTTACCAACTAGAATTTTCTCATGGTTATACAACAGGGCAGGGGGGGGGGGGGGGGGGCAGATTAGCAGGCTACTGTATGGTATGCGTGTTTATCTGGCTATCTTGGTACACACCTGTGCGGACACTCTCCACATACTGCTGAAGGTCTCGTATCTTCTGTTCATATTCCTCCTTCTCTCTCTGCAGACAAACCGTATAAAGTAACACCTTAGTAATGCAGAAGCCCAAGCATATTTAGGGGAACAATATATGAATTGTTTAAGTATCGTTTTGGATAAAGATGGTTGCTTTGTGAAGAATGTATATTTTAGTTACTATAACGTCAAAATTATAGCGACATTCCCCAGCAAAAGCATCAAAATACTATTGAAGGGTTTTAGCTAGACGTAGAGCCTCGTGGGATACCACACCAGCAGAAATTTCTGCTGTCTTTTAATCACATTTCACACAACTATGTTGCACTTCTGTTTCTTCGTGTGGCCATAGTATCAGACGAAGATGGAGATACAAAATGACCAAGTTAAAGAAATTGGTAGTAGCAGGAAAAACAAAGAAGGAATAGTTCACATTGCAAAATCAAGATTATCTTGTTTTTGCTTTTAATGTGTCCTTCTATAAATACTATATAAAATACTACAGTAAATATGCAATCAGGGCAGCAGGGCTGTCAAAACAAAACGGCAACCGTTGGCTACTTCACATTATATCACCGGTTTCTGTTTGTCTGATGTTTTAAATTAATAATAGAAGCTAATGTTGCGTCAATCCTTACACAACCGGCTAGTTTTTTTAAAGCAACCACCTACTTCAGTACATTTCGAAAGCCCTGAGCCAGACTAAGGTAACAGGAGCCTTTCTGATTTCAAATGTCTGAGGCCTTGATACTGTCATATGTGTGTTATCAGCTGAGAAATAAAATTGCCATGTTATTCTTACTCAAGACCTTGGTGAAGTGAAAGTAACATGTGAGTTCTTTGGTACTAACAACAAGACGCCTGGAAACATCCAGCTCAACCTCCCTTCGATGCAAATCTAAGTCTTCCTAATATATCAAACAATAATCATCAATATCCACCTCCCGTATATGAAACATATTTACATTTACAGAGCTAGCTAAGTATCAGAATAGGGATAACTAGGATTGTAATACCTGGTTTTCTTCCTTGATTTTCTTTTGTCGTTCAAAGTCTCTGTCTTGCTTGTCCTCTATCTGAGCTATGTTTAGCTCCATTTCATTCATGGCCTACACACAGAAAAGGAAAGAGAAAAAGATTAAACACCACCCAAGGAGAGCATAGAAACCATGATTAGACATCACCCATGGACAAGTATAGCAGGAGAGCATAAAAACATTATTCTAGGACAAGTACTGTACATAAAGCACCCAGTCCTATAGTTCTACAGTTGACTACATGGCTTTGTACATACCTTTAAATGTTGCTGCAGCTCCAGATCTTTAGCTGCTAACTCAGCCTTTAGCTCATTAGCCAAGTCTGAAGCTTTCTGGGATAATTACAGAATGGATAGGTACCTTAGTTTACATATACACTTTACATCAAATAATTTGTTACATTGAGCAAAACTTAGCCTAATACACATTGCAATTGAGATCTAATGCACGATCTGTGACCCAAACATATATTTCGTTTATGCATAATGGCAATTTTGGCATTCAAACTTAAGGTTACGGTTTCTGTTCCCCCTAAAAAATGTCTAAAATGTTTATCTGCAAAAATGATTTGTTGTCATTATCTAGAGTACTAAAAACAAATAAAGTGGATTTGACTGACGCGAAAGATGTTATTAGGTGTGAATGTGTTGAAGTTAATATGGGACCTAATGACCTTTAGAGGCACATTACAGGGAAAGTAAAATGCACTAAAAAGCAACAAAATGTTGGTACTCTAGAATTTGTCTGATTTTCAGATAATTTGGCAGATGTATAGCGATAGCCTTGCTTCAAAAATTCTCATTTTTTAAAATTGTTTTATAATCAAAAGTTATTCTCGCCAAAAGGCCGGAAATAGCCAAAATTTACACCTGGCAACTTTGAAATAAAACAGCTCTTTTGGAAAACGATATAGATAAAATAAGATACCCTTTTGAAGATTGACATGTTCTGATGGAAATGAGACATATTTTGTTTGCACTAACATTTTTGCTAAAGACAGGGCTTCTGCCAAGTAATTTGGCTTTCTCCGCGTAATCCACACATTTCCGCGTAATCCCGCGTAATTTGGCTAAATTTTGTAAGACAAAACATTCAAGTGCACAGCTGATGTGTTCTTTTAGGGTTCTTACCTCTATTTCTCGTAAAAAAAGACAGATATTCTTCGTAAGAGTGCGATATTTCGAACTGAATTTCGAAAACTAATAAAATGACTAGGCGTTCTTTGCTAAACCGCGAAGGCCTAGGACTATGATGAAATACCTTTTTTAATTGGCTGGTGGCTAGGATTCAATGAAAACTCGCCTAAGATATTTTCGCGCAAAAAAATAAGCCTTTTCAAGTTATTTCGTGCGTTCCTTCGGTACAAAATGTAGTTTGGGCGTAACAGTTGATATTCCGTGTAATTTAGCGCTTAATTCAGTAAAGAATCGCGCAAAATTTTGATTTTTAAAGAAAAAGGGATTGCAAAATCCCGCGTAATTTAGCGCGTAATGATTGATTTTCCGCGTAATTTGGCGCGTAATTTAGCAAAGAATCCCACGTAATTTTGAGATTTTTTTCCGCGTAATTCCAGAAGCCCTGTAAAAGACAACAGCATGGTTAAGGGCCAGTTAGCAGGCTAGTGTGTAGAAGTGTTTCATTTTAAACTATTTCAAGTTGCTTTAAGTTTATTACAAATTAGAGTGATTGTAAGATATACTACATCATAAAAATTTTGCATATTTCGGCCCCTGACTAAAAAATAAAAAAAAACTCATCAAAGAAAAAATGCCATGGGTAGATGCTCAATTATATTATAAATCAAATTATATGCAGTTTGTTGCTATTGTCAAAAAGCTGGCGCGCACATTTTATTTCTAATGTGACACGAAGGTAAAGGTGAACCGTAACCTTAATAAAACCAGCCCCGTAATGCGTTTTACTTACTTTCCCGTTGTCAGCTTGTACTTTCAACCTATGAAAAGGAGAAATGGTTAGCCCATGAATTTCTAAGCTAACGTTTTGAATAAAACAAAATGAAAAGTAAGCAAAGAAGAAAAAACATACCTTTGGATCTCAACTTGCTTCATTTCCATTGACTTCTGCATCTGCCCTAGCTTATTTTCATTTTCATCTAGGTCTTAATTAAGGGGAAATATATAAAAAGTTGATGGAAATTACCCTTAAGTTAAAAATAGAAGAAATATATCTACCATTTTGAAGTTTTAACAGCTTCTCTGTAAGGGACATTATATCCTGATGTGACTGTTGCAATGATTTTTCCAATTTCTTTTTACCCCTACAATAAAAATAACAAATGACCAAAAATTATAGACATTAGAAATGAGCAACTCTTTCCTTTAACCATTTATTAGAGAATAGTAAAACATGTAAATTTACAGGTTTCCCTACTTCTTTGTTTCCTTAGGGTTGGCAAGCTCAAGAGCTTTCATTACATCTTTGGAAACCAAAGCCAGTCTTTCAGTGGCATCCTCCGCCCTCTTCAAGGCCTCCCTGAATATATCAATGTCACTTGATAAATACAGTAAGCAAGGTATAATAAAATAAACAAAACCAAATCCATATGGCTCCAGACCTGACTTGCTCCCCAACATCCTCCAGGTCAAACTCAATGGGCTCAAGCTCAAACTTATCATCATCAGCCATGTTCTGGGTAAAGAATTCTTGCAGCTGAGCCAACAGCTAAACCATAAAAAGAAAAAAAATATTTCAGTGTGAAGACAACATATGACTATATTATGTCATTATTACAACTCTAGTGCTCTTTTGCTTTATGTCACTAGGGGCTAACATTTGGAACATTAGTAAAACTACTCTTTGTTTTCAAAGGCATACCATTTCAACTACTACAAAGTTGTATTCAGGAAATTCTAATAAACCTTCATAATCTCACCTTTGCTCTCCTTCCACACAAGTTTTCATATCCAACAATAAAAACAGTCACATGCTGCTGGTACTGAAATTCAGAATGATGCATTAAAAAGAGACAGTGAGCAATATGTTCCAAGAAGATTAGTACACAAATGATTAATACCATTGTTTAAAAATTGTTGATAAAAAAACATTAATATTGGAGTGCATTTACACTAGAAAAACTTGATATCTTGAGATCAATCCACACACCTTTCTTTTTGCAACAGGATCACCAAGGATAACCATTAACTGGGTCTGCAGGAAAGATATGCATCAAAGATAGTCTTCAGACAGTGGTATAATAGGAGGGAAGGTTGCTGGTCATACAGTATTTTTATTTCCCATAAGTATTATTTAATACTACAGTAGACAGTGCATCTGGTAAAGTGCAGTCTGTGTGGTCCCACACTATCAACTAAAAAGTAAAAGTTCGTAGAGTATCTTTGGCTTCAAAAAGCTAAACGATTGATTATGAACTGCTTTGTTTCTTATTCCAAGCAAAATAAGATTTGTCCTGTGAATAAGATTATGTCAACTTGCCATTCCAACTCCAACTCAAACATCCTTAATTTTTCTTTTCCCAGTGAGAAATGTAAAACTATGTATTTGCATTAAGCTCATCTTATACAAAAGGTTCATAGATATGGTATTAAATCTGTTGATATCAATGAAACCAAATATTGTGCCAGGCTCTTCTTTGGCAGCATTATAGATCACAAATATACATTCCAAACAACTCAAACATCCTTGCTTTATTTCACTTGTTGCTTTTGTAAGATGGCATTTTACATGTGGTTCCTGTGTATGAATTTTGGTGCATGTAGTCCACTCAAGGTGGGTCTAGTTAAAGTGTATGAATCTAATTACACCAAAACAAAACCCTCAAAAAAACTTATTTGAGTGTGAAACATTATAGCCAAATTTATTGTTGTGCGACCTCCCAGAATCGAAAATTCCTTTCTTCATTTGGGTATAGCGCGTAGTCCATCAAACCAAACAATCAAAACCAGACAAACGGCCTCCAAAGCGTGTGTCTGACTATGTGCTACTCCCAAACGAGACATGGATTTTGGATTTGCCGAGGGAGCACAACAACAAATTTGGCTGTAAGTTTTTTCTGGGCTATACTGTAGGTAAAAATGTTTCTGTTGTATCTCTCCTCTTATTTTAAATTTACAGAAACATTGTTATTACTGTGGTCTTGGAGAAAATGACTAATATTACATATTTTTTTATACTTTTAGTTTCAAGCTGCATTTTTTAAAAGGTTGTCAATCTGTCTCCACTGCTTTCAGCCTATGGGTGAAATGCAAATGGTAGCATACTTTTCATGGCAGTATTCAACATTTTTTTCACCTGCTTCAAAAACAAAACCCCTGTTTATGAGAATGCAATGCACACAATGCAATGAAGGTTACATAAGGAAACTCGGAGGTTAACCTAAAAAAAGTTAAGAGTGTATCCAGGAGTGGACCAGGCAAGGGTGATACATGCCATCTCACCAATTTCAATGAAACTTGGTCAGTATCCACTAAACAACTCAAACTGCGGAAGTGGTTCAGATTTTGGAATAATCCGGGGGAGTTATGACCACCCCCCTGGTTGTTGGCCATAAATTCGGGAAAATCGCCTGAAATAAGTATGAAATGTTGACCCCACTCCTGGTCACGGATTACAAGGGAATTCCATAATGTTTTATGTGAGTAAAGATCCATCCTTTCTTGCTTCACAACCAAGGTTTCAAATCATTTGGAGAGACAGGTGCCAATCAAGGGCTACACGTGTCTACCATGTCACGCATGGTTTCGCTGGTCGGGCAAAATAGCTCAATTTCAGTGTCACATATCTCCAATGCGCAACTTTCTTTTCACAAACTGTTTTTACCATCACTCAAAGTTATCTTTAGACTTAACAAATCCGTAATAAAATTCTCGGGACTTGATATTTTTTTCCAACAGTAATTATTTTAATCATCCTACTACTCACTGATGATGGTATATAGAAAATTTCGAATTTCGTATAAAAAAACGCGGTTGTGATTCTTTGGCAACAATTCGCAGCTTATATGTTTGACAATTATACGTTAAGAATAAGTTAAGAACTGGGTTGCCATGGTTACAACAATAATGGGGGAATGTCAAATCCCATTTTGTTCTATATAAGCAAAACATCTGATATATCAGTTACCAGGGATCAAATTGTTTACTTAAAAATTGTTCACGACCTTATTCTTCTATTTATATAATAACGGCAAAAACTACCTTAACCTTCGGTTCGGACGTACACGCCAACGCATATCTCCACATCTACATATATTAGGGCGCTGCAGGGGGTCGTGACATTATCAAGAATTGGACAAGAAAAAGGCTGGCACCATCTTTGATTTGTCAGTAAACTGAATTTCCTAAAAAAGCTAGAAAAAGGGACAAGGTATGCTAACAATGCCATTCCAGTTGGGAATTTTAGACAAAAATCAGTAATATAGCTGCGCCATGTAACTCATGACGTTATAACTCATTTCAATAGCAGCCTGACACTACACAAAGTACATAAATAAACTACTAAAACAGCAAGGAGTGAATGTCTTTGAGAAAGTACATAGCTGTGTATCTTTAAAGCTCTAGCTCTCTCTGGATCTCGAGTCTTGTCTGCATTTGTTCAGCGTCTTAAACAAAGTCCTCTTTGTCCTGGTCGGGACTCAGATTTGCCTGATCAATGGCCAGTCGCCCACTCCTATAAAGAATGTACAATCTGCTGAAATATCGAGCAATCTGATCTGCGGAAAGCTCCCTTCCTTTTTTAACAGTTTCTTGCTGCTTGCATCATGAGCTAATTGCATCTTTGCACAGACATCTATAGCAGTCGCTATAGAATCTTGTTGCCTTATGGGTTGTCTTGAGCGCCCAACCAGCTTGGCATACAGGGCTGCTAGACGTAGATGGTGCATCTCGGCGACGTTTCCACTTGGCACTACCCTATGCAAGTAGCTACCAGTCATCTCACTTGTCGTTTCGCCCACTTCTTCTTTATGGTGTGCCGTAAGTAGACTCTCTTTCTTGTCGTATCAGATGCTTTCCTGTGTCCAGGTGGTTTTGAAGACTCTCAAAAGACAGGTATGTCTTTATACATCCATCTTCTGGACAGGAGAGTAGGCAGTGGTTGGTCTTGACGAGGTTGCCTGTGGACCGTTGATCTTAGAATGCCAGTTTGTTGCTGTCTACCAAATGGCAGACAGACAATTAGACGTGTTGCACCCTGGATTGGCCCGAACCGTCTTAGCTGCTCTGGCGTAAAACGTTTACCAGGCCCTACATTGTAGGCTTTCCAAGCTCGGAGATCTCTAGACTCAAAGCAGAAGTTGTTAAGAGCCTGGATATTTTATGGGCTTTCATGGTTTGGCTGTCCTCGTTGACCTTAACAACCGCTTCCAGGCATCCTTTTATTCCACCATACGACTACATTGCAACCTTCATGCCTTTGCACATTTGATGTCGTTTCCTTCGTTGATGAACCTTCGAATGTGACTCTTGACTGTAGCGGTGCGCTTGTCGCATACATCCTTTCCCGCCTGTGGGTCACTAGAATCATACCTGGCTACGTTTATGCCTGCGCGCTCCCCAATGGAGGGCAGGGACAGGACAAGGTAGGCAGAATGATAACAGCCCGAGGAACGCTTTGGTGAGGTGTGGTTTGGCAGCTTTAAGGGTTTCAAGGGTGTGCTTTATTCTTGAAGCAACCGCAAACTAGTTCAAATGCACGTATGTAGGTTGTGAAAATAATAGAGTAAAAATAATACATACTTTAGTCACACTGTAATTTATGGACCGAACATTTTGTTTACAGCTGGTTTCTGTCATGTTTCTCTTTGTGGTGTGCTGTGCGTGTAATATGCCCCCCCCATATAACTACAGGCTACATACGATCATAACAACCAAATGAGATTTATGTACAACGGGCTCTGAGAATTCCTTCGTTAATGCGGCGTTGTCATGGTAGCAAGGTAAAATGTATATACCTTATCCGAGATGTTACATAAAATATCACACGATCTTTAACATAAAGAGTCGAGTTTTCTATGAGTAACTAATCAATGAGGGGCGTAGCATGCTATGATTTGCCTTTTTTTAACATACCAGTCTCAGGCGCGTACACAGGGGGGCGCGCAGGGTGCACGCGCACCCCCCTTGGCGGCCAAAATGTGGGTCATTTTTTATTAAGGTATCTTCAAACGCTAGGCCTTTTCCATGTTACCTATGACAGCGCACCCACCCCTCAGCCAATCCTGGGTACGCGCCTGAGTCTCGCTGTGTTTCTCTGAACTGGCAGGTACAAATTTCATGGCCCAATTCATTATCAGGAGAACCTGGTTTGCGGTTAGGTTGTTAATGATATCGCTCTTCGCTACATCCTGTGTATAGGATAACTTAGTCAATCAAACCAAACAATCAAAACAAGACAAACCGCCCCCAAAAGCTTGTGTCTGACTATGCGCTATTCCCCAACGAGACAAGGATTTTGGATTCGCAGAGGTCGCGTAACAACCAATTTGGTTTAAAAAAAAAATGAAAATACTGCGATTGTGCGCGGCTGTGCACCATTTGTGACTGAATGTCTACCAAAGTCAACAAGATCTTGGCTCATGCTGTCACGCAATGATCAGTGAATCGTTCTTGTGTTGACCCCTGGTGTTGACTCACCTAGTACTTATTGTTTATAAAGAAAGCTGCTTTTTGAAATTATTATAAGCCATACATTTGATTATGTACTACGAGGAACTTGTATTTCAGAAACAAGATGTTTAACAAAAAGATGGTGCACCGATTTATCGATGTGCACTACACTAATTTATCGATTTTGCACAAAGAAGATATTTAGGTCCAGTCGTTGAAAAGTGCAAGAAGGATGTATTAGATAGCAAGACAAGATCATGTTGAGCTTGTAAGTAAATAGTTCAGTAGCCTCGAACAAAAAAACCGGCACTACTGGCACAAATGCGCTTTTCACTTAAATGTCGATTTGAAACTGACATTGTTGCAGTAACGTACATAATTCGTGACGGATATTTATTCGGATATTACCTTCAGTCAACACAGAACTTCATAACTTATATCTTCCATCATTTTAAAACACATAGGCTCCTAATTGACATTGTTGCAGTAATGTACATAATTCGTGAGGGATATTTATTCGGATATTACCTTCAGTCAACACAGAACTTCATAACTTATATCTTCCATCATTTTAAAACACATAGGCTGCAAATTGTAGCCCAAGAATCATTACTGCAATATTTTTTAATGTGAAATTTGATTTTTTTATGTACCATAATCAATAAGTAGTAAGGTGATTAAAATAATTTCTGTTGGAAAAAATACCAAGTCCCGAGAATTTTATTACGGATTTGTTAGGTTTGAAGATGAGTTTGAGTAATGGTATAAACAATTTGCGAAAAGAAAGTTGCGCATCGGAGATATTTGACACTGAAATGGAGCTATTTTGCCCGATCAGTGAAATCATGAGTGACATGGTAGACACGTGTAGCCCTTGATTGGCACCTGTCACTCCAAATGATTTGAAACCTTGGTTGTGAACCAAGAAAGGATGGATCTTTACTCACATAAAACATCATGGAATTCCCTTGTAATCTGTGATCAGGAGTGGAGACAACATTTCATGCTTATTTCAGGCGATTTTCCCGAATTTATGGCCAAAAACCAGGGGGGTGGTCATAACTCCCCCCGGATTATTCCAAAATCTGAACCACTTCGGCAGTTTGAGTTGTTGGGTGGATACTTCAATCTGACCAAGTTTCATTGAAATCGGCGAGATCGCATGTATCACCCCTGCCTGGTACACTACTGGATGCACTCTTAAAAGTTTAATTTTAGGGTTTGTACAATGTATCATACTAATAGTCTTCACTAGAGAAATGCACATTTCTTCTGTTGACAAAAAAAAAGAACGCTAAAATATTTTTGTAAATGACAGGTTATCAGATCTAAGATCTCCTACGTAAATCGTAGACATTATGAATAATTATATTGGGAGAATATAATTTCTTCAACACATGTGGAAATATATGATATCGAATATGGCTATTTTGGGAGACGGAGACAAGCCTATGATACTGAAACAACAGTTTTCAGTGCAAATCGACCTTAAAATGCGTCAGAGATAAACAAAGCAGCTTTTGAATCTGTCTGAATTACTTATTTCTCGACAACAACAAACCCTTAGGTCAATTATATATATGGACGCACAACTAATCCCGCGAGACTTTACCATATTGCCCGGCTTTGAAATCGCTAAAACTAGCAACGAAAACACAAAGGCACGCCTGTAATCTTGGGATTAATGTCTCATGTTGGCCGATAAAATTGTGGGTAAATTCAACAATCCTTACCATGTCATCGACGAATTCTAAAGTCGCTTGCTGTCGAAGAAACTCATCTGTAATTCGCTCTACTTCGGCTTTGTCGACCCCGGCGGATAATTTCTCGCTCAAATCATACGTATCGAGAGTCTAGAATAAATGGGAAATAAAAATATTATTTCTAGGAAGATCTGACGAGAGAATGTAGGGAATTTTTAAGGTTTTCTAGGCTCACCCGTGTGACTCGTTCTCTGATCTTTGTCAGCTCTTCTTGTGTTTCGGTGGCTTTTCTTAACGCTTGGGCTCGGGAATTAGCTTGTAAAATTGCTTGTGCAGGAGCATCGCCTCTTTCCGCCCTCTCTCCTATTCCTTGGATATTCAGCATTCGTTTTAACATTTTTAAGCGTCAGTTTGATGCGTTAGTTAAGCTATTTTACGGCATTTTCCGAAGAGTTTACGTTTGGGACCAGGGACACAAGTGTTGTGTTCTCTGTCTGTTGCTGTGTGACACAGTCATTTTAGCTCATTTGCATACTAGATATATTCAGACACACAAAAATTTAAAGGTATATGTATAAAATTAAAAAAAAAAACCAATTTATGATAGAGTGTCTAGCCATCAGAAAGCCCCTTTTTATTTTATGAACGGGATCTTATTTTGATGGGGTTTGCTTTATTTTATTGTAATGCCAGAGGTCACGGTTCTCCTGTGGATTTTATAGCATGAAAGACTAGGGCGAATAGTGTTCATTTATATAGTTCGGAGCGCGACATTGGAGAGGCGACTTTGCATCTCTAGCCCTCTGGTCGTGGTTGTTTCTGTTCATTTAGTTACTCAGCTAAAAGGTAAGCTTTTCCTTTTTCATAATATTGTTTTGCAATGATATGATAGCTCTAAAACAACGTGCATAATAGAATGTATAGTGATGTTTTCAAGCAGTTTGCTCTGGTATGTTTATGTTATCCCACAATCACAGAAAATGATATCCATCCAAACTTATTTGCATTTCCATTGTATTTATTGCGTCGTTCTATAGAAATCAAGGTATTCTGTAGTGCCCCCTCCCCCCAACCCCCTCCCAACTCTCAAGTTCTTAACCCATTGACTCCTGGCTTTCCACCAGTGCTTTGTGGTTCCATTTTTAATCCCTCGTTGCTGTGCTAATGCGAGCAGAAATTGATGGTTGCTTGTATTTTTCATAAAAATACAGCTATGAGCATAATGGGAGAGTGCCTTCATCATATAGGTTATTTTGGCACAATTGAGTGCTGTGCTTATGGATATTTGCAAGCAAAGTTGAATTAATGGTGATTTTTTCTTGTTTGGCTTTGCCTGGATGAGAAAATAATTTTAATGAATCACCACAGCTCTCCTAAATGCTGTATTTTCTGAAACCAAATTGATTCCAAAATTGTTTACATTGCTATTCTGGGTCTGTATGATCTGGAATTTATTTGTTTGGCTTTGGGGTGAAAAGACTTATAAAAAAACGTCTGACTTTATGAGAGGAGTGTTGACTGGCCCTTGTGAATTTTTCCCTTGATCTCCCAGAATGCCTTGCAGTCCGTAATGGCACCCAAGTGGTTTCACAAGCCTTCAAGGAGTGAATATTGTGTTTTGAGGCCATGGAAATGGACCTGGAGGATCAGAATAAATGTATCTATTTGTGTATTGAGCTGTGTTTGCTGTTCTCTCTCCCTTGTGTGGTATTTTGAGAGTTTTGTTAAGAGGGGTGATTCTGCTTTTTTTCCCTTGTTTGATTCGAAATTTGTCAAAGAACCTGAGCTATTATTTGGCTAAAGATTAGTTGCTATCACCTTGGTTGGATGCATATCTTCAAGACCATTTATCCCTTAGACTGATTCCTGAGTATTATCATCTTGTTGTGTTTATTTTGCAATTATGAATTGTGTGAAAATGTGTGAAACAAGGATCAGTAATGTTTAACATAAGTGCAAAAACTGCTAAATTTTAATCCTCTCTGACAACTCGACAAACACTAAATAGAGACTGGAAAACTTTTAAAGCAAAAAGGGTTTCGTTATTTTCATGGGCACACTCTTCATGTCATTTTTTGCAAGCTTGCCAACGGGCGCCCAAGCTTATAGTTACGAACCTACTCTCGTTACGCAGCGTTATAATTATTTGAATTATTTAAATCATTATCAGTAAACTTTTTTGTAGTTGGAAACAGCGCCTTCTTTGCTATAGGTTCATACAAATGTCTGCAGAATGCCACCCCTCCCCCCTGGTGGACAAGTTGTCTTGGGGTCACATGACCATTGGATGTCAGAGCTACAAAGACTGTAAAGTGTGGCCAGGTGGCAGTAGGGCATGGGACTGGAACGAGACAGGGACAAAGGCAAGTATAGCAATATGATTACAGCATCAACATTTTTTAATTGATATTTTCTTAGAAGGGGGGCTCATTTTGAGAGAGTTTCATTTTATTGCTGTTGTGTCATTCTTTGGAAAATGCTATTAGGGAAAGGTCATTATTTATCGGGGGAAGGGCTGCTAAGTTTAATTTTTTTCCAGTTAAAAAATTGGGACCCTCCCCCAATCTAAAGCACAAAAATGGTGACCCTCCCCCCAAAAGGTGACCAAAAATTAAGGCCCTACCCAAGAACAAAACAAAAAAAGAACTAAAATTATTGTGTGTGTGTGGGGGGGGGGGGGGGGGGAATTTTACATGAATCGAAATTTGTAAATTCATTGATGGAAGTTAATAAAACCAAATAAAACTGTAAAAGATGAAAACTATAGAGTCCACACTTTAGGGTATAATAATTTTCAAAGCCAGCCAAACAAAAGTCATGAAAGAGTAAGCAGAAGGCATCTCACCTTAATTAATCAATTTTGTTGGGGGTCTGGGGTTCTCCCCAGAAAAAATTGAGATTCCAGACTTTTAGAAGGCTTGGAAATTTTTCAGAATGCCTGTTCAAAAAATAAAGCCCTCCCCTAAACCCTGTATCAGGTGGAGATATAAAGATTGCGGTAAAAGTTGTAACCACACAACGTTCTTCAGCAATAACTAAGAAGACATGGAGACGGGAACCGGTTTAGCGCGCGCATATGTTTTCTCATGTAATTTGGTTGACACCTCGATCTACGTCACAAATGACTGGACCCGGGCCTTTCCGTTCACGGCCTTTTTTCCGAAGGTTGACCAAAATACCTCAATATTAAATATTTTATTCGCGCGAACGCGTGTTTTATAGGGTCCATACGAACCACATATTATTTGGAAGATGAAAATATAAAGAATTGACAAAGTCTATCAACTCTGAAAGGTTATATGGACTCTAAGATATTTTCTTAGAAGGGGGACTCATTTTGAGAGAATTCCATTTCATCGCTGTAGTACCATTCTTTGGTAAATGCTATTAATTACTTTAAGATATTTTCTGAGAAGGGGGACTCATTTGGAGAGCATTTCATTTTATTGCTGTAGTACAAAAGATTTTCAGGAGGTTCGAGAAGTCTGTTATTAAAAGAACACATAGTTACTCATCAATAACATTAAAGGCTATTACTGCGTTCCTAAATGGCAAATAAATAGTAAATGAAATTAAATAAAAATGAAAAGTAATAACGTGCATTGGGAAGGGAAGACGTTGACTCTAGGCATTTAGAATAGGTTGTGCATTGCGCCAGTATGGCTGTTGGCCCGCGATGTTCGGTCAGCGGGCTTGTGTAAGAGTTTAGGTCGTTCCCGACCTGGGGCCTCATGGCCGCCATAGTGGGATTATTGCTGTGGTGATTAAACCTGACTTTGTGTCACTTTAAACTTATGGCGTGGTGGCAGCGGTGGGATTATGGACTGTTAATCTCCCGGCCTTCCAACGGAGAAGGAGTATGGCTCTACATAGTGGCATTAAGGACGGTGGCAAGAATTTTGCAAGTCACGCCTGGCGAGCGCGTCCTTGGAAGCAGCTTAGTCACGAACCACGTGGTGATGGCGACCATGAGGCCCGTGCCGTGTTCCAAGTTTATTTCCTTAATTTATTTGATTTGACAGTTTGGTCATTCCGCGAAGAAAAGTCAAGAGTCAGGGCTCGTGTTAGACTGATCTTGGACGTCTGAAGCACTGACAATACCAATGCATTTACGTTCGACATTAGTGTTTATTTGCGAACGCGACTTGGACATTGACATTCCTTCGGGATAGCAAGACAAAACTTGCGAACCCTGAGAGCAAAACAAGGCTTCTCGAACTAACCCTGCAAGTCGTCTGAAGCGCCGACAAGACCCATTTATTTACGTTCGTTTGTGTTTAGTTGCGAGCGCGACTATATCCCTTCGGGAAAACAAGACAAAGACTTGTGAACCATGAGAGCAAAACAAGGCCTCTCAAACCAACTCCGCAAGTCTTCGACGTGCTGACAACATTACCGAGACATTACTGAGGATTTTACCTGTTTTCTTTGCGAGGAGGAACACCGCCTGACATTGGACGAAGTCAAGTCATCAAGAACTGCGGTGAAGTGGGTCTAAGCCACTACTTATGTACTCTTCGAACTTTATTTATTTTGGACACTTATCTTATTTGGGTTTATTTGCCCTCTGCGGGCGAACTTTGACTCTATAGCACTGACTTTAATTGACTACTCCTTAATTCAGTATTCGTTTTATTTCAGGATTTCTTATTTATAGTTTAAGCCTATCCACATTCCATATTTTGTTATCATGTGTAGTTCACCTGTTTCACCCAGCTCACCTCCATTGTAGATGTATTTCCATATCCTTGGTGCATGTGCGCATATTATCAGCCCACATCTGTTTCCATGCCTGTTTTTGTACCCTATTTTGCCTATTTGTGGATCACACCCCCTTTTATGGTGTAATAGTGTTTCTGACATTGTGTATCCCTCCATATTATTTTCACATTTGTTATGTATCCCTCACACTGTATTTGTCATGTTTTGTAGCATCAACCCCACTGTTTCGGTGAGTCTCATATCATTTTGGATATTTTTGTCCCTACATTCCACTTCACATCTGTACTGCATTAAGTCTGTCTCACAACATTTTGTTTGCCAGCACATGTTTTTATCCAGCCCAGATGTGTATTCATTATATCTAAAGTTAGTGGTAACACAATTGTTTACACGTCCTGCCTCATACTGTGTTCATATTCACACCTTGTGCTCTGTGGCATATATGTCCCCACACATGTGTGCATCATATCATGTCCCATCTATCCCTATGCACACAGTCTGTGTTGTTATCACATATACTTACACTCCATATTTGGTTCTGTGCCCCTGTTTTTACACTGTACCACATTGTTATTTCATTCCACTGGCATACCAGATAATTGTAAACCAGCACATACCACGCATTTCACATCACATTATCATAGCCACGCTCATGCGCCTCATTTTGTTTGTGTACTCATTTGTGCATGTACTTGCCTCCTTTTTTTTGTAACTAGCGGGGAAGGTAGAGGAGGAGAAAAAAAAAAGTGGTCACCCCCAACCCCATACATGGTACTGCCGGTAGCCATGTATACTAGTGTTACTATGTAGTCATGTATATACATCTGTATCCACAGTGCGTAGCCATGCATGTCATCACACTGTGCGTATGTAACCCCCTGTGTATGTACACCTGTAATCACGCTAAGTAACCATGTATGTCATCACACTGTGTGTATGTAACCCCTGTGTATGTACACTGGTAGCCACACCATATGACCCTGTATGCCATCACTCATGTGTGTATGTATCCATGTATATGCACACTTGTATCACCCGTTACCATAGCCATGTGTGTGTGCCCCACCTCATTGTGCCTTGCTATACATTCATGCATTTGATATTTTTGTTACCAGTCCGCATTGGTCTTGACTTGTGCAGAGTGTGTTACATTTTATGTTAATCTGCACTCACTGTAGCGTAGGATATTGTTACGCGCCATACCTGTATCTTCCATCTGATTCGTAACGCATGTAAACAGAAAGGAAAAGAGGTTGCGCCAGTATGGCTGTTGGCCCGCGATGTTCGGTCAGCGGGCTTGTGTAAGAGTTTAGGTCGTTCCCGACCTGGGGCCTCATGGCCGCCATAGTGGGATTATTGCTGTGGTGATTAAACCTGACTTTGTGTCACTTTAAACTTATGGCGTTGAATAATTTGAGTTACTGACCAAGTTTTCCATGTCAATTGTCCTGCATGTCTGCCATCTCGATAAAGCTATTGACATAGTCACTTTTTTAAAAGGCTTCTCATTAACTTGTTCATTCTCATTCTGAACTTAGTACTTGCGATAAAGTAGATAAAGGGATTCACACTCGGCTTGACCAGTAACAATGTCAGTACAAGTATCGGCAGAAGAACCACCCTGACCTGCCTCACCTGGTCCGTGCCAATCGCCTGTACACAAACCGCCAACAGGGCCTGTTCTGCACATTCCACCACAAGCCCGCGTACATTTAAGTATGAAGCATGAACATTTAAAATATCTACGAAATGTAAAGAAAACAAAAAAAAAGTCTTTAGTTGATCACATAATTATAATGAAATACAAAAAGAACAAATTCTTTAGTGCTAGATAAAGCTAAGTTCAAATAAATCAAGCTAGGCAGTTCAGCAGAGCAAAGGACTAAGGGGCAGACGATTGTGAGTAACAATAGCTAATGCTTCTATATTGACTATAGTTGACGATGTATGTGTTTATGGAATGGACATTATAATAGTGCAAAATCCAAGTCTTCATAACGCCGCAATGGGCAAAATAGGGCCAACGGTACATAGCTTAGTAGAAGAGTCAGTGTTACAATGAGAACTGTTTTCAGTGCTTTACGTTCTGGCACAGTGTTCAGTGCCGGATTGAAACGTTTGTTTTCGGCGGCAATTGCTACAGATTGGGAGATAAATAAAATGCGAATGTGCATGTATATCACGAAAACGCATAGAACAAGGAGATACAACAACGCATAGAACAAGGAGATAGCCGAGAAAGCCTTGGAGAATATGGCACAAGGAAGATCTAAGTGAGTGATAGTGCTACAGACGCCCCCATGAGATGGCGATGGCCGTGTATGTCTTCTTCTTGGTAACCATAGCGTGGTATCGAAGCGGATGGACTATCGCTATGAATCGATCCATGGTTAAAAGGCACAGTGAGGTAAGCCCTGAAGCACAGTCACGTTAGCGGATAAGTCGAGAAATATGCGTGCGTCACTCTGACACTCTGTGCGTATGGCTGACGTGAGACGACAATGATCCCCCCTGCATGGGATATCTGGACTACTAGACCCGTGAGGACATCGTTCACAGGAAGGCTAAGAAGGAGCAGGTTGGCGGGAACTCGTAGCTCACTCTTGTGCGATAGTTATTATGACAAGAGAGTTGCCAACGATAGACATCACTGGTAGTAGGATGTTCCCGACGACTAGAAAAACGGTAAGCTTTGAGCTCTCCCTGGCGAACTCTTGGTAAACGTGAAGGTGATTTTCCTTTTAAGGAAGAACTCGGCGAAAGCGTCGAACGCATGGACGTCCTTGGTGGCATAGACATGTTTTTCGGTAAAACTCTTAGATCCGACATCGTGAGTCTGTTCGCTTCGTCTGTATGTACTGCTTACCGAAAGAGTTGTTTTTATAATGGTCCTGGCTCGTGTGTCATTCAAAAATTTCCTCACGTTTTTGCTTCGAAAAGGTAACAATAGTATAAAGCACGAAACCACGAGAATTAACCAATTTATACTTGCTACCTTCATCTTTGATTAAGAAAAAATGCATGTTTATCATAGGCTTAATTGATTTAATGGACCATTTTTTTTCAATTGAAACTTTAGCTATATAAAAGGCATCGTGCAATAGATGAAAAGGGTTGTTTTACATTTACCATTCCATTTCTTTTAACACTCATATCTTCTTATGCGGTGCTTTAATGGGACAGAACTAGAGCAAAACAGAGCGGATATAGATAAAAAGGGTTGTTTAAGGAAAGGTATACGTTCCAGAACAGAGGGTCAAAGCAGGGTATGGGGCACTGGGGGCACGCCCCCAATTTTTTCAAAAATAACGGATGAATTACTATTAAAAGCGTTTTATTTTCGAGCTTGTGTGGGCCTTTGAGCAAGCTCCTATAAAATGTTGGCATAAAAGCCATAGAAATTGCACTTTCACCCAACATTTTACTTATGTTTTAGTATACACGTTTTGTACGGTCATCACGTACACGTCAGGAGGTTCTTTTATGCGCCACTCCACCACAAGAATCTGATTGCATCTTGGTCTTTCTCTCTCACCTTCACCTTATGGAACATTTCCTCCACATCCGCAATGCTTGTTATCACTTCCTGCTCACCTACTCAGTCGCTAATGAGATGCATTTGTGTCGTGATGGGGGTTATCTTGGGCCATTACCGAACACCCTATTTTTCTGTATAATTACCATAGATGTATTTTCTTTGGCACAACGAAAGGTTACTTCATTAAAGCATTGCACTGATAGACAATGCTTGTGTGCATTAAATTAATTTTATTTACGTGTATTGTTGTCTGACTGGCTTAATGCGAATTTTTTTTAAACTTTTTTGTGAGACGCGAGGCAGCCGTTTTAGAAAGGGGATGTTATTCGAGTTAGTTATTTTTTTAAACCTTCGTTTTTAGCATAATCCAGGGGTGCAGCCTGCAGATATTGAAGACATCCTCACAAGCAAAGTCCAAATTCTCGTGATCAGCCGAGGGATGAACGGAGTCTTGAAGGTAAACTACGGATTTTCCCCACCGTCTGTTAATTCATCCTTTATCCATCTACCTGCTTGCCTTCGTGTTCCCATCATTTGAATTGTATTGTTCTACAGGTACCGCCTAAGACAGTACAATTTGCTGAAGCAAGAGGCGTTGAAGTTCTTGTGCACTTGACTGAAGATGCTGTAAAGAAGTACAATCAATTAGCAATACAAGGTGCCAGGGTAGGAGGCGTCTTCCATTCGACTTGCTAGATGACAATCGATGTGCTGATCTCTCTTTAGCCCAGAATGCTGTAAAGGAGTGCAATCATAGTTAGCAAAAGAATCTGACCTTCCACTTGTTAGATGACAGCCTGGTGTGGTCTCTCTTCAGCCCTGGAATGCTGTAAGGGATGAGTTGTAATAATAGGATAGCGAGAACAAGGTGCTAGGATGAGAAGCGTCTTCCACTTGTTAGGTGAGAACCTTGGGCATTCCTCTCTATTTAGCCCATGATACTGTAAAGAAGAACAAGTTAGCACGACAAGATGTTACTGTAGGAGGCGTTTTCCATTCCAGTTGCTCTCTGTTTAGCCCATGCTATAAAGGAGGATAAGGTCAAGGGTGTTAGGGAAGGAGACGTGATGAGAAAGTAAGAGCAGATGGATTTTAAATATACTATAAGCAAGACTATTAGCCCATGATACTGTAAAAAAGAACAAGTTAGCAAGACAAGTTGTTACTGTAGGAGGCGTTTTCTATTCCACTTGCTAGATGACAGCCGAGTCCATTAAACTCTCTGTTTAGCCCATGCTATAAAGGAGTATAAGTTGAGGTCAAGGTGTTAGGGAAGGAGACGTGATAAGAGGGTAGGGGTAGATTTTAATATCACGAGGGAAGGAGACGTGATAAGAGGGTAGGGGTAGATTTTAATATATTAATATATTATTATTCTAATATATTATTAGCTAGAATGAGTCGTGTGTAGGAACTGATCCAGGCCGCTGTTGTGAGTCGCTCTTGCACCGGCAAAATTCCTGGGACCGAGCCTAAAGCATGTGACGTCCTAACTGACCCTCAAGCAATCACTTGCATCATAATGTGATATCTTATTTATAAGATCTTAAAGATAGAAGTAATTAGTAATCAAGATTTGACCTGATACAAGCCCGTCAACCATATGATTTGGGAGAGAGACAAGATCTTAAGCTGATACGAGAATCAAGAAGAAGACTAAAAACTTTTTTGATGTTGTGATTTTATCTTATGTTGGCTATGCGTGCCTGTATGTGATATGCTTTACCGGCCGAGTGACGTTATATTGGATGCTATTTAATCTATAACTATGTAGAGTTTTAATTGAATGTAAATAATTTACTTTAATCTTGATAAAGCAATGTCGACAATTGTTATGTCTAGAACGAGACGACATACAAAAACTAACTTTTCATTTTTATATTAAAAACGAGCGTGTTTCTCTAACCAAGAAGTTATATATATAAAAAAAAATTGAACATTCAAAATACCGGACATGCATCAGAACTTTCTTGACCAATTTTCTGTAAGTGGAACTCGCCCAAAGCACTTCTACCCCCTGGAAGTTAGTTTAATATACTTTTAATTGGTGTCATTAAGTGCACTTTATGTTACTGGAGCTGCTATTTTCTTGCCTAAAGGCGCTTTCTTTGTTTTTGAATGACTAGTAATATGTATCTCAGGGCACACATCATTGCTATAATATATTCTTATTACGAAGCCAAGATCGGAACCACCTACACGTCCCATAAGACATGAACAGAAAGCAGCTCCCCTGATTTTATAGCATTTCTCTAACATGAACGACAAGAGGCACTTGCTATCTTGCATCTTGCTATCATCCGTTCTATTGTCTTGTGTCGAAGGTAAGCAAATGTTTCATGTCCTTCCCATAGATGATAAAGTCATACATTGTGAAAGGTTTTCAGCTATCTTGCACCTGTGCATCTAAAGCCCACAGGACAATTTAGCACCAATGCTGTTACCTCCGTACTCTCTGTTGTGTTTTTTTTTTTCTTTTTTTGCATCATTTTTGTTTTAACCTCAGCTCAGTCATTTATCGGATTCGAGGCAAACGCCACACAAGTGAGTGAAGGAGCAGGAATTGTATCCCTTGTGATAGTCAGGACTGGAGACACAAGTGGGAATGACACTGTCAGGTATGCTTTACAAATGATTGCTATTAAATATAATTTTATATCACTGTTATTTTTAATGTTTCCATTGGGATCAACATTGCAAGGAAAGTTATTTCTGCATTATTTCATAATAAAATTATTGATTATGATACGACTAAATGTAACTCTAACTCAGTATCCAATCTAGCTTCCTCCACATTCGACTTAGACAAGCCAAACTATTTGGAGGCAGTGTTTATTATGTATTTTGCTGTTTACAAAGGAAAGTAGACAATAGAACACGGATCAAAGTGATCGATACAAATTAAACCAGGCTTTTCTAGGCGACGCTCCAGGCGTAGCGGCAATCACAACACGATGTGGTGCGTGTGCACGGGCCAACATCGTAATGCAAGCTTATGTGCAACAACAAGGTTGTCAGAAGAAAACGAAAGTATACTATGATTCCCTTTGTCGTTTCTTCTTTAATGATATTCTTTTATGTGATTGCTAATTTTATGAAGTAGAACACTTTACTGGGAAAGACCTAAAAAAGATATTTTTATTCGCAAGGCAAATAATAGGAACAGATCAAAATATTGCGTCAATTGCGTCATTGCTTCTTACAAAACTACAAAAGTGTGCAGTGCAATGTTTAGCCACTTCTCTAAAGAATTTTGTTATAGATTAAATAAATAATTATATACATGTTAAGCATGGAAAAAGTTGTTGAGACTAGTTCCTTGTTCCTCTAAATGTTGTTGTGCTTCTTTAGATTTGTAGCTTGATAACGTTTGTATAAAAGAAAATCATATTGCCTCAAGTGTACTTGGATGCATGTCCATAATCTATTATGATTCTCAAGTTTCAATCATTAAACACGTTTTATACAGATTCACAACAATTGATGGATTCGCCTCGTCTCTGACGGACTACATTGCAATTAGCAACCTGGAAGTGATCTTCTTAACAAATGAAACGACTAAAACAGTTGACGTCTCCATCACCGACGATGACGATATAGAGAACGATGAAGTGTTTTTTGGTAGACTGACCACCATCTCGCCTAACATCACCCTCACCATTGACACAGCGGGCATTACTATTCTGAACGACGATAAAGGTACGTTATATAATGGTATTTGAATTGCAAGCTTTTTCACAGAAACCCTTTTGCGCGAGTCTTTGATTTGCTCTAAAAATGGTACGAATATAGCTTGGGTTACGTCACACTAGCAAGAAGACGAATGACGCCATTGATTACGTCATAACGTTACCAAAACATGTCATTTACATTAAAATCATTATTATTCTAAAACTGACAAATAACATATAAATCAACAACTATAAACATCTTTTATTTACGTAAAAATTCATGTTTATTCTATAACTGTTAAAACATGGATGGAAATGTCAAACCAGTCTAAGGGGCGGTTAACATGGTACAGGAATGAGTTTCATTCAAGGCAACTTTCAAAACAGCCTCCGTAGTAATGATACCTCGCATCAGCTCCTTTTTGATCCTTTCATCATAATAATAGAAAGTATGTGAGCCTTGGGCCATAATACGGTTATCGACCAATTCCACTCAAAATATGACTCATGATTACTGGGAAAAGTGGACATTTTATTTCAAACCAGATGTCAGTTTAGGCCGGTTTTATCCGAAAAGCCATCTCTCTGGGGTAAATTAGGTTAACTAAACTTGTTCACTTTATGGATAATTAGCTTCTATATTGACCCGCGCTCTTGGAAGTCCATTTATCTTGAAGGTTCTTAGTCCAGACGTTAGCGGGAAGAGTTGGAGAGGCGAGCTAACACGACGCGTTTGATAATTCAAGTTAATCACAAACCAAAACCGCATACAACAATCATCACGAAATGCTTATGCGTCCATACACGTTGTTTTTGTGTTGTATCTTCTTTGATAGCCTCGTTCAAATCTCAGCTCAGACATTCATCAAATTCCAAACGAACACAATTCAAGTGAGTGAGGGAGACGGAGTCGTGCCTCTTGTCATAGTCAGGACTGGAAATATAAGCGGCAACGACACCATCAGGTATACTTCAATTCATTTCAAATTTTAAAAACTTTATCAATTTTGTCCCATCGAGGACCGTAAATCCAGAATGATGCAACTCTTAGAAAATTGATGCAAGGAAAAGTGGATGCTGCAAGCACGTCTGAATGTGTCCAGAACCTCCATGTTAACTTTTTCTATTATCTTCTCTAAAAACGCATCACTTCCTATCATCACACCAAGAATGATCTTTAGTTTCAGCACAAGTAACGATACCGCCTCGCCTTTAACAGACTACACCAAAATCAACAACCTCGAAGTGACATTCTTATCCAATGAGACGACTAAAACAGTTAATGTCTCTATCACCGACGATGTCAAGGTGGAGGAAAACGAGACCTTCTACGCGCATCTTACCACGAGTTTATCCAGCGTAAATATAACCGACAACAGAGTATCCATAACTATTCTAGATGACGATAAAGGTGTGTTATTTATAAGTTATAGCATGGCTCGAGGGGAATTTAGTGATCAAATGTCTCCGCAACCGAGGGATGATTAGTTGAAGTTCCGACGCCGCAGTCATCCCGAGGTTGTGGGGACATTTAATAACTAAATTCCCCGAGATGTCACACCATTTAATTACCATTGTAATACCATGATCACCGAGGAAATAAGCTCGTAACTACGAGTAATATTAGGCTGGTTGAGGGCAACACGGTTCAATGGATCAGGCATTGCATACGCATTGTTCTTTTTATCTCTCTATAGACCACCACATTTTCACGAACAATTCTCACACAAGTTGATTTACATAGTTGCTCTACCCAACTACAGTATAGTAATTTGACTTATTAAACAAAACACGCATGCGTAAAGCAATCAAAATCATCCCACATGGATCAAGTCTAACGTTGTTTAGGTATCACGAGTTCAAATTGATCTTTTGGCGCAGGATCTATTCCTGCGCTAATCACTAAGCTGCCTTCCCTAGTGGAAATTTAATTCAAAGACAAGCATCTTGGTTCTACATTTTTCTCATGCGCTGATGTAGAGGGAAATTTTAAAAAAAAGGTTCTTTTGTCTTTTTTCTTAATTTCCCACATTATTAATGCAATTTAGAAACTAAATCTCCCCCATCATTAAAGCATTAGGGAAATTTGGAACCATCTATTGTTTCGAGGGAATTTCGCTAGTAATTGTTCCTCAGAAAACAAAAGAAACCGAGGTGATCAAGATATAATAAGGGCTCTCACTTCAGAATTTTCATTTTAATAATGACATTGAATCAAATTCACCTATTGATGCTATAGCAACGATTGCCTTCATCTCGACTTCATACACTTCCCCGGAAGGCAATGGACTCGTCACTCTGCAGTTATCAAAGACGGACAATTCTGATGTTCCACTAACAGTCAGGTAAGATGAAAGAATAAACTCCTTGTTGCGCTTCATACGCTTGTTTTGAAATGTAGAACGGTTATCACGTTTTAGATTGATTTTGCTTAGCGCTAACTATTGTCTCTTTAACTTTGACATGCATACGCCTGTGTAGGAGGATACACTAGAAAACTTTGAGACAGGTTTTCAAGTAATTGATGTCACATATTTAGTGTCAGCACAGCCAACCTGACGGCCTACACGCCATCTGACTACACGGCCATCAGCGAGACCATCACTTTCGGCCCTAGTGAGACAGTCAGAGAGGTGAACGTTACCATAATAAAAGATGGAAGAGTTGAAAATGACGAAATATTCCAGGCCCTCCTCACTACAAGCAACTTTGCGCAAATTATACTAGAGAACACTACAAGCAACGTCACAATCAAAGATGGCGACAAAGGTAAACTGATGATGTTCAAAATGGTGATGGTTTCCAGAGGTTTAGGTTTCATTAAAGTGTGAACTGAGCTGTGATGATGTTTCGTTGATGAATTCGGAACGCGCTTATACATCTCATTCTTGATATTTTACAGCAACGATTGCCTTCATTTCGACCTCATATACTTCCCTGGAAGGCAATGGACTCGTCACTCTGCAGTTATCAAAGACGGACAATGCTGATATTCCACTAACAGTCAGGTAAGATGAAAGAATAAACTCCTTGTTGCGCTTCATACGCTTGTTTTGAAATGTTGAATGTTCATCCCTTTTAAGATTGATCTTGCTTAAGCGCTAACTATTGTCTCTTTAACTTTGACATGCATACGCCTGTGTGGCAGGATATACTAGAAAACTGTGAGACAGGTTTTAAACTTATTGATGTCTCATATTTAGTGTCAGCACCGCCAACCTGACGGCCTACACGCCATCTGATTACACGGCCATCAGCGAGACCATCACTTTCGCCCCTAGTGAGACAGTCAGAGAGGTGAACGTTACAATAATAAAAGATGGAAGAGTTGAAAATGACGAGATATTCCAGGCCCTCCTCACTACAAGCAACTTTGCGCAAATTACACTAGAGAACACTACAAGCAACGTCACAATCAAAGATGGCGACAAAGGTAAACTGATGATGTTCAAAATGGTGATGGTTTCCAGAGGTTTAGGTTTCATGAAAGTGTGAACTGAGCTGTTATGATGTTTCGTTGATGAATTCGGAACGCGCTTATACATCTCATTCTTATTTTTTTTTACAGCAACGATTGCCTTCATCTCGACCTCATACACTTCCCTGGAAGGCAATGGACTCGTCACTCTGCAGTTATCAAAGACGGACAATGCTAATATTCCACTAACAGTCAGGTAAGATGAAAGAATAAACTCCTTGTTGCGCTTCATACGCTTGTTTTGAGATGTTGAATGTTCATCCCTTTTTAGATTGATCTTGCTTAAGCGCTAACTATTGTCTTTTTAACTTTGACATGCATACGCCTGTGTGGCAGGATATACTAGAAAACTGTGATGTTGATGTTGAGATGTTGAATGTTCATCCCTTTTTAGATTGATCTTGCTTAAGCGCTAACTATTGTCTCTTTAACTTTGACATGCATACGCCTGTGTGGCAGGATATACTAGAAAACTGTGAGACAGGTTTTAAACTTATTGATGTCTCATATTTAGTGTCAGCACCGCCAACCTGACGGCCTACACGCCATCTGACTACACGGCCATCAGCGAGACCATCACTTTCGCCCCTAGTGAGACAGTCAGAGAGGTGAACGTTACCATAATAAAAGATGGAAGAGTTGAAAATGACGAGATATTCCAGGCCCTCCTCACTACAAGCAACTTTGCGCAAATTATACTAGAGAACACTACAAGCAACGTCACAATCAAAGATGGCGACAAAGGTAAACTGATGATGTTCAAAATGGTGATGTTTTCCAGAGGTTTAGGTTTCATTAAAGTGTGAACTGAGCTGTGATGATGTTTCGTTGATGAATTCGGAACGCGCTTATACATCTCATTCTTGATATTTTACAGCAACGATTGCCTTCATCTCGACCTCATACACTTCCCTTGAAGGCAATGGACTCGTCACTCTGCAGTTATCAAAGACGGACAATGCTGATATTCCACTAACAGTCAGGTAAGATGAAAGAATAAACTCCTTGTTGCGCTTCATACGCTTGTTTTGAGATGTTGAACGTTCATCTCTTTTTAGATTGATCTTGCTTAAGCGCTAACTATTGTCTCTTTAACTTTGACATGCATACGCCTGTGTAGGATGTACTAGAAAACTGTGAGACAGGTTTTAAACTTATTGATGTCTCATATTTAGTGTCAGCACAGCCAACCTGACGGCCTACACGCCATCTGACTACACGGCCATCAGCGAGACCATCACTTTCGCCCCTAGTGAGACAGTCAGAGAGGTGAACGTTACCATAATAAAAGATGGAAGAGTTGAAAATGACGAGATATTTCAGGCCCTCCTCACTACAAGCAACTTTGCGCAAATTATACTAGAGAACACTACAAGCAACGTCACAATCAAAGATGGCGACAAAGGTAAACTGATGATGTTCAAAATGGTGATGGTTTCCAGAGGTTTAGGTTTCATTAAAGTGTGAACTGAGCTGTGATGATGTTTCGTCGATGAATTCGGAACGCGCTTATACATCTCATTCTTGATATTTTACAGCAACGATTGCCTTCATTTCGACCTCATATACTTCCCTGGAAGGCAATGGACTCGTCACTCTGCAGTTATCAAAGACGGACAATGCTGATATTCCACTAACAGTCAGGTAAGATGAAAGAATAAACTCCTTGTTGCGCTTCATACGCTTGTTTTGAAATGTTGAATGTTCATCCCTTTTAAGATTGATCTTGCTTAAGCGCTAACTATTGTCTCTTTAACTTTGACATGCATACGCCTGTGTGGCAGGATATACTAGAAAACTGTGAGACAGGTTTTAAACTTATTGATGTCTCATATTTAGTGTCAGCACAGCCAACCTGACGGCCTACACGCCATCTGACTACACGGCCATCAGCGAGACCATCACTTTCGCCCCTAGTGAGACAGTCAGAGAGGTGAACGTTACCATAATAAAAGATGGAAGAGTTGAAAATGACGAGATATTTCAGGCCCTCCTCACTACAAGCAACTTTGCGCAAATTATACTAGAGAACACTACAAGCAACGTCACAATCAAAGATGGCGACAAAGGTAAACTGATGATGTTCAAAATGGTGATGGTTTCCAGAGGTTTAGGTTTCATGAAAGTGTGAACTGAGCTGTTATGATGTTTCGTTGATGAATTCGGAACGCGCTTATACATCTCATTCTTATTTTTTTTACAGCAACGATTGCCTTCATCTCGACCTCATACACTTCCCTGGAAGGCAATGGACTCGTCACTCTGCAGTTATCAAAGACGGACAATGCTAATATTCCACTAACAGTCAGGTAAGATGAAAGAATAAACTCCTTGTTGCGCTTCATACGCTTGTTTTGAGATGTTGAATGTTCATCCCTTTTTAGATTGATCTTGCTTAAGCGCTAACTATTGTCTCTTTAACTTTGACATGCATACGCCTGTGTGGCAGGATATACTAGAAAACTGTGAGACAGGTTTTAAACTTATTGATGTCTCATATTTAGTGTCAGCACCGCCAACCTGACGGCCTACACGCCATCTGACTACACGGCCATCAGCGAGACCATCACTTTCGCCCCTAGTGAGACAGTCAGAGAGGTGAACGTTACCATAATAAAAGATGGAAGAGTTGAAAATGACGAGATATTCCAGGCCCTCCTCACTACAAGCAACTTTGCGCAAATTATACTAGAGAACACTACAAGCAACGTCACAATCAAAGATGGCGACAAAGGTAAACTGATGATGTTCAAAATGGTGATGGTTTCCAGAGGTTCAGGTTTCATGAAAGTGTGAACTGAGCTGTTATGATGTTTCGTTGATGAATTCGGAACGCGCTTATACATCTCATTCTTATTTTTTTTACAGCAACGATTGCCTTCATCTCGACCTCATACACTTCCCTGGAAGGCAATGGACTCGTCACTCTGCAGTTATCAAAGACGGACAATGCTAATATTCCACTAACAGTCAGGTAAGATGAAAGAATAAACTCCTTGTTGCGCTTCATACGCTTGTTTTGAGATGTTGAATGTTCATCCCTTTTTAGATTGATCTTGCTTAAGCGCTAACTATTGTCTCTTTAACTTTGACATGCATACGCCTGTGTGGCAGGATATACTAGAAAACTGTGATGTTGATGTTGAGATGTTAAATGTTCATCCCTTTTTAGATTGATCTTGCTTAAGCGCTAACTATTGTCTCTTTAACTTTGACATGCATACGCCTGTGTGGCAGGATATACTAGAAAACTGTGAGACAGGTTTTAAACTTATTGATGTCTCATATTTAGTGTCAGCACCGCCAACCTGACGGCCTACACGCCATCTGACTACACGGCCATCAGCGAGACCATCACTTTCGCCCCTAGTGAGACAGTCAGAGAGGTGAACGTTACCATAATAAAAGATGGAAGAGTTGAAAATGACGAGATATTTCAGGCCCTCCTCACTACAAGCAACTTTGCGCAAATTATACTAGAGAACACTACAAGCAACGTCACAATCAAAGATGGCGACAAAGGTAAACTGATGATGTTCAAAATGGTGATGGTTTCCATAGGTTTAGGTTTCATTAAAGTGTGAACTGTGCTGTGATGATGTTTCGTTGATGAATTCGGAACGCGCTTATACATCTCATTCTTGATATTTTACAGCAACGATTGCCTTCATCTCGACCTCATACACTTCCCTGGAAGGCAATGGACTCGTCACTCTGCAGTTATCAAAGACGGACAATGCTGATATTCCACTAACAGTCAGGTAAGATGAAAGAATAAACTCCTTGTTGCGCTTCATACGCTTGTTTTGAAATGTTGAATGTTCATCCCTTTTAAGATTGATCTTGCTTAAGCGCTAACTATTGTCTCTTTAACTTTGACATGCATACGCCTGTGTGGCAGGATATACTAGAAAACTGTGAGACAGGTTTTAAACTTATTGATGTCTCATATTTAGTGTCAGCACCGCCAACCTGACGGCCTACACGCCATCTGACTACACGGCCATCAGCGAGACCATCACTTTCGCCCCTAGTGAGACAGTCAGAGAGGTGAACGTTACCATAATAAAAGATGGAAGAGTTGAAAATGACGAGATATTCCAGGCCCTCCTCACTGCAAGCAACTTTGCGCAAATTATACTAGAGAACACTACAAGCAACGTCACAATCAAAGATGGCGACAAAGGTAAACTGATGATGTTCAAAATGGTGATGGTTTCCAGAGGTTTAGGTTTCATGAAAGTGTGAACTGAGCTGTTATGATGTTTCGTTGATGAATTCGGAACGCGCTTATACATCTCATTCTTTTTTTTTTTACAGCAACGATTGCCTTCATCTCGACCTCATACACTTCCCTGGAAGGCAATGGACTCGTCACTCTGCAGTTATCAAAGACGGACAATGCTAATATTCCACTAACAGTCAGGTAAGATGAAAGAATAAACTCCTTGTTGCGCTTCATACGCTTGTTTTGAGATGTTGAATGTTCATCCCTTTTTAGATTGATCTTGCTTAAGCGCTAACTATTGTCTCTTTAACTTTGACATGCATACGCCTGTGTGGCAGGATATACTAGAAAACTGTGATGTTGATGTTGAGATGTTGAATGTTCATCCCTTTTTAGATTGATCTTGCTTAAGCGCTAACTATTGTCTCTTTAACTTTGACATGCATACGCCTGTGTGGCAGGATATACTAGAAAACTGTGATGTTGATGTTGAGATGTTGAATGTTCATCCCTTTTTAGATTGATCTTGCTTAAGCGCTAACTATTGTCTCTTTAACTTTGACATGCATACGCCTGTGTGGCAGGATATACTAGAAAACTGTGAGACAGGTTTTAAACTTATTGATGTCTCATATTTAGTGTCAGCACCGCCAACCTGACGGCCTACACGCCATCTGACTACACGGCCATCAGCGAGACCATCACTTTCGCCCCTAGTGAGACAGTCAGAGAGGTGAACGTTACCATAATAAAAGATGGAAGAGTTGAAAATGACGAGATATTCCAGGCCCTCCTCACTACAAGCAACTTTGCGCAAATTATACTAGAGAACACTACAAGCAACGTCACAATCAAAGATGGCGACAAAGGTAAACTGATGATGTTCAAAATGGTGATGGTTTCCAGAGGTTTAGGTTTCATTAAAGTGTGAACTGAGCTGTGATGATGTTTCGTTGATGAATTCGGAACGCGCTTATACATCTCATTCTTGATATTTTACAGCAACGATTGCCTTCATCTCGACCTCATACACTTCCCTGGAAGGCAATGGACTCGTCACTCTGCAGTTATCAAAGACGGACAATGCTGATATTCCACTAACAGTCAGGTAAGATATAAGAATAAACTCCTTGTTGCGCTTCATACGCTTGTTTTGAAATGTTGAATGTTCATCCCTTTTAAGATTGATCTTGCTTAAGCGCTAACTATTGTCTCTTTAACTTTGACATGCATACGCCTGTGTGGCAGGATATACTAGAAAACTGTGAGACAGGTTTTAAACTTATTGATGTCTCATATTTAGTGTCAGCACCGCCAACCTGACGGCCTACACGCCATCTGACTACACGGCCATCAGCGAGACCATCACTTTCGCCCCTAGTGAGACAGTCAGAGAGGTGAACGTTACCATAATAAAAGATGGAAGAGTTGAAAATGACGAGATATTCCAGGCCCTCCTCACTACAAGCAACTTTGCGCAAATTATACTAGAGAACACTACAAGCAACGTCACAATCAAAGATGGCGACAAAGGTAAACTGATGATGTTCAAAATGGTGATGGTTTCCAGAGGTTTAGGTTTCATGAAAGTGTGAACTGAGCTGTTATGATGTTTCGTTGATGAATTCGGAACGCGCTTATACATCTCATTCTTATTTTTTTTTACAGCAACGATTGCCTTCATCTCGACCTCATACACTTCCCTTGAAGGCAATGGACTCGTCACTCTGCAGTTATCAAAGACGGACAATGCTAATATTCCACTAACAGTCAGGTAAGATGAAAGAATAAACTCCTTGTTGCGCTTCATACGCTTGTTTTGAGATGTTGAATGTTCATCCCTTTTTAGATTGATCTTGCTTAAGCGCTAACTATTGTCTCTTTAACTTTGACATGCATACGCCTGTGTGGCAGGATATACTAGAAAACTGTGATGTTGATGTTGAGATGTTGAATGTTCATCCCTTTTTAGATTGATCTTGCTTAAGCGCTAACTATTGTCTCTTTAACTTTGACATGCATACGCCTGTGTGGCAGGATATACTAGAAAGCTGTGAGACAGGTTTTAAACTTATTGATGTCTCATATTTAGTGTCAGCACCGCCAACCTGACGGCCTACACGCCATCTGACTACACGGCCATCAGCGAGACAATCACTTTCGCCCCTAGTGAGACAGTTAGAGAGGTGAACGTTACCATAATAAAAGATGGAAGAGTTGAAAATGACGAGATATTCCAGGCCCTCCTCTCGACAAGCAATTCCGCGCAAATTACACTCAAAAACTCTACAAGCAGCGTCACAATTAAAGATGATGACAAAGGTAAATATTTGACTGGCACAGTATTTTTTTTGTCTTATTGTCGAATTCACTTTGAAAAATTGATGCTAGAGAGCCCGTAAAACGTACTTGAGTAAGTATTGTGTTATTGCTTTGCAGCCACGATTACTTTCAAGAGCACATTGTACACTACTACTGAAGATAGCGGATTTGTAACCGTTATTTTATCAAAGACGGACAACGCTGATATCCCATTAACCGTCAGGTAATAGAACGGTTATAAAAATCGTTCAACCTTTTCATTTTGAGTTTGATTTGCATGATTTTGATGTCGAAGATATCGTAAGTGATGTAAGGGACGTAAGGGACCATCACATTTTAATCCACACTTTCGGCGCTAGAAGGTCGTGTGCGTATCACGGGGTCAAAGTCCGAAAACTCTTGAACAGCCCGCGTTGGACTTTGACCCCGTGATACGCACGTGCTTTCTAGCGCGAAAGGGTAAATTGTATTTGTAACTTTTGTTTCTTCCAAAGCTTGAGCACATCTGGCTTGACAGCCACATCATCGTTGGATTACACTGCCATCAGTAATCAAGGCGTCACACTCGAATCTTATGAAACTACAAAAGGCTTCAATATCACCATAGAGACCGATATTAGGGTGGAGACGGACGAAGAGTTCCAAGCTTTTCTTTCCAACCCGAACCCAGCTCAGATCGAGCTTGGGGACCAAGCGGCAAACATTACCATAAAGGATGATGACAAAGGTATGGACGGCCTACAAGTAATATGTGTGCTATTGCAGCTCATCACAGTAATCCCTGAAGTACGAGAGATAAACCCATTCAAAACTAAGGGCAAAAGAGCCAAAAGGCCATATTTAGCTGCTGGATTTTTTTAGGAATTTACAGAATATAGTAATAATACTTTTAGTATTTTTCTGGCCTCTTCACCATGGTAGTTATTTTGCTCATTTGTGATTGCTAGTTGCTTTTTTAGCGGCAGTATCGGGGGCGGAAGATTAATTATGAATAATGAATTATGGCTGTAAAATGGTTGGAAATAATGAATTATTGGTTTCAAAACTAAACGAAATTATAAAGTTTATCATAAGAATGAATTATATGAATAAATCCGATTATGAATTATTGAGAAAAATGATGACATGAATAATGAATTATCGAAATAAAATAAGCAGCAATAATGAGTTATGGCTGGTAAATAATTCATCTTCCGCCCCCGAGGCAGCACACTATAGCTGCAACGTCGTGTCATATTGCTTGTGCAAACCCTGCTGGAGATATCGTTCACCATGAAAGAACATACTGGCAAAATTATCAATAAATTATTTTCTATGATAAAACTTGTCTCTCCAGCACCAATGAAACAATTTGTCTCCAATTAGTCTCATTTTTGTACCTGAAAAGGGAGCTTGCCTCGGGAGTACTCCTATCTGAACGTTTTACTAAACCTGGCTGTAACTAGAAAAATATGAGAATTATTCTGTCCTTTAACTAGGTAAAATGTCTCATTTTTCTTTAGAACAGCATCTAACGCTTTTGTGCTCCCCCTCTAGCCACAATTGGTTTCAAGTCTGCGGCGTATAATGTCACAGAGGATCAAGGTTTTGTGACGATCGAGGTGACGAAATCAAACAATGCAGATGTACCTCTGACAGTTAGGTATGACTTTTTATCTGAACCTGTGGGTCACCTCTTATGGATGTGCATTTTGTTGCAAGATTGTGTTCTGATTTTTCTTTGTTTGCCTATAAAACAAATTTCGTGTCTCTTTACACAATATGTTCTTCATATTTTCTATGAATTTTCAAGCGTAAAAATTTGTTCCTCGTATTTTTTATGAATTGTCAAATGTGAGGGTTTAAAGCAAGCGACTTCTCGCTAAGAATTTCAACAGCAAAGACCCATTTCCATATCAAACGTGATTATGATCATGGAAAGCCAAGGTGTGAAATTATACTGTGTATACTGTGGAAAATGAAGTAGCACCTTCATCCCTCATCTAAACAACGCAGCATTTTATATCTGAACATGCATTTGCAATATTCTGTAGTTCTGCGATTTGATTAACGTACGTTCACCGTATTTGCATAACCATTAGCTTGAGCACCGCGGATCTAACAGCCAAGTCAGCCTCTGACTATATCGCTATCTCCAACCGTATTATCACCTTCAAACCTGGAGAAACCTCCCATGAGATGAACATAACCATAAAAACGAACGAAATAGTGGAGAGAAACGAAGAGTTTAAGGCTGTTCTCACAACTAGTAACTCGGCGCAGATCGCATTCCAAATCCCAGAGAGCAAAGTTACCATTAACGACGATGATAAAGGTTAGTATGCTGAGTGCGTCGTGTGTGATAAAGGTTAGTATGCTGAGTGCGTCCTGTGTGATAAAGGTTAGTATGCTGAGTGCGTCGTGTGTGATAAAGGTTAGTATGCTGAGTGCGTCGTGTGTGATAAAGGTTAGTATGCTGAGTGCGTCGTGTGTGATAAAGGTTAGTATGCTGAGTGCGTCGTGTGTGATAAAGGTTAGTATGCTGAGTGCGTCGTGTGTGATAAAGGTTAGTATGCTGAGTGCGTCGTGTGTGATAAAGGTTAGTATGCTGAGTGCGTCGTGTGTGATAAAGGTTAGTATGCTGAGTGCGTCGTGTGTGATAAAGGTTAGTATGCTGAGTGCGTCGTGTGTGATAAAGGTTAGTATGCTGAGTGCGTCCTGTGTGCAATAGATGATTTCACTGGCAATAAGGGACCGGTCCTTCGATGGGGGATGTGGTGGGGGATAGTAAAACAAGCTTAGCCTTTAAAGTGCACAGAAACCTGCAATGGAAATTCCGCAAAGAAAAAAGCCAACTTTCTTTAAATACAATCGAAAAAAAAGTATCGTGCATGAAAATAAATGCCCTATTCTCCTTTCGTATATGTTACGGTCTTCCCAAAAATTGTTTAGTTTGGGTGCTCTTGCGAAGGTTCCAGGGAGGAGACTTGGATAATGGTTAGGGGTGAAAGTAAAAGAGGAGAGGACGATTGGGCTGAGAAACTGTTGGACAAGGGAAAAGAGGGTAAAGGATTTAAAAGGATGTCTAAGTACAACAGGAATGAAATTCTTAACCAGAAACTGAAAAGATTACTAACCTTTATATTTTTTTTATAGCACGCATTGGGTTTACGAATACATCTTACGTGGTTATCGAAGGGCACGGCTACGTCACCGTGACGATAACAAAAGAGGGAGAATCTGACATAGACCTTGCTGTAATGTGAGTCATATTTTGTGTATATTTGTTTATATATAATTTTGCTTTGTTGACGTTGATGAAGATGGAGATGATGGAGAGTCGATGCTATTTCATGTAAAATGTTTTTCCTTTTCTTCACAAATTAATTTTCATGCTTTTAGTTCCTTATTAGTAACGTTTTGTTATTTTCTTTCCGCAGCATGGATACTGTACTTGTAAGCGCGTCATCACCGCTTGACTACGTCGCCTTTGTAAACCGTGAAGTCTTGTTTCCTGCAGCTTCCCCTATCAACATGGTGAACATCACCATAGAAACAGATGGCAGGGTGGAATCCCATGAAGTGTTTCGGGCCAAACTAACGGTCGACACAGCCAACAGGCCGCATATTGAACTCGTGACGCCCCTGACGGAGATTACCATTGTAGACGATGATAAAGGTAAAAGGATTTTGTGTGTTATCGTGGCAGTTCTAGCACTTTTAGGTCAGATAACTTGAAGGGGATAAGAGATTTCTTAAGCTAGCTCGTGCCCTAACCTTGGTGTTACGAGCTGCTACTACTATTATACTACTAAAATCCTACTTTTAATTAGTGGACTATACTATATATACTACTATAATCCTACTATTAGTTAGAGGACTATACTATATATATATATTACTATAATACTACTATTAGTTAGAGGACTATACTATATATATATTACTATAATACTACTATTCGTTAGAGGGCTATACTATATATATTACTATAATCCTACTATTCGTTAGAGGGCTATACTATATATATTACTATAATCCTACTATTAGTTAGTGGACTATACTATATATACTACTATAATCCTACTATTAGTTAGTGGACTATACTATATATATATTACTATAATCCTACTATTAGTTAGAGGGCTATACTATGTATACTACTATAATCCTACTATTAGTTAGAGGACTATACTATATATACTACTATAATCCTTCTATTAGTTAGAGGACTATATTATATATATTACTATAATCCTACTATTAGTTAGAGGACTATATTATATATATTACTATAATCCTACTATTAGTTAGAGGGCTATACTATGTATACTACTATAATCCTACTATTAGTTAGAGGACTATACTATATATACTACTATAATCCTTCTATTAGTTAGAGGACTATATTATATATATTACTATAATCCTACTATTAGTTAGAGGGCTATATTATATATATTACTATAATCCTACTATTAGTTAGAGGGCTATACTCCAGTATAGTTAGAGGGGCTTCCTCTGACTCCCATGTTACCCATGTAACACCATCACCACCACCACTTCTATGGTTTCCACACTTTTTGTTCACGAAACTTTCGTTTCAGCGATCATTGGTTTCAATGCCACTACCTACAGTGTCGCTGAAGGCCAGGGCTTTGTTGTCGTTGAAATAACCAAGTCAGGACACACAGAAACAACGCTTATCGTCAGGTATAACTATCTTTTCTGCATGGTTTTCTAGGAATTTCTAAGAAGTTGATTTTCCAAGGACGTCCAACCAAGTCAAGACCAACACTGGACTGATTTGATGATATGTTTCCTCCATTTTTCTCCAGTGACCATTATAAACTATACTTTTCACTTTCTCTTTCATACTTGGAAAGGTACTCATTTTAATAGTTTCTCCCGTTTACTTTTAAACCATTTGTCTTTCCTTAGGATAAGCACCGAAGACGGTACAGCGAAATCCTCATCCGACTTCATCGCTATAAATAACCAAGATGTCATCTTTGCGCCTGACGAAAATGCTAAACTCGTCAACATCACCATAGTAACAGACAACATAGTTGAGAATGATGAGGTGTTTGTCATCACTCTGACGTCAGTAAACACGTCATCAATAACATTGAACCAGTCAACCGCATATGTGAACATCTTAAACGACAATAAAGGTATGGCCGTGGGTATTGTGAATATTGTAGTTCAAAAGAAACTTAAACGCGGTAAAAAAGAAAAAGTCCGTGATAATTGTTGGCCCAGCAAAGTTGATGCTGTTTGTACACCATGCTGGCAGGTGAAATAGTTGGCCAGCATTTGCTTTGTTTATGGTCAGGCGAGCTAGACTTAGCAAGAAATGCTAAGCATGACTTTGTTAACAATTGGATGGAAAAAAAATGCAAAAGAAAATGTATGTCTTTGTTAACAAGTGGATGTTAATAAAACTGCAAAAGAAAATGCATGTCTTGTTAACAAGGGACTGTTAATAAAACTGCAAAAGAGAATGCATGTCTTGTTAACAAGTGGCTGTTAAGAAAACTGCAAAAGAGAATGCATGTCTTGTTAACAAGGGGCTGTTAATAAAACTGCAAAAAGGAAAGCATGTCTTTGTTAACAAGGGGCTGTTAATAAAACTGCAAAAGAGAATGCATGTCTTTGTTAACAAGGGGCTGTTAATAAAACTGCAAAAGAGAATGCATGTCTTTGTTAACAAGGGGCTGTTAATAAAACTGAAAACGAGAATGCATGTCTTTGTTAAAAAGTGGCTGTTAATAACACTGAAAACGAGAATGCCTGCCTTTGTTATCGTATTCATTGTGAAATTACAAATATTATAACAAGCAGTAGCTGAAAATAAGACTTCAACGAGAATGCATGCTTTTGTTATAGAGTTATGGTTTTAAATTCCATTATCTATTTGCAACTGATATAACAAGCAGCTGAAAATAAAACTGCTAAAGGTCGGACTTACAAGGTGTTTCTGTTTATATATTTTATGTTGTTCTTTCCTCTCTCGTGTTTTTCTTGTTTTAGTGACGGTGGAATACGTGGGCAATAAGTCGCGCATATCAGCTAAGGAAGGTGAGACAGTCGAGCTTACCTACGGAATCACCAATGGAGCCAGCGATGTCAACTTCACTATTCGGTGAGTGCGCAATGACCCTGAAGTCCTCATGGAGCATCATCTACACTAACAATTTTTAGTTGACAATTTTTATTTGCGTGTGTAGATGGAGCAAATTGGACAATTTTTATGTGGCAACTATAGTTACTCAAAAGCTAGCAGGTTTGCTTTTTCTTTGCAATTAAAAATTGTCACATATGAAAAACCTCTGAGTTTTGACCAACAATTTTGTAAAATAATTTAGCCCAAATTAATACGTCGTTCTCAACTCGAATTGATCGTAGAAATGTCTTCTTTCGTTTAAATCCTCCACTGACGATAAGATATATTCACTAAAGAATTTCTCTTGAATATGGATAAGCTGGTTATGCAGGTATAGATTACTAGGGTGATTTGTGGTTTTTCTTCGTATGAAGAGACGATTTTCTGCGTTTTCTATCCCAAATAAACTTTCAGCAAACTTAAAATTGTCGCGCGCGTTGCAAAATCATTATGGCGAGAAATTGTCAAAACACAGGGAGTTTGAAGCCGATTTTCCGTTAAGTCAATGATTCTAGATAAAATGACAAATAATAAAACGACAAATAAAATGCCGTTTTAGTGTGAAGATCTATAACCTCGGGAGTAAAAATCCAGTTTTCGATGGTCATTTTACAAATCAACTCGCTATTTCGAGCTTTGGAGGTGAGCGGTCTGGTATCGCGAGGTCCGGATCGTAGGATACCGGACCTCACGAGAGCCAATCAGAGCGCGCGATTTGATGGATACCGGTCGCCGAAAAAATAAATTGTCTTTTCTCGGCAGACTTTATCCCAGCCCTATTTCAACAACAGCGGGCGAAGATGACTTCTATTACAACGACAGCTTAACGTTTCTGCCTGATATCTCAAGAATGATGACAAATGTTACAATCGTTAGCGATAGGGAGGCTGAAGGGAATGAATCGATCGCTCTGGTTGCGAAAAGCCTGGACCCAAGGGTTGTGATTGGTGCAAAAGAAATGGTCGTCATTCTCATTGATGATTCTGTTGACAGAGGTATAGTTGACCGCTCGATACACTTGCCAAACAATTGTTTTTTATCAAATTTAATTCTGATAATGTTTTGTCAATCGATTTACTCTAAAGGACGAGCAGTATTTATTTAAGATTCGCCAGAGGTATACATGCTACTAATACCAAATCTTTCCATTCTCTAGCAAGTAAACAAGAACAGAAAGAAACACTAACCAGAGGTAAGAAAGCCAATGACTGTTATGGCATTTGGAGTTAAAAAGAGAACAAATGGAAATGGTCGCTAAGGGATATGAATTACCGTGATTGCTCGAATAAGCGCAGGGGTGCACATTTCAGTTTTTACATCCAGGCGAGGCCCTTTTCGTTACTTTAGTTATTTCCCCTCTTGTATTCAGCACACTTCGTCATCGGAGACGTTTATTGGAGCGATTGCGGCAGATGCCCTGTCATTCAAGAGTGTATATTTTCTCTTTCAGACAAAGATATAAGCCAACAATACTTCGTGTTGGTAGCTGTCGCTGCCGGTCTCTCATGTGCTCTCTTACTTATTGTCATAATCGTTATCATCATCATTTGCAAAAGGTTAGTATCTGGCCCGGGAAGACCTACCTTGGTCCCAGAGCCTCGCTGGCCACTAAATAGAGAGACGCACGAGGCTCTGAATCAGGGCAGGGAAGACCTGAAATTCCACACTTTGGCTTGTTGAGACACGTTCATAGTTTACTGGAATATTGCATGTGATTGGTCAGAACAAACATTTCACACATACTTCACTATTTACGGTTTTTTCTCTCATATACCATCAAATAACACAATCATTACGTCTTACAGCAGGCTGATGGCAGAATACAAGACATACTAAAAAGGGCATCATATCTTGGCATCTTACACCGATCCTCTGGTTGCAGCAAGCAGGCCATGTGTTTAGGAACCAAGCAAAGTCAAGAAAAAGGTTCACAATTTTATCAGATACGCGAATGATGACTTCAAGCATTTTAACTCGTATCAGCAGGGATGTATAAAGGAGGGGGGATTTTCTAGGTAGCATAGTCAAAATGCTAGTATTCATACTGAAGAATTCGCCGCTTACTGACTCATGACAAGTATTTTCTCAGATTGCGCCCCCGCTCACCCAGTGAAAGTAATTTGCTAAAAGGGAGTTTGGGTAAAATGCATTACCACTAGTTCTAAAGGTGCGGAGCTTCCGAGATTTTTTAAACATGAATATCAGATATACTGTATAACATCGATACACATTTGGATTCCTAAGGAGATTGGAGAAGAACATATACCCAGGGCTGTTTTACACATAGATATTGTGCCAAACATGCAACAAAGCCAAACGTAACATGTTTATTATTATTGCATTTGTGATAAGTTTAATATTCATATCACACTGTATTATTATTAAATAGAATATGAAAATAAACATTTGGTGTAAAAATTCAAGAGTTTCAGCTGCTTCGAAGTTCGATTTTGTACTAGCTGTTGCAATAAGCTTATTCACATGTCTAGGTTAGTTTGTAACCAGGAAGAGAAAACAAAGACGTTCAGGGAGGGGCGTGGCCAAGGGAACAGGGTGCATGTTGTCCCATTTTAGAAAAATAATATAAAGACGAAACTTTTTAAAACAATGAAACGATACTGGTAATGATATATTCACAGTAGTTGTGCCTGGCACCCCTTTACTGTCACACCCATATAGACTTTGTCAGAGAAGGTACGGGCCACCCCCACAAGGCTTTGTAATGGTTTGCATGTACACCAGTGTCTTTATTTACATATATAAACGATAAATAAAATCTAGTATGTATACATATTGTATTAAGGACCACGCTATGCTTATATATATAAATTGAAATCGCCTCCCAATGCGTATGGTATGCTTTGGAGAGAGTTCACTTTACCTAACAGCTCTCTATTTTTACGCACGACAGTTCTCAGTCGCTGCACCACACCACATCCAAGCATTTAGAGAAGACAAATGAGTAATACACGCATCCATTCCCTGATGGTTGGTGCAATACTGCTTTTGAAAGGAAATTTTCGTGAGGGGATCCTCTAATAGAACTTTTACCAGTCAGTGGGTCGCGCTCATAACGACAGGACTACATCCTCATCCACAATCGTCGTCGAATTCTGAAAAACAAAACCGCAAAATGTATCGTTGAATCCGTAGAACCAGCATATGTGTTCTTGTTGCTTCACCACATCTCTTCAGTAGATCCCTTCCCTCTTGAATGCCTATCTAAATACGACTGCTATCAATTAGTATACATAGAAATCTTTCGCGCAGTTCGTTGCTGATCGCTATCACCACGAGAATCCGGTTGGTTGTATTTTCTTCGCCTTTTTCCCACTCACTCCAACAGACAATATCACCCTCTACTAGCTTTGGGGCTTTTCCTCCGCAATGACTGCTTGTTGTTGTTCCTCCCTCGAGTTCTTTTTCTTAAGTTCTGTTTCCATGGTCTGGCCCATACCGACGTAATAATCCAAAGCTTTTCGTACCGGCGAAACGATGTGATCCTGAGGAAAAAGAAGCAGTGAAATCGGTCTGTGTGACCAACATTCAGTGTATCCCTATCGACCTCCGTCAGTACCAGATTTTTTTTTTACTGAGGGGGGAGTTTGTGTGTGTGGGGGGGGGGGGGGGGGAGGGGGTGAAGGTGCACAGTCAGGTATTATATGGGAAAAAAGATTTTCACGTTCCTTCAATAGGAAATAACTCAAGTCTTGTAATAGGAAGGGAGGGGTTGCATCCCCTCTTACTCTATAAGTTACCTCTAAGATGGGAAAAAGCTCTCCCAGCGCCTCAAACAGGGGGACCAACACGAACTTGATAAAGCCAATTTGAGCAGAAGGTTTCGTCACCTGGAAAGAGTATCAGGAGAATCAGACAGGCCGTTCCACCTGGGGTAATGAAGTAAATATACATTCGGAAAACAAAAAGCATTATCTCGCATGTGCTACCATCCGGGGTAATGGAATGAATATTAAATACATCCGGGAAACAGGAGCATTCAACAAAGTGGTGTCTCATGTACTATCATCCGGGGTAATGGAATGAATATCAAATATATCCGGGAAACAGGGGCATTCGACAGAGTGTGTCAGTACGCAGCTCTTAGAAGCTGCAATTTGATTGGGCAAATGAACAATATCCGCACCTCGACACAAAGAACGAGAAGAATAGAGACAAAAGAACTTCATTGTAGAACAAAGATAATAGGAGACAAAGCAGCTGCGTACTTCTCGACAGAGCTATGTCGCATGTACTACCATCCGGGGTAATGGAATGAATATCAAATTCGTAATAGAATCAAGTTTATTTCATACCTTATCTCTGTCCATGAAGGGGGCAACAGGTAGACCTTCAAGTTTCTCCACGTCACTCTGACAGATAGGAAATAATATGACATCGACACGCATGGGTGTAGGTGCGACAAAAAACATTGGCACACCACAAGAAACAACCAGAACAACAACGGTTGGCCATAGGGACGTTAGGTTTGGGTTGCATTTGCTTAAACACCTATTAAAAAAACGTCACTGTAAATGGCGAATGGTGCATCAAAACAAAAAGCTGTTTCTTGTAACTATAAAAAAAAGGAAATCGCACGAGTTATTTTAATAGTTTTTTCCTGCATTCAATAGAATTATGGAGAGTCCCATGGTATTTTCGGATGACAGCACTGCTATTTGGCAATTGCCATTTACCATTTGCACTAACGACGTTTTGAATGTTAACATGGTCTCGCGGGAATGTTATCCCACAAACTAGCTTGAGAAAAAGTACAGAAAGATAAGTGTACTTTACCTGGATAAAGAATTCCTGCAGAAGGCAGTCTAACCACGGCTCAGCCACGTCCATGGGTCGCGCCTCGTTCGACACGTCCGATACCTTAATCATGATCTGCATAAGCTGAAGGGGAAATAACAAATTAACGGGCTATCCGTCCGAGAATCAATATTCTTATTATATTATGTATATATAAAATTCATATAAGTCGAAAAACCTCTCTCACAAGTTTTCTAGTATATTCTCCTACACAGACGCATATAATAACAGTTCAGTCAATTCCACAGCGTTCAAAAAGAGGTAGCTACGGCTTTCCACACCCAGAATCAAGTTCTCACTATATAACTCTACTATGTATATGTGAAATTCCTATGAGTCGAAAAACCTCTAGTCTATCCTCCTACACAGGCGCATGTTAACTGTTGCCTATTGAGGCTCTTCCACTGGGTTCAAAGAGAGGGCGTTAGGCAGTGATATAGGAAGCAATTCACTACTCTTACGAATAACATGTGGCCCCTTGAACGCCGCCATAAATTGCGAAGGGTTAGGAGAGGGTGGCTTGTTTTTTGTCCCATCCGAAAGACTGGAAACACAAGAGAAATAAGCTCAACCTATACTTACAACACCGAATTCAAATCTAGACCTAATTCCAGAAAACGTCACTGAGTTTTCGAGCCAGAATTCGAACTAGTTTCCAGCATTGTGAGGCCAGTATACTCAGCACTAGCCACCCCTGGCAACAGAAATTTGGAAAACAGCAACGAAAAATACGATCTGGTGCAAATAGGCATTTTCTCTTAACGTTCATTTTGCTGTGTATAGAAATTATAAATGGTCTGCTGTCGGAAGAGTTATCAAATCTTATTACCATGGACTTATGAGCCTCGTCATCGAACTTAAAGCCAGACTTCAGCAGCTCCTTGAACTTGTTTAGGATATCTGAGTGACGAGCCATGTCCGTGGAGAGGATGCACCTACGTACGACAAATGAACGATGATGAGTTAGGCCAATACTCAATTCTCCCTCTATGAAAATCTTAGATCACTACTCACTTAATCATCCCTTCTCGAATCTTCTTGAACGTCTCGGCGCTCACATTCTGAAGAATATTAGACTTGTCCTGGCAGAAAAATAGGTTTGAGTTTTACGAGAAACTGAAGATCAACGAAAAAGCAACAACACGTGTCTGTTTTCCTTACCTGTTTCATGATATCAAAAGCCACGGCACAGTGGTGATTTTCCAGAGGTGAGATGTCATTATACCTTAGTGCTAGCTCTGTTCTTGCATTGATCTAGAGACATCCCAATGATAGAATAAAAGTATTGATTCTTGTGTACTTCCAACGCGTTAGCATGCAAACCCAATCCGATCCATGTGTACATCAAATACATAAGCATACAAGCACAACCCGATTCATGTATAGGATTCAGAACCCCACCCAAATGAATTCTTGTTTTGTCATATTGGGCCCCAGGGATTGTATGTTTGGGTCTGCTACAACCCTCAGTGATCTTGACATTTACGTGGTCCCAATGTGTCCCCCCCTCTCTCTTACTCCTTCCTACTGTACTACCAGGGGCGGTAAGGGCTATTTTTCGTGATCCGTGAATGGCGCCTTTTGTTTATCGTGAAATTGAAATCTGTGATCAGTGATTGCTACCTTTGCCGTGATTCGTGAAATTTGATCGGCATGAATCGTGATCTATGCTCTTTAAAGATCGTGAAACCTGATTTCCGATTTTTGAAACATGTTAAACTTGCAGGGACCCCCCTTACCGCTCCTGTACCACTATAAGCCTCACCTGATAGGCGTTATTGTACCCAGGATGGTCGAGATCGTGACATAGTGCTGATGTCAGCATTATCAATAAGTCTTGCTTAGTGATTTTATTGAAGATTTCTGTTAACCAAATTAGACCATACATCTGAAACAAATTGAAGGAATAGAATGGTAGGGATAGCTTTCACAACACCAAAAAAGAAAATGTTATTAGCAGACAAGAAGCAGCTCTACCTACCATTTGTGTTACACAGAAAGCATGCCTGAAATTATGGAAAGGTGTTGGGTTGTAGTGTCGGTAGACTTCAAACAGGAAGTGCTGAAGTTTTGATCTCTGCATTAAAATAAAACCGGTTGTGTAAATAGCCTAAGCTGACAAAATCCACAAGCTAAGGTTGCACACACGCTTTGGATGCAAGGTGTCACTTTTTTGAAGAATAATAAAATCTTATACTGTTTCTATATATATATATATATATATATATATATATATATATATATATATAGAGAGAGAGAGAGAGAGAGAGAGAGAGCCTGGATTTGTCCCTGGGGTAATATATATATATATATATATACCCCAGGGACAAATCCAGGCTCTAATGAGGGGGAGGGGGCAAATTTAAATGGGGGATTTCTTATACTTCTTCATTCTAAAGCAAGTCACAGAAAATATGGGGAGCCAGGGCCTACTCGGACCACTCCTAGATTTAACCATTCCCCCCTCTCCCCCCCTCTGGAAAATTCTGGCTACATGCCTTTACTAAACGTTTTCTGCTAAGATGACCACATCTAGTGTGAATACAAGATGTTTAATTTAAGTAAGGTAGTATAAGTACAAATTGGTGTGTATAGTGATGTTGGTGAAACTATCAGTCAAATGGGGATGTTACTCCATGACAATTTACCTCTATTTTGAATTCATCCAAAAGTCCTAAGTCTATGTACATTTGTTGAAGTAAATAAAGCATTTCTGCCTCCTCCCATTGCCTGCAACAAGACATGTAGCCATTACAGTTCTTGGAAGCACACAAATAATTGGCTCTCTAATAATTTTTTTTGTTTACCAGTTATCAAATGTGGGCTTCTTTAATAGATTTCTTGTTTCTTCTGTTAATTCTGCTTTTCTTTAAATGGAGATCAAAACAACACTTAGAATGCTTTAATCAAGACTCCGGAATCAGCAATATTGGGCTTACGATAGATTCCTGTATCTAATGAAGACACTTTCAAACTCCTCCGATGATTTTCGCATCAAACTTGGCTTCGGTCTGGGTGTTGTTCCACTATAACCAAACAAATAAATATGCATAATATAAGAGAGCCAAAACAACTTCATTTTGCACACAAAAGTTTAAAGTTTGGAAAGAGGTTACCTTGTCATCTCTTTAAACAGTCCAAGCCAGCTTAAACATTCAACACTCTGAAAGAAATAAAGCATAACTTCTACTATTACCTGTAGTAGAAGCAAGGAGTGCTACAAAATGTATTAACATTTAAGGCACAATTATGCTTAATATGAAAAAAAAAACACTTTGTTATGCAATGCGTCATCCAGGTTTCTTTTGTAAGGTGAGTTATCACTTGTGCTGTTGGGGGTGAAGAGTAACGACGAAAGATGCATGAAGTGCATCATGAGCCTTGGGGAGGTGAGATACTGCAACTCCTTGAAATTCATGTGGGTGTGGTATGAACAAAGACCCTGTTGACAGACACTTCATAATCTGAGCAGCACACCCCCAACAGCCCAAGTGATAACTCCCCCTACAAAACGAACACAAATGAAGGGGTTTATTTTTGTAAGAAACATAATTGTACGTTAGATGGAAACACATTATGTCATGCTCCCTTGGTAGAAGCAGAGCCTACAACTATGGAACAATTCCCTTGTCCCTCCTGTCCTGCTTTTGCTCCAGAGGCTAAGTAGTAAAAGAGGTTACCTCTAGTTTATCCCGGAATGAGTCCACTTTGAGCTTGATGTCTTTGACAACTGGGGGAGGCTCACCATTTTCAACAATGATCTGCTTTTCTAGGCTCTCAATTCTACAATCCAATTAATATGATGATTAGGCCAAAGGTCACTAGGCCAGATATGGCTTAAAGCTTAGCTTAAAGCAAGCTTGTTTTGCTGTGCTTTATTGCACATACTGTACATTTAAAGATCCAAGGCAAGCAACTGGACATAGACGTGACATCAAAGACGTGACATCAAAGACGTGACTGCATAGACGTGACATCATAGACGTGACATAGCAGTCCCCCACCCTAATAACTAGCAAATGCATTTGCATTCAAGAGTTAAAAAGGGAGCACAGAGCATGATATATATGGCTACTGTTTGCCTTTGTTAATAGGATTTGTATTATTTATCTCAGAAAGTAGAGTACTGCATTCACTTCTGTCATATTGAAAGAAAAACTTTGATGATGAAAAATTGAAACAAGAACTTTTAAAGAATTAGTAGAAATGGTAGCAACCATTTATACAATTATCAATCTGCAATACAATAAATCTTAAATTAGGAAATTTTGAAGAGTTCAAGCTATGAAAAACCGTTTTTTTACATATCTTATGCAGCTGTCTAGATAAAAGACTTACCTCTGCTCCAACTTCTCCAGAGAGCAGCCATTACCAGGTTCTAAAGAACAAAGACATCAATTTGCAATGAGTATTTAATTTGGATATGAAAACATAAAGAAAAATAACAAGAAATTATTGTTATTATTGTCTGCTGATCCATTGTAATTCATTATATTTCTGCAAAAATGGAAAATAATTATACAAAATTTTTAGCTGTTTACTTCAAGTAAAAATGATAAAAGGGCATGATAATTCAATCATTTATTGTATTCATCATATGGTAAAAGCCCTGAGGGGTGTGATAACATTATCATAATCAATTTTACAGGATGTTTATTTAGAACAACAAGGTTTACTTATATAAGCCACTCTGACTAAAATAAAAATCAATTTCATGCTTGAGAGTAGTTTTAGGGGTAACAAAGTTTGTTTTTCTGAATACTCTTAAAAGGCATTCTTCGGAAAAATTGCTTGTCTTTTTTTTTTCATGTGACAAACATCATAAAGGAGGGATCTCAAGAAATATAGCTATATTAGTCATAACATTGGTTAATTTCCTGTATATGTTAAATTTCTCCCAGTAGCCAGACTTATGTTATTTTTCAAGGCACGTTTGCAAACAAGTGTCAAGTTTATAGTTGAACAGATAAGATCTCATGTGCTAAGCTTTCTGCATCCTTAAGTTTTGATAAATTTATGCAGCTAAATTGTATCCTTTGGTTGCATTGCGAATGCAAATAAAAAATGTGACCATTCAGAGTTGCTAACATTTAGCACTGTAAAGGATCTTAATTTTAGGTCTATATCTATGAATATAACAAATGATATGAGCTGTGAAAGATATTTTTATCCTATACTAGTAATCTTCTTCCCCAAATAATACATGTATCACCCTATGGGAGATAAGGTATTGAAATTAAATAAGCAATTATATCACCAATAACATCAATAAAAAGTAATTAATATTTTTTCATGTGTGACAGGAGACGGCCAAAATGATGTTAGATGGAAATAGAATTACCAACATTCATTAGGAAACTGCTTCAAAAATGACAAGATATACATCCAGAAATTTAGAATGATTTATAGTTAGTACGAAAAAATGTTTTCGTACTTCTATTTTAAGCTCCTTGTTAATTACTTTTGGGTTAGTTGTTGATTAGTTGCTATGACAATAAGAATTATATTAATTTGTTCACCAAGGTACTAAATAAAAAAAATTGGTTAAATTCCACCGAGGTCTCCGTCATTGTCATAATGATAGTTTGCGTTTTCCCTTTGAATATTCTTATCTCTTGCAACTATTTTAGAGTCGAAGATATTGAAACAGAGATGAGTACAAATTTCTTGAACAAACAAAATATTCATGTGAAGCACTAGACGTGAGCAGTAGTTTAATTTGCCTCTGTTTGTAAAAGAACATAGACAAACAAAATGCGAGCCAATAATGTTTACATACGACTGATGATGCAGGGAAACGCACTCGAAAATGATTTGAGTGTTGAGAGAAAGACAGAGAAATCCACTCCTTCTCAAATTATTCCATCAGATATTGCGATCTATAGTTTAGTACTACTCGGCACTACGAAGTAAAAAATAAACATTGCAATAAAATGAAATAAAACGACATTCTTCTAGCTCTCCCACCGCCGACTGGCCTTTTATCCCTTTTTATAGAAGCCAACACCGGTAAAATCAATGCTATTTTTTACATCGGGGTAAAAGGCAATCGGCGATGCAACAACAACGAACAGTGTACACCAACCCACACACAATTATTATAATACATAGAGTCAAATATTAATTTCCTTGCACAAAGGACAGATTACTCTAAATTGTACGCAACCGTGCAAATTATGAAGTCAGGGAAATTTACGCAACAAGCTGGCGGAATCGGAAAACACATTGATGAGTGCTTTTTACTTTTGCTAATTTTCTCACCGCACTGTTGATGCAGAGAAATTGAAAGTCCCTGGGGGACTTTGGAATAAATGTACGGAATCTCACACACGCGATTTGCTAGCACGGGGACACTACAATCTTGACATTCAAAGGTCAAAATAAGGCTAAGGGTATAAAACAGATAGTGTTTTGTCGTATAACATAGCGTTTACAAGGGTTGTGGAGAGGCTCTTACCACACAAGCCACAAGCCGAGCAGCTAGCGGCCACCACTTCAAGCTTGTACCGACACTCGGGAGAGTTCTCCGATAATTTAGGCGAGATGTTCACAATACTTCCTTTTGTGTTGTACAACTTTAAAATGTCGTAAGCCCCGGCTTCAGCAGCACTGCGGAAAAGCTCTGTAAGGCAAGAGACAAACGTAGTTAAGAGTGTATTTTTGAGATGAGTGTTATGACATAGCGCGCTTTTCAGCTGGTGAAAGTGTGATCGAAAGCACCGCGGACACGCTTTGAGGCAAAAAGGGCACTACGCATAAAATACATCCAAACTGTCTATTTACACAAAGACCCTGGAGATCGGGGCTAGGATACGAGAAGGATTTTAATCATTCAGTGGCGGGACGGTAGAAATCCGATTTCTTAGTTCTGCGACTGAGATCAGGCGTACCTTTCACATCATCCGCGGGAATATCGGAACTGAATTCTGCCTGCTCCTCCTTGCCACCAACGGTGAAGTAGATCACCTTAGAAGTCATATTAACAACAAGAGCATTTAGTGAAATGAGCGAAGAGTAACAGTGTTTGAGCGCAGTCTTAGCGCTAATCCTAGCCAAAACATGTTATACTCATCACACGGTGTACAGGCGGCTCATTCAGGTCAGCGGTACCACAATCCGTGCACACTGTACAGCGGTAACAAGCCTACAAAACAAAAAATGGCGGACAGAGCGAAAGAGAAACAGAAAACTAAATGATAAGAATTAGTGTTCTTTAAAGTAGAGGAACTATGAAGGTATTCCATTTGTTGTGATGTTGTTGCTGCTCTTTATTATAAAGACAAACTAAAATGGTGCATGTTCGGTTTGGGGACGAAGTGTTGTTTTCTTTATCTATGTTATTATTGTTCTTTTTCTGTCTTGTAAGATTATTATTCTAGTCAAATGAAGGCTCAAAACAAGAGACATGCTTCCAAGCATTAAAAGAACTCTTGCTACAGGTAAATTTGTATTTTTTTCTAGCTACTAGTTAATTGCACTAATTCTTTAGAAATTAAGGTGTTAAGCATGGTATTATATGGTATTATTAGGTTGTTCCACCTTTAGCTACTAAGTGCGTTCCTGCCTTGGTTACCAAAAAAGGAGCAGTAATTCCCCTTCATGCTCCTACCTTGCAATTTGGTTGCAGTGGCTAAACATGGTCAAACCAGACAAAATGTCTGTATATCGAATATTATCTTTTATTTGTGTACCAAATATATCTGTATAAAGCCAATTTCTTGAAATTTCTGTCATAGATTGATCTGGTTCCATTTTAGCCATGATTCATAACCGCTGATTGACCATTTAACCATGATTCATATGCCGGTCTTCAACAGAATGCAATGCAATGGCAACCGCTGAGACCTTTATTGTATTCTGTATTGTGTCCAGGCCCCGACCATGCTCAGGGGACTGACCGTTTGTCAGCACCCTGCGAGAACGATAAAGTTTGACTTTGCAGTGAAAAATTGCAGGTTAATTATGGCCTTTTGGATTATTTTCTTCAAAAGATGTGTTTAGAAAATATTATTCTATAGCGTACAGGATTTTGAAGGGAAAAGCTGTCCGTTTTCTGCCGAAAAAGTTGCCTCGAAGATTCAAAGTTGTGTTTGTGGACCTTCATGCCCTGTTGTATTTTATTACGAGTGAGGATGAGGTGAACCGAGATGAAGGAGGAAAATCGCCTGAAAGGTTATAAATCACAGCTTAAATGGAACCAGATCAATCAATGATTACAACTTCAAGAAATTGGCTTTATTACAGATATATTCGGTACACAAATCATCTTCGGTACACACAAATTTTGTCTGGTTTGCCCATGGGCTAAATAATCAGTAGCCTTAGAAAAGGCCTTGAATGAGCTAAATGAGAAAATAACATCCTCCCATCATAGAATAATTAACAGCCACGTAAACTTAATTTTACTTGCCTTGCCAGAAACCCCTGAGGAAATCTCTCGCAACTCCGAGATAAGGAAAAGACTTATCAATGAATTTTCGATCACTGTTAAAGAGGTATGAGACTGTAATAAACTTGTGAAATGGAACTTCCAATGAAAGACACATCCAAATGTCCTTCAGTGGTTTCACTTTTACACATCAAAGTCTGAATATTTTTTGCATCAAATTTGGGAAATTCCTTGAATGGTGATATATTTGAGAGATATTGCCTAATTATAAAAGTCTAGCCCCCTTGAATAGGCCATTCCAGCAATAAGCTTGCGTGCACATTACCATAGAAATCTACCTCAAGTACCAGAATGCAGCTTGTACCAAACACGCGCTGCATAATGGTAGTTGAGGTTTCCATGTCAAGAGTATTTGCATTCTTATAGCTAGAATGGCCTATTCTATCCATTTGTTATGAAGGCCAAAGCTTGAATTTCTTACAGAAATCGCCTAGCTACATGATTGTTGTACTGTGTGTTCTCTTCATCCTCTAGTTACAGCGAGTCCACCTGGGGTCTGACTATGAGATAGACAAGTAAGCTGTTAATATGCTTTACAGTATATTTGTACAGAGTATTGTGATTTCATTTTCACACCTTGTACTATTTATGAAATACAGGGAGCTATTAACTTCTTAGTAGTAAGAACTCCTTATAATCAAATAGTATCCAGCAGGTCTTTATCCCAGTGTAAGAACCATTGTATTCAGCTCTGTTTTTATTAATATTCGTTCTACCAAACAAAAGAAGCTTTGTGACTCCATGCACAATACACAGGTTCTTGCACCGGGGCAGAGCCACAATGTGTGGCCATTTATTTGTTTATATTGTATTTTACTTATTTCATCCACAGAAATGATGAGTATGGCTTGATGCTGTGTACACTGTTGGAGGCAGTTTTTCTCCATGGATATCATGAACACTCAGTTAAGGTGGGTAATATTATTGGCCAACAGGCTGAAATATTCCTTTAATTATTGTCATATTTATTTGTGATTTTGGCTAATTCAGGATTTTAAAAGGAGAGTTCTGAGGCATATTATAATGGTTGACTCTCATTTCTTTTTTATTTTCAGCTGTCAAACTTCTACAACATTCTTGGAAGAATTTCATCAGAAGCCACCCCTTCTCATGTAAGTTCTGAAAAAGCTCTTAATAGCACCCAGGGCTTCTTTCTTGTCTAGGTGAGGGAGTGTACTAACACACTTTATAATAATGGACACACTTTGCAATAACTTACACACTTTGTAATAAAATTGACACACTTCGTAATACCCACTTTGGGTAATACCCACCGTAATACCCACTTCGTAATGACCCACTTTGCAAAAAATATCACACACTTTGCAATACCTGATGCACTTTTTAATAAAATTTAAACCCAATCCATAATACCTTCATAATACCTGACACACACTGTAATAAAATTGACACGCTTGGTTATACCTGGTGCACTTTGTAATCGAATTTTCACACTTCGCACTGGACTGCACTGTACTGTATTCTTCAGTCCAATCTTACAATGAATATGAAAGAGGTTAGCCATAAAAATAATTTGTAAGAGCAAGAATTTCCTTTCTTCTTTTCTGCTTAACATTTCATTGCCTTGATAGAAGTATTCATAATCGATTTCTAGTCATTCTGGGCAATCCTAGTTGATGTCACCCACCAAGATGTCATCCAGGAGATAGAGAATCTGTCACACATCTCCTCTCCTATCGGGCACTGCAGGGTATGTCTCAAACTACATAGACAAAAATACTGACCAAAACTGGCCCCTCAGAAAAAAACCCATAACCTTTCATAAAGTACAAAATAAACCTTCTTGAGATAATCAGGCAGGATATGTAAATGGTTTTGAAGAATTGCACCTGAGTAATGTGATAGGAATAACTGGGTAATCAAATAATATCTTATATTCTCAGACAATTCCTAAGGAAATAAGCTAAACAGATTGTGACGTCGTCAATGACGTCACTAGAAGCAAAATATGCGGACGTCATGGAAATAAAAAACATTTATTAAATATATCTTGTAAAGGAAACATTTTATAACAACCAAACTTGTAGGTATCATGTTTGTGTCAAGGGCGGTGCCAAGATATGTTCACATGATGCATGACGTCATCAATGACGTCACTTTAAGCAAAACTATCCCAATGTCATATCTATAAATACAAAAAGCTTAAATAGTCATGTTCATGAACCAGAAGAATAAATACAATACACTAAAAAGTGGTATTCAACTCTGCCAAATTTTAATCTTAAATAAGACTTCTTCAGGGCAGACTTAAATTTCATATCTATATTCGTATCTCCTGAACAAAACATCATATGACAACCAAATATAGTCACATGATTGTGACGTCATCAATGACGTCAATAGAAGCAAATATATACTGACATCATAAAATAATGGAAATACAATATTTAATTATTAAGCGAAAATAAGCAAAGATTTGGTCATTTGGGGCTTCGCTTTTAGGCAATGCCTAAATCTGTTATTACCTTAAAATATGCCCCTTTAGTTATAGTTCTCAAAGAACAATTTCTACTGCTTTAGTGTCAGAGGAAGACAATGCATGCATAATTAATGTCATGGTCGGGGGGTGGGGGGGCAGTGAATCCTTGGTGACTGAGGATGTCATTACACTAGAGTGAGCTGCAAATTTAAAGAAAACAGGCTTTCTACTGTATGAGCTCATCTTGGAATTTACCGTTTTAATGTAGTATTTTAAGGCATTTATTAAGCTCTTTGCAAAATGTGATTGTCGTGTTTTACAGGCATGGATTCGTCTGGCGCTTAATGAGGGTTTAATGGAGAGCTATATCAACTCGCTTCTGTCAGATATAAAGAAGATACAGTAAGCTGCTCCTTTTGCAAGTTGTCTTCTCTGACCTTGGCACCCATCTATTTTTTATTCTTTAAATCAACAATTTTTATCTCTTGCTTTTCATATGGTTTAGTTGTATAAGGTTTACATCTCAACAATGTAATGCTTTACACTTTAAGTAGGACAAATGTGTATTTATTTTTAAATTAGCCATCACAATAAGCATCTTTCATTTTCTATGGTTTGGTTTACAATGCCCATTTCATTATTCTAATAATTTTTGCTGTCCTGTTTGTTCGCTAGCCTATAACAGTGCTATTTTGTAATTGCAGGACCTATTATAAGCCCAGTGCTTTCCTGAGGGACGGGGAGCTACCTTACATCATGGTTTCCTTTCTACAAGGTCTTAACTGAACCATAGTCATCATTTTCTAGGAAGTAGTAAAAGAGTCCTAGTCAGCCACACCATTATTGTTTTTGTCCATAACAAATTTTGTATTTGAAGAAAATTTGAAATAACCATCTGAAAGCAAAGTTTTATATTCCTTGTTTACCAATTTCAATTGAAAAATCTCAATAAGGTTCTCAAGTAAGCCGGTGGGAATGCTTTATCACACTTAAACCTTTTTTTTGCATTTTAGTATGACAAAAATGTGGCTAACATAGACATTTTGAGTTACTTGGGTGTGCCTATTGTTCTGTTCTGGTGAAAGACATTTTGAGTTACTTGGGTGTGCCTGTTGTTCTGTTCTGGTGAAAGACCTCTTGAGTTAATTGGGTGTGCCCATTGTTCTGTTCTGGTGAAAGACCTTTTGAGTTACTTGGGTGTGCCTTATTGTTCTGTTCTGGTGAAAGACCTTTTGAGTTACTTGGGTGTGCCTGTTGTTCTGTTCTGGTGAAAGACCTCTTGAGTTACTTGGGTGTGCCTATTGTTCTGTTCTGGTGAAAGACCTTTTGAGTTACTTGGGTGTGCCTGTTGTTCTGTTCTGGTGAAAGACCTCTTGAGTTAATTGGGTGTGCCCATTGTTCTGTTCTGGTGAAAGACCTTTTGAGTTACTTGGGTGTGCCTTATTGTTCTGTTCTGGTGAAAGACATTTTGAGTTACTTGGGTGTGCCTGTTGTTCTGTTCTGGTGAAAGACCTCTTGAGTTACTTGGGTGTGCCTATTGTTCTGTTCTGGTGAAAGACCTTTTGAGTTACTTGGGTGTGCCTTATTGTTCTGTTCTGGTGAAAGACCTTTTGAGTTACTTGGGTGTGCCTATTGTTCTGTTCTGGTGAAACCCTGAAGTCTTTTACATTAGTCAAGGGAGAGGGAGGGAAGATGGTCTAAAGAAAAAAAAAAGAAAATAAATGTTCCAAACAATATTGTGTGTCATCGTAGACCTCTTGAATAGCATGTGGCCATGAGCACAAAAACAAGATAAACACATCCTCTATATGGCACGGAATATATTTCTTATATGTTAAGCAGTTTTTTTTAGAAATTTTTGCTATTGTTGATGTTATCAACTTTTTAGGCATTGCTGAGTTCAAGTTCCACCTGAATTACAATACGCCCAGCCTGAACACTTGGACTGGGGATACTCTAGCATATGCCGGGGTGTGGCAGCTAGCCAAGATAGCGAGTCCTGTGCCCTCAAACAGACCTGCAGCCACCCCACGTAAGAATGACAAAGAGCTAATGATTGGGTGAAGGTTTAGGAGAGGACCTAGCTCGGTATGATTATTCTATCCCAAAAGGTAGACCTGCAGAAAACTTGCACAGTAACAAGATGCTCTTATTCAAAGAGAGCGGAAAAGTCTGGATTTTGAAGCTGTTCCTTTGCTTATTGACACACTATCATAAAAAATATATATATTGAGAGAGTAAGGGAACAGACCCAGGGGCGGATCTAGCTTTTCTCTAAAGGGGGGTTTGGCTAAGTGACAAAGGAAAGAGAGGCTGATTTTCTTTTTGTAACACCTGGCTTTCTGGCAGCCCAAAGGGGATGTCTAACCCCCTAAACCCTCTCTTTACCCAAATTAGACGACTGGTCTTACCTGTTTTACTGTTTAATTTGAATATTTAAGATCATCAACCCATTTACAATTTTATGGTGATTGAAGTGAATTTATCTAGAATTCTAGTTTTATTTGCCTTGATTTTTTGCGGCATTAAAATCTCAATCGGAAGGGTAAATTTTGCTGAACTAGCAGAATGCGAACAACGTTGGGATAATTCTTTGTGTTTGTAGGCGGTACTTCACTTCCTAGCAGCCAGTCCGCATTCAGGCCCATTGCCACAAAGACCGTCACTCATACCTACAATGATGCCCCACCCAGGAAGAAGAGCGGTTCACCCAAGCTTTACACTAGCAAGGAGATTGACCAACCAAAACCAAAGATCACTCGTGAAGAGACATGTCAAGATACCGTGAATGATGATGCCCCTCTGGTAGGGGACCCAACAGGTTGGTCACACAACGTGACGCAAGCTGCATGGCTTGCTAAAGAAGAATACGCACCTTTATGATAATTATTTATGTGGTGATGTGTAGCTTTTACATTTTTTGTGTGTATACTTTTGTGATTACGAGAAAAACAAAAAAAAGAACCTCCAAGTACCTCCAAGTATTCAAGATGAATGAAATTCACCAAAACTGTTTGGACTCTGTTGCAGAAGGCGATGATTCAACAGATAACCAAGCCAAGACGGAGCCAGGTCAGTTGATTGAAAGTCGTGCAATAAGTACAATAGAAGCTTACTATAGCAGGTCCGTACACAGGGTGGGTGCAGGGTGTGCGAACGCACCCCCTCCCCCCCCCAAAAAAAAAAAACTTTCGGTTCTCAATAGACGTGCTATTTGTAGACAAAACTATAAAGTTACAATAAACGTCCCGTGGAGTTACTGCAAAGGCATAAAAAATCCCTCTTTGTTCTTTTGGGGGTGGTCAGATTTTTATCAGAGAACTCACCCTTCCCCCCCCCCCCCTTTTCGGATTTCGCACCCCCCACCCCCCAAGAAAAACCCTAGGTACGTTCCTGTATAGTTTTATAGATGTTGTTGGTACAAACCTTCCTTAGCACGATAGATTTGTTTGAGGTGTGTCCAGAGCTCAAATCTTTTCTTTCCTAGAAGTAGAACATATCAGTGCCAACAACCAATCACCGCCCGCAATAAGTCCAGTGTTGATGATGGGAAGCAACAAGCTGGGTATAAACAATGGGTGGTCCTCAGCATTCCAGGTAGAACATAAGGAAACACAGCCCGCCGCTGACGCCGAGATAGAGAACCAGCAAGACAATGGAGGGGATCAGAAGGCGCGTGGCGGTCAAGAAAAGCTTAACGAACAAGAAGATCGCGAAGACAGTTCATCAAAACGTCAGGAAGTACCGACACAGTCGACTGCGGTTACAGCTAGTGAACCTGCCAACCCTCCCCCCAAAGTAGTCAGCTACAATACCTTACTTAGTGACTACACAGTTCAGGCGCCGGCCACGTTCCCGACATCTTCCTTTGAAGAAGAAGAAGACGCTCCTATAGTGGAGACCAGAAAGGTTTGTTTTTGATGTCACGTTTGTTAATGCTTAACAACCCCGCCAATTTGCGCAAGCAGAAAGTAGTGCAAAAATCCCAAATCAAGCATTGTATATTGATTGCTTTGTATTTTTTGCCGCTTAGATTCCCTCGCCTGAATCTCCGGACTTCTCGCACAAGGCTGGCTTTGAGGTGGTTCCTCACTGTAGCTCCGTTCACTCTGAACACGCGGACAACCACACCCAGGACCTGATGGCCATACTCACTCATATCGCCAACGAACAGGGACTGGACTCGCAGAACTATCAGTGCAAAGGCTGCGGCAGGAATATAGGTACGTATAAATAGGGCTGTTGTTTGTAATAGACTTCGCAGCACGTGCAATGAACAGAAAAAAGTCTTACACGATGAGATGAACGATAAATTCTGTTTCAAAACTTGACTGGTTATTCTACAAGCTTCAAATTTCCGCGAAGGGTTCGAGTGAATGTGCTCTGGTGGAAAAACGAACTCTAATGTGACTGAAATTTCTTACGACATCTATACGCACCATAATTATGTAATGTCTCTTATTTACATCCGTAAATGTCAATCTGTACTAGAGTATGACTTCTCAGGCTGGTAGCCGGGATCTCGAGCGTGGGGTTCTCTTACCCCACAACTGGCCTCTTTTTTTAAAAACCCAACCCAATTGTACTTTTTACTTAAATCCTTCTGGCAAGGGTATTATGTACATTCAGGCATAGGAGCTTTTACTACCTGCCAATCTTAAGCTTTAATATACGGGGAGGCATGGGTGCTTTAACCAACTGCCTTTCCTAAGGCATGATATATGATATACGGAGGCATAGGTGCATTTAATAACTGCCTTTCCTAAGGCATGATATATGATATACGGAGGCATAGGTGCCTTTAATAACTGCCTTTCCTAAGGCATGATATATGATATACGGAGGCATAGGTGCATTTAATAACTGCCTTTCCTAAGGCATGATATATGATATACGGAGGCATAGGTGCATTTAATAACTGCCTTTCCTAAGGCATGATATATGATATACGGAGGCATAGGTGCCTTTAATAACTGCCTTTCCTAAGGCATGATATATGATATACGGAGGCATAGGTGCCTTTAATAACTGCCTTTCCTAAGGCATGATATATGATATACGGAGGCATAGGTGCCTTTAATAACTGCCTTTCCTAAGGTATGATATATGATATACGGAGGCATAGGTGCCTTTAATAACTGCCTTTCCTAAGGCATGATATATGATATACGGAGGCATAGGTGCCTTTAATAACTGCCTTTCCTAAGGCATGATATATGATATACGGAGGCATAGGTGCCTTTAATAACTGCCTTTCTTAAGGTATGATATACGAGGAAGCATAGGTTCTTTTACCAACTGCCTTCCTTAAGGTATGATATACGGGGAGACATGGGTGCTTGTATTAACTGCCTTTCTTAAGGTATGATATACGGGGAGACATGGGTGCTTGTATTAACTGCCTTTCTTAAGGTATGATATACGGGGAGACATGGGTGCTTGTATTAACTGCCTTTCTTAAGGTATGATATACGGGGAGACATGGGTGCTTGTATTAACTGCCTTTCTTAAGGTATGATATACGGGGAGACATGGGTGCTTGTATTAACTGCCTTTCTTAAGGTATGATATACGGGGAGACATGGGTGCTTGTATTAACTGCCTTTCTTAAGGTATGATATACGGGGAGACATGGGTGCTTGTATTAACTGCCTTTCTTAAGGTATGATATACGGTGAGGCCAAGGTGTGCAGTTACGATGGCGGCTACTATTGCTACGAGTGTCACATGGACGAAGATCACGTGATCCCGGCACGTGTCATCTATAACTGGGACCTGCGCAAGCACCGCGTGGCGAGATGCACCAAGCTTTTTCTGCTACAAATCGAGGAGGAACCCCTACTCAACATCGACGAGACCAACCCGACACTTTACTCTGTGGTAGAGGAACTGGAAGAGATTAAGGTATAAGGACCAAGCCATCCACTTTATCCCCAGATCGGTAGATATGCTGATTCTAGAAGCTTCAGCAATATTCTAGAAGCTGTAGCAATAATACATACTCACAAATGCAACAAAACTTGTGTACTCATGTGTTCTCCGTGGTCTAGGAACTTGAATAGATTAAGGTAAGGACAGAGCCACCAGATATTTTTAATAGTTACCTTATCCAGCGCGCACGTTAACGAAAACAATGTATGTTTTCTTGGTTTCTGAAAAGTCACAGGCGAGGATTTTGAAGCTGAAGCCTTGTCTTTTGACTGTTTGTCTGGCGTTATTTGATGAGTTGGTATTAGAACACCATACAGAAGAAAAAAGGCGAGGCGCATAGCTAAGCCTTAAATTGATTTTGTAACCAGTATACACGTTGGACGTTTGGTAAGCGTTTATTATAATGAGTGTAATTTCGTAGAAGGGAATCCTTGGATCTTTTCTTGGATTATAAATAATAATAAAAATGTAAGTGTCTTGGCTGATTCATGTTTTTTTATTCGATGTTCCCAGGTTTTGCGGCAGCAGCTACAGCACTTGAAAGGCTTTCTGTTAACATGCAAACAACCAATAGCAGACGACATTCGTCGGAGGATATGGCCACGTGAATATTTGTGGGATGACATCCACCAATATTCATTACTGGTATGCTTCATTGAATTCTCCACTGGTTTTGGGGTGACACCTTAACTTTATCAGAACATGTTTTAAAGAGTTGTTCGGTCTGTCGCCATTTTGATAGCCTAGCAAAGTGTGAAAAGGGATCTTTTTCCATCGCCTAATTAAGAGAAGCTATTTTTGTCGTGATTATCGAATGTTCATAATTATGAAGCATAAGACTTTGTTTTTAAATATTTATTTCTAGATTTCATTCCATATTTTGTATTCCTGCATGACTGAAAACATTGACAAAGGATTGGCCGACTAAGACTCTAGGACTAAGTAGAAACTCTGAAACTAACGTTGAGGAATTTCAATTGCCAAACTGTTATTTTTTTACCAACACTTAAATTGATTTAAATCTATTGAAAATCTGAAATGTGACTGACGGAACCAACTGGTTTAGGTGTTGGCAACGAATGGGAGAGTTTTCAATTTTAAACATGTCCCCCCAAAAACAATTATACATCTGTTATTACGCATATAACATCATACCCAATAAACCCTTTACGATCACAGGACCTGATCCAAACTCAGTCAGGACAACTCGCACACCATCTTAAGAAGATCATCGGCCAGTGTACTAAGCATGTCTACAAATGCGATGTGAGTCTCGTAATATACAAAATATTATCGGCCAATGTACTGTGCACGTTCCCAAAGCGATTTGAGTCTTACCATAATATACAAAAAGATTATTAGCGGATGTACTATACATGTTTACAAATATACCAAAAGATCGCCAGCCAGCATCCAAAGAATGTCTAAATATTCAATGTGAGCCTTAATGAAACATGAAAAAAGGATTTTCACGGTTCAACGTTATTTGAAATAGGTGCATATTTGTAAAGCAAATATTTCTTGTCTTCTAGCTATGCTGTCAAAAGGGTTTCATATGTGAATTCTGTAATGATCCGAAGATAATTTACCCTTTCGAAGTCAAGACTACTTTTCAGGTAAAGTAACTAACATTCTGTTATTGTCTTTAATTATTCATTGTGTTCCATGCCGGCCTTAGCACTCAAGGTCCCGCCCATCTTAACTGCCGAAGACCTTCACTCCTTCAATTATTTAGACCATTAATATGGCATAGGTAGCAATCTCTCGCTTAATTAAATGAGCCTCTAAAGGCTAAAGACACGTTGCTGGTTGAGTAAATAACGGTAAATTATTTTCTCCTTATTCTAGTGTCCCAAGTGCAAGTCCGTATCTCACAAATCCTGCAAGCGCGATGAGAATTGCCCTAAGTGCGCGAGGAGACAAAAACTGAAGGCTGCCAAGCTTGCAGACAAAACAAGCCTGGACTTTGATTCTACGTGGTGAAAAGAGCGCAAATGCAGCTACAATGCAGACTGCCGCATCAATGAATTTTAATATGAAAATGGCCTATGAGGTCTTGTCAATGAGTCTTATCAGTTGTATGCTCTGTATAAATTTGAATTAATCGTTGTAATTAATAGATTGTTTAACCTTTGTGTGTGGCAGCTAGTAGCTCAAGGGGCGAACTCACCCTTTCCAAAATACACTGCATGTTTTTATTAAAGTCTTAAAGTTTTAAAGTTTATAACCTTTTATAGCTTTCGCTAACGCAAAGGGGGGATGGTGTACCCTGGCTAGAGGCGGCGCATATAGCCAGGGGCCTGCTTGGATCTTAACGCAGGCAAGGCGGCGGCCTGAAAGAGCTGTAAGGATGGCAGGGCCGCAATGTCGCCAGATACCAAGTTCCAAGTTCTTATTGTTCTTGGTATGAAGGACATGCCAAACGCATTTACGTTTGCTTGCAACTGTCTATAGCTTATATCTGTCCTTCTGGATGTTCTTGTGTTCTCTTGGATGCTTGTCGGGAATGGGATTTTGACTATGTTGTTTTTGATCTTAAAAAACATAGATAGTTGCAGCATGTGGCGTCTTGCTTCCAGAGTGTCCCAACCTAGAGACTCAACCATTTCTGTAGTGCTGGCTTTATAATTGTAGTTGGAAGTTACAAATCGCGCGGCGCTTTTTTGTACCTGCTCGAGGAGGGAAACATCCTTGGTGGTGTACGGATTCCACACAGCGGCGGCATATTCAAGTTTAGGCCTGACTAATGTCATATAGGCACGTTCTTTAACCTCTCTTGAGCATGGTTTAAGGGTTCTCCTGATTATACCTAGTGTACTGCTAGCACTGCTTGCGATCTTAGAGCAGTGGCTCCCCCATCGTAGGTCGCGAGAACAGCGCACGCCCAGATAATCATGGGAGTCAACAGAAGATAGTATTTGAGAGTTAATCTCATATTCATGCAGGCTTGGGTTGCGTTTGTTAGTGACGGATAACAGATGGCATTTGGAGACGTTAAAGGCCATCTGCCAGGTATCAGACCAATCAGAGAGATTGTCGAGGTCATGTTGAAGGACTTGATGATCATCGACCGAGTCAACCTGGCGATAGACAATGGCATCATCCGCGAATAACCGCATCTGTGAATCTAGAGAATCAGCAATATCATTGATAAATAGGAGGAAGAGTGTTGGCCCGAGGACGGTGCCCTGGGGCACACCTGATGTAACGGGTACCGCGTTAGATTTTGCACCATCGACGGCAACAAACTGCGAACGATTTGTTAAGAAAGCAGATAACCAGGACAGAGTCTTTCCGGAGATGCCATAGAGCTTAAGCTTTTGCTGTAGCTTCGAGTGCGAAACTTTATCAAAGGCCTTTTGGAAATCTAACAGAAGAACATCTACTTGGCCATGTTTATTAAGGATCGAAGCCCAGTCATGTACCGCTAGGATTAACTGCGTCTCGCAGGAAAAACCTGCACGAAAACCATGTTGTAGATTGGATATAATGTTATGCGCAGCAAGGTGCTTGTTTAGATGACTTAGAACTACATGCTCCATGACTTTGCAGGCCAAGCATGTTAGCGAAATTGGTCGATAGTTGCCAGGATCGCTCTTCGCGCCCTTTTTATAGACCGGGGTCACCCTTGCTATAAGCCAGTCATTAGGAAGCTCTCCATTGGCATAGCTTTGATGGAATATAAATGTCAACATGTCTGATATTTCGGTTGACAGATCACGGAGAACACGGGCAGGAAGACCATCGGGACCAGTCGCTTTGGAGACATTGAGGAGTTCCAGTTGCTTACGTACACCTGGGACTGTGAAGGTGATGTCATTTATCGCAGCGAACAAGGGTTGTCCTAAATCAGGGATACAGCCATTGTCACGTGTGAACGCATTTTGGAAACGCTGATTAAGGACTTCTGCTTTATCCTTGGGAGACACATGGATCGAATCGTCTGAACGCAAGGCTGGAATACCTTGGCCCTCGGAGCGGCAGTTCCTCACGTACCCCCAGAATTTCTTCGGGTTAGCTGTGAGATTTCCACCGATGACGTCATTGAGATAAGTGTCATGAGCTGCGCGCAAGGCTTTTGTAACCTTGTTTCGCTGGTGCCTATAATCGGACCAGGCAGATGGCGACCGGTTACGCTTGGCTTTCTTAAACAGACGTTCGCGCTTTCTCATTTGGCGTTTGATGGAGCTAGTCATCCATGGCAAGTCTGGCTTCTTCTTGGTCAATTTAGATGGTACAAATAAGTCAATTCCTGATTGAATGCTATTTTTAAAACAGGACCAATTTTCTTCCACTGAGCGGGAATTACAAGATTTCATGAAGACATTGCTGATCGATGTAACATGCTGTCGAAAGCCATCCCAATTTGCCTTGTCGAACAAATAAACTCGATGAGGTGGTCTTACAGATCTACGAGGGCAAAGAGTAATGCTAAAAGTCACAATGTCATGATCGCTCATACCAGGAGAAGTGTCGACATCTGACACCATAGCCGGGGTGGAAGACAGAACCAAGTCCAGGGTCTTTAATGAAGCACGACGAGTTGGAACAGTGACATGTTGGCTAAAAGCAAAGTCATTAACAAGGGTTAGCAATCTGCGCATAAGAGAAGCAGTAGAGGCAGCAGTCGGCAAGGGTGGATCCGATAGCCAGTTGATATCTCCGCAGTTGAAATCCCCAGAGATTACAATATTTGGATGTGATTTCCTGTTCTTATTGAAGACATCAAGGATTGCGTTCGAGAGAACTTCAAGTGCAGACGGCGAGTTGTTCGGAACTCGGTAAAAAGAGCACAACAAGAGCTCTTTCCTGCCCTTGAGTTTTACAGAGGCCCACACACTCTCGTCAAACTGATCGGTTGTTAAGTTGGTAAGTTCAGTGGATATTATATCAGATTTGATTGCCAAGAAAACGCCTCCGCCTCCTTCTTTGACGCGCTCGTTCCGATATACTGTATAATCAGGCGGAAAAACAGCACCAGTTGGAGTAGCCGAAGTAATTTTACTTTCGCAGCCGAAGATTACGTCAGGGTCGTGCAAATTAACGTGAGCCTTTAGTATAGCGGAGCGTTCAGCACTCAGTATGCTATTACAATTAATTTCCATGCATCTTAGCTTGTTAATCTTGCCCCTACGAGTTGATGGGAGAGGACTGGATGTAAATAATGGAGCCGCGGTGATGTTCATACATTCGTCTGCGTCAGAATTTATTGATGTATTATTGGTGGAATTTGCGAGCAACGAAAAGCTGTTTTCTTGTGCATTTGTGTTAAACTCTGTTTCTTTTAGCAAGAAGGTTGTTGAGAAATTCGGAAAGAGACATTGATTGCATATCCAAGTTAGCTTGGAGTCGTTTCCCAATTTGTTGTACGATTGAGCACTCATGCAAATACATTTTGCATGGAACCAACAACAACATTCCTCACATTCGATGGCTTTTTGGTTAGATTTTGTAGGTTTCTCACAGATACCACACGGAAACTTGATAGGCCCCGGGTTTAGTGTTGAGCAGTCGTTTGCTATAATAAGAAGAAGTTGGATGATTCCTTTTGTCGAAGCGATATCAAGGACCGGGCCCGTAACTCTGCCGTGACGATGGCGTGACAGCAACTTTAAATATGTAAATGTATAGGCCGACCTCGGATGACTGATTTCAAGGTTTGTTGAATTTACTTCGAGCCGTCCAGGAAAAAAGTTCGAATATGAAGACTGCGTTGGTTCATATTTCCCATCCGAACACTTCAGAAGAGAGATTGATATAGCCAAGATATACAGACAAAGTCGGAAGGTCATGTCTAAGCACTTCGATGTAACTTTAGGCTGAAATGCGGAGAGATGGAAAAACCCAACCGCTCAGCTCGACCACCGCTGACAAAGTAAGACTTTTTGATAGAAAAGCGTAATTGTGAAAGAATACATACTTACAGCTGCCAAAATATATACAAGTTAAATGGTTTGATATATTTGTTGTTGTTAAGCATACCTGACAGTGTCATTCCTTACTATCACAAGGGATATAATTCCAGCTTCTTCTAGCCTGCTCGCCGAGTACACATCTTTCGTTCGATGCCATTCTAAACGGAAAATGACTTTTTCATTTATTGGGAGGAAATAAAACATTGTGCTTACCCCACACAAGACAAAAGAGTAAAAGGAACCAAGATACATACTACAACCGGCTTGTCGCTCACAGAGAGCTGCTTTTTGTTCACACCATATGGGAGTGTGGGTGGCTCCCGGTCCTTGCCTTTAAAAAAGAATACACTAATTATATATGCTTCGAGATGCAAATTAATAGTCATTCAGAAGCACGAAAGTATATTTAAAATAATTTCCAGAACATGGTTAAGAAAGTTCTGATGCATGATTAATCTTCTTATACTTGTCTGAGGGCCGAAACGCACTAAGACTCGGATCCAGGATTTAAAAAAAAAAAGGGGGATGATGGCTGGAAAGACGGCCTATAACTTATCCAGTGGTTCTTGTTACGTCACATAGATCTAGCAATACGTCACGCTGTATTGGATTTGTCGAGTCAGCAGGCGAAGGTACACGGACACTACCTACCGTCCCTCTGACTGGTTTCGCCGGCAATCGGTGCAAAAAGGGTTTCCACAAGAATTTCTGAGGTAAGAAACGTGCATGTCGTAGGTCAAGCCAGTCCCTGATTTCTAGTATGGTTGGTCGATGGGTCGCACCCGAAAAGTGAAAAAGTCCGAATGACAAAGGGATCACGTGTACTTCCCTTTTATTGACTTTATTTACGTAAAGCACATTGGGGAGCACATTGGAGCTTCTTATCATGGGTGATATATATTTGTGTACAAAATAAAAAGAGAAGCATCGTAGAGAACTTTTAATAATCATAAAAAAGTGAACAAAATGAAGGTACATACAAACCAATAAACGATATCTACATTTTGAATTTGTTGTCTGTTCAGTTTGGTTTTAATAAGGCGCATATGGATCAAGTCCTGTCCTTTCGAGAAGCATGCTCTCTGGTACTCCCTCAACGGGTCGCTTTACGGAACACAGACTTGTAATGGTGATGTCCTCATACGATGCTCTCACAAAGTCAAATTTCTCGCACTTCCCGAACTCTGGTTTTTAAGTCCACTTTGGATTCCGACACTTGTACAGGAACAGCGGTAAGAGCACATTATACCAGGAACAGTCTTCCCTGACAGTACAATAACTGCAGTCCGATGCTTCCGCAAACAACCTCACAGGCCCAGAACTGCGGATGCTGTCAGATGCTTCCACATATCACCGTTTACATCATACACATGGCCTCACAGGCCCAGAACTGCGTTAGTTATTAGGTGCTTCCACATATCACTGTTTACATCATACACATGGCCTCACAGGCCCAGAACTGCGTTAGTTATCAGATGCCTCCACGCATACTCGTGTCCATTCGATGTCCTTTATAAAAGCACTGAAACCGTGGACCGTGGCTATCAAATGCCCTCACAGTACCAGAATCTCGCCCTGAAGTCATCGCTACACGATACGAATGCAGCTCCGACGGGCGAGTGGGTTAAACATCGTATATGGTTATTGTGGCCTGCGGAAAACACACCAGCAATAACCTGAATCAGTACGGATAGTACAGCAAAGCACACACTCATGTAAACACACAAACCACGGGTAGATCTAAGAGACTATCTTAAACTATATCAAGTTTGTGCATGAACTTCCCCACAACAATGGTTGAAACTCAACGATTTTTATATATACCATAAAAAGATTCAAGATGTCAAGTAAACCTTGGCCCACGAATAAACTCGTGACATACATATCCCCTTTAACTAGAGGTTTTATTGCAACCTGGTTTTGTCACAGTCGCCGTTTTGCTTTGTTCAGAAAAAGAGCAAAAGGGTTCAAAGGGTTTTACCTGATGGCAGCGCCTTTAGCTTTTCTGTCGTTCTTGTATCCCAGCAGGAGATGCTACTGTTTTTTTCGTCAGCTACGAGAACTACCGACAGAGAAACGAGTCAGTTACGAGAACTACCGACAGAGAAACGAGTCAGCTACGAGAACTACCGACAGAGAAACAAGTCAGTTACGAGAACTACCGACAGAAACGAGTCAGCTACGAGAACTACCGACAGAGAAACGAGTCAGTTACGAGAACTACAGCAAAAAACGAGTAAGCTACTAGAACTAAACAAAGAGAAACGAGTCGGTTACGAGAACTACAGACCAAGAAACGAGTAAGCTACGAGAACTAACGACAGAGAAATGAGTCGGTTACGAAAACTACAGACCAAGAAACGAGTAAGCTACGAGAACTAACGACAGGGATACGAGTCGGTTACGAGAACTACAGACTTAGAAACAAGTCAAATACGAGACTCAATGTAATATGAAGGCTTTATTTCAGATATTGAGGCACTATTTAATCGATCTAAATAACCAAGTTAAAATACTTACTGAAATCTTCGGTGTGATTAAATATTGCCTGCGTCCGGTAGTTCGTCATGGTAGAGCCTGTGTACATGTTGACAGCGCGACCTAGGCAACAGAAACAGATAAGCAACGGAAACGAGACTAGTATTTGTAAGTATAGGAAGCGTTTGAACAAGACACGTAATGTTGTCCAAAATTTGAGAAAAGACTACACCCCCAAGCATAACCAACGTATAAGCCGTTTTCCAGACAATGGGGATCCTGTGGGATTTGAGCACGAAAGCGAGGCTTTATAAGGAGTTCGGAGGAGGTAGGAGTTTGTAAATTGTTACATTGATTTTACTTTTTATTGGCTTGATCAAACTACCGCATTTTAACCAGGACGATGAGCTTCGAGCATTAGCGTAAAACAAACAACAAGTTAAAAAAGGTGCAAAGGTCCGACCTTCACAGGAACTGCCAAGCCTTTTTCCCGTGCTCAAAATTCCATTAAAAACGGCACATCACTAGAACTAGACCCAAACATCCAAAAACCAAATTCCGCAAATAGTTAAGCTAGCCCAAAGATCTGAAAGCAGCGAATTCAGCTTTACCTGTTGCGAGCTCCCATAAATACACTAAGGAGTCTTTGCCGCTTGATATGACGTACTAGAACGGGATAAAATGTTAATAAATATATACGAAAAAATACACACAACATAATCGATGATTTCCTTCATCTTACCTTTGAATTAAATGAAAACTGTACAGAGAAAATCTACACAGAAAACAAAACGTATCAATCAATGATAAAAAAAAATAACGATTGTTCTGCAGGTCCTTTTATTTCTTGCTTTATTTTTGTTTATTTGCCTTTTCTTACATTATTTATGAAACTAAATACACAAGTCATCTCAAAACATTTCTTCTTCTTTTGCTCACTTAGTTCAATCGTCACAAATGCCAAAGGGATTGTAGGAACGACGATGCAAATGGATTTTTCTATTGGTTACGTAGCTACCAGGATGACAAAATGACGGCTGAAAGAGCCACTCAAGAACAATGCATATCCCTACACCCACCTCCGCTCCATTGTGCGCCTTGGGAAATGTTGCCACGCATCGATTGCTGACACCATCCCAGATCTGTCAGAAGAAAAACATTGAGATAGCCGTTCATAATCTGATCCAGCCTATAACGGGTCTTCAAGAAGCACCCTGAACATATGTTCAGAATACCCAGGGAAACAATAAATACTTCATATGAATAAACATTTTAGTTGCTCTGGATTTCTTTAAAAGATGCCCGAAAGGTTCAATTTTGGGTCACGTGCTATTCTCAATAAAAAATAAGCATATGTTGGTGAGTAAGTAAAAGAGCTATTGGCAATTTCACCATTACCTTGATCGACCCATCGTTGCTACAAGACGCGTAAAGGTTGGCTGAAGGGGCGTATTTGACCTACAAAACCGAGAAAGAAGAATTGTGTTCAATATACACACATAGCAATAGATTGAGGAGGCGGATCCAGGATTTCCCAAAGAGTGTGGGCACCATTTTTATTTTTATTTTTTTTTTTTTTTTGGGGGGGGGGGGGGGTAGGGCTCCATATATTACTTATACCAACCATAGACCCCCCCTTAAATCTGCCACAGCATGGGTGCATTGCCAATTCGATTTCGATATCAGCCTTACCATAGTGACGGGCTCTGTGTGGTATTCTCGTGGATTGCTCGGGACAAAACACTGGAAAGTGTTCACATCGTACAGACGAACTGTTAAGTTCAAAATAGTATAATAACAATCTTAGTACACTATATTGTGAAAATAATTGATATAAGACCAATTCCACTGTTTATTACTGTTGCAAGTTAGCTGTAAGTAACGCTGTCAGCTTGAAATCAGCTTCTTTAAAATGAATAAAAAAAACAGCTCCTACCGAAACGCATAATCAACAGGGATACCTTAGAGGATGCGTGAGAATGTCCACTTACTGCTGGGGTGTTCTGTATGTGTCCAATTACTGGTGGGGTGTTCTGTATGTGTCCAATTACTGGTGGGGTGTTCTGTATGTGTCCAATTACTGGTGGGGTGTTCTGTATGTGTCCAATTACTGGTGGGGTGTTCTGTATGTGTCCACTTACTGCTGGGGTGTTCTGTATGTGTCCAATTACTGGTGGGGTGTTCTGTATGTGTCCACTTACTGCTGGGGTGTTCTGTATGTGTCCAATTACTGGTGGGGTGTTCTGTATGTGTCCACTTACTGGTGGGGTGTTCTGTATGTGTCCAATTACTGGTGGGGTGTTATGTGTGTGTACACTTACTGGTGGGGTGTTATGTGTGTGCACTTACTGGTGGGGTGTTCTGTCGAGACGAGCACAAAGTCACCAGATGGATGGAAAGACATGGAGTTGATCACTTCCGCTTCCTAGAAAAGATGCGTTTCTATTACAATAATAAAACCATAATGTAGCTGTATAGTAGTTTTGTTCGACTGAATTGGTTCCTATATCAACATAAGATCCTAGACCACACATATAATTGTGCAAGTATCAACACAAGCCTCGATGGCGTGAGTAATAGAACAACACGATAAGTCTTCAAAAGGAGATGCAAGGTTCTCCAAAATAAACTCTGATATTTATTACCCTAAACACTACCAACACACAAAGCAGATGCTCACGGACGAGAGTATGAAAGCAGTACAACATAAACCCAGGTTTGTATTAGTTTAGAAGATCCAGATCCGGACAGCCTTACCTGTACGGCCTTGTACGCTTTCTTGACGGAGGGTTTGGAAATATCAAACAGTTTGACAGTACAGTCCTTACTACCGGAAATGAGAACTGGTGCACATGGGTGAAATTCTAAGGCAGTCACTTCCTACGGAAATACAAATGTAAAATCGGAAAAATGAGATATTTTTCCAAAAAAATTTTTATTTTTCTAGTGGAGTCCCACATTCTGACTGGTACTGAGAGCGTGAGTGGGAGGGCCTTATTTCCTTATGTCTGCCCTACTCTCTTGTCTGCTCTCTGTCGTGTCACGGTAACTGCTTGCACTAGTCAAACAACATGCAAAAATTCAGTATGGTATGGTTGCTGCATTGTGTTTGTATGGTTGTCGTATATGGTTTTCATACAAACTCTTATTCTGTTGATGCATAGTTTTTGCATGGTTGTCTTATAACGTCCGTATGGTTGTTCATGGTTTACATACAATATTATACGTTTTTTTGTATGAAGGTTGTATATTGTTCAATTGATTGTCATACAATGTTTGTATTGTTATGTTTCAGGTGATTATCATAGCATGTTTGGAGTTACCTCAGCGTGGTCGTAAAGTGTTCGGATAACAGGATGATTCTCCAGGTTCATTCCTTGACCTTGATCATGTACTTGAGGCATGGTGTTCTTCGCCACCATCCGATCCACGTCCAGCACCTGTGTCCATGTTACATCAATAATGTGTTACGCATATCATTAATGCAACACTTACATTAACAATGCAAAACCCCAAAATCCCCTGAAGTCGGTATAAATCTCCTTACATAATGGCCACTTAAGGACCTGGGGTAGGCCTATGCATACCTATATTAACGATGCAACACCTACACCAACAACGTAACAACTACATCAACAATGGGATCTACATCAATAATGTAACACCTACATCGACAACCTGACAACTTCATCAATAATCCAGCACAAACATCATCAATGCAACACTAATGTCAACAATGCAACACCTACATTGACAAGGCAACCCCAACATCAACGTGACAGCTACATCAACATTGTATCACCTATCACCTACATAATGCGACACCTACATCAACAAAGCAATAACTATATCAACAAAAATGCCGACAAAAAATGAAACAGAACATAGAAAATATTTCGTTTTTACCTTGATAGACGAGTCTACAGACCCTGTTGCTACTAGCTTCCCTATATGGAGACAAAAAACATGGCGTAACTGTAAGTCGAACAAGGGGATGGGGGGGAGCTCCTATAAAAAAAAAGGGGGTATTAATCAGCAATTTGCCGATTTAAGCCTAACGGACATTAGGTGAAGTCGAAGCAATTCCCCCCCTCCCGTATTTATCATCGAATAAAAATGGTGTTTGGCAAAGCAGGGATAGCTATCAATCCCTTGGCTTACCGTTTGGCCTGAAAGATGCAGGGATAGCTATCAATCTGTTGGCTTACCGTTTGGGCTGAAAGATGCAGCTCGGCATGGAGCTTTATGAGCTGTGACGTAATAAGTCTCGTATATGGCAGCAGGAGGCGTGGTACTGTGGGCTGTCAATCAAACTAAGGTGTTAGATACGCTATACGTGATTGTACCTTATACACCTGGAGCTTTATTACATAATGGCCTTATTACATAAAGACCTAAAATCCATTACACCCGTAGAGCATAACAGATCAGTAGCAGGGGGAGGGGCACTATAAGGGCACGACACAACCCCTCTCCCCCTTCACCTCCAAGGAAATGACCAGTAGGGGCATGGCTGTGCCCAAAATACTTTTAATGTTTCTGTATCTTGCTAGCTGCTATTTTACATTTTGTAATCAAAGTGATTTGCATTGATTAAAAACTAATCTACATAATATAATTGTTATGAGTACTGCGTCCTTGGTGCACCGTCTAATTCCTCGCCATACAGAAAGCTGGGTGACCTAATCACCTAATGTGCAATAAATGGAGTATTAACGCCACATTACAATAATGTGCAATAAATGGAGTATTAACGTCACATTACAATAATGTGCAATAAATGGAGTATTAACGTCACATTACAATAATAATGTGCAATAAATGGAGTATTAACGCCACATTACAATAATGTGCAATAAATGGAGTATTAACGTCACATTACAATAAGTGCAATAAATGGAGTATTAACGTCACATTACAATAATGTGCAATAAATGGAGTATTAACGCCACATTACAATAATGTGCAATAAATGGAGTACTAACGCCACATTACAATAATGTGCAATAAATGGAGTATTAACGCCACATTACAATAATGTGCAATAAATGGAGTATTAACGTCACATTACAATATTGTGCAATAAATGGAGTATTAACGTCACATTACAATGTGCAATAAATTGAGTATTAACGTCACATTACAATAATGTGCAATAAATTGAGTATTAACGTCACATTACAATAATGTGCAATAAATTGAGTATTAATGTCACATTACAATAATGTGCAATAAATGGAGTATTAACGTCACATTACAATACTGTGACTCTGCCACGTCATTTTATAATCTAGGCCTAACAAAGAACTCAAAGATACTGTATTGGACTCAAATAGACAAGCCTTCAGGTGTTGTATTGTTGATTTAGGTTTTGCCTTGTACAAGTCTATAGTATTTTCTATTTTGGGACATATTTTTGCACATTGTCTTAGGTTTAATATATTATCCCCCAAAACAAGAAACGCACTACTTGGACAAAGCAGGGATCTCAACAAACTCAATATTATGCACATTTACAGGGGCTGATCCAGGAGTTCGATAAAGGGGGGGGGGGGGGGGGGGGGGCGAAACAAGGGTTTCAAGAAAGGAAGCGGATTCATTTTTCTTCCGTGGAATATTTTCTGTTACTTTTAAGCCAAATATCTGAAAATAGGGGGGGCAGCGCCCCTAAATCCGCCTCTTATTTAAAAAAAGTTATGTTATGCACTGCAAAACGAGATTTTCTTTTCTTTTCGTTGTAACAATCCTAACAAGCCTTGAAATATTTGATTTTTTATTATCAGAAGTAATATCACAGTACCTTACGAAATGTAGTATATTTTTTACAACCTTAAACATTAGATACCTTCTGCACAAATAAGGCAATAGACAGGTCATATGTAGCATTAAATTAAATAATAATAATAAACCAAAAATATCTACATTTCCACTATTCTTTTATATTTTTACTAAATAAATGGCAATATATTAGATCATATCTATATTTTCTGTTAACCTAAAATTTGGCAGTATAACTGCAGTTGTATGTGAGACCATGATAGAGTAGAAGATAGTGATACTAATAGTGTTGGTCCCTTTCACTCTTACTGTATATCTGTTACCCTTTCTTAGTACAAGCTAGTGACGCTAATCTTGTTGATTTCTTCAACTCATAGAAATATGTTTCAATTGCTTAGTACGAGCTAATGACATTAATAGTGTTGGTCCCTTCATCTCATAGACTTCTTATAATTGCTTAGTACAAGGCTAGTAATATAATAATGATAATCCCTTCATCTCATAGACTTCTTATAATTGCTTAGTACAAGGCTAGTAATATAATAATGTTCATCCCTTCATCTCATAGATATGTTACAATTGATTCATACAAGCTAGTGATACTAATAGCCCCCCCTCTAGATCCCCCCTTTTAGATCTGTTACAATTGCTTAATACAAGGTTAGTGATATAATGTTATTTGTCCCTTCGAATCATAGAGTTGTTACAATTCCTTAGTACGAGCTAGTGACACTAATAGTGTTGGTCCCTTCAACTCGCACAACATAGATCTGCTGCCCTAGCTCTACCCTGCTTCCCTCGTCACCCTGATTGTCTGGCATCACAAGAGGATCAATACTGGAGTCAATATCAGCGAGGCTTTCTAGAGGAAGACTTTCTATCAACATTGTCTCCTGGCTTGTAGAAGGGAAATCTGGTGAGGGCATTGCTGGTGAGGGCATTGCTGGCTCCTCCGTCTCCGTCTTCACAGTAGCCTGGCTTACTCTGTCTTCCTCCTTTGTGGTAGGAGAAGTAGGGATTAGCATGGGCATTCTAGGGCTGGATTTGGGTAACGGTTGGTTTCTTGATAATGCTGCTATCTTGTTAGCTATCAAATCCTTATCACATCTCGTAGGCTTCAGTGAAGGGCTTGTTTGAGTCACACGTGTGTTATCCGGTTTTAAAGGTGACATGAACTCAGACTTTATAAATGTGGGGGCAGAGTGTGATGCCAGGAACATCTTTCTGCTTGGTTGATCCCTACTCTTGGTCTCTGCAGAAGATGACTCTTTGCTCTCAAACTGGTGATCACTAAAGTCTAGTCTCTTCCTTATGTCAAGTCGCCTGAAGAATTCAGCATCATCATTAGAGACAGAGTTGAGTTTGCTGCATGATGCAGCCAACCTGTCTGCCCTAGGTTCATCCTTGATCATTGAGGGGCGGTCCGTGTAGTCATCGATGCTATCATGGCTACTGTTGCTGTAGTACTCATCCATGAGGCATCTGGCCTCTTCTGACACAAGCCTGTATTTCTTGGGACTTAGTCCTAGCGGGCTGCCAACCATCTGTAACACACACATAGAGGAAACGAAGGATCAGATAAAGGGTATAGGGCTGAGACAAGGGGATGAACACACAAAAAAAGGGTTAAGAGGAGGGTCAGAAGCATTAAGTAAACACCCCAGATACTGAATTTGTAGGCAAGGTGAAAATATATAGATTTAGGCGCTTTCAGTCAAGCCCAAAAATTTGTTCAAGTTTCCAGATTACCCATTCTGGTAAAATTGGAACAGTCATTTATGAAAAGTCACATGGTCTAGCACAGGAAATACAATTTCACTAATCTGAAGATGGAGGATGATGCTACATTAATTTTAATCACCCCAGAGCAAGATGATTGTGAAACTGGTAACACTTTTGCTTTTGGCAAGGACGATGAAGTTTCAATTATAACAGTGACAGAATTATTTACAAATGGAAAGTGGTCTGGAATAAGGGACTTGTGCTAAGAGATCACGTGACCTTTTTGGGTGGCAAATTCAAAACAAAATGATCAAACAAAAAAATCTGAAATAACTGCGCCCGTCACACCAGAGAACAACGAAGAAATAACATCTTTAAATGAAACTAAACCCTTACTAAAAAAAAGAGATCTGTTTTTTTGTAAGCGCTGAATAAAGTTCCCTTTTGTTGCTTTTATTTTGTCACTAAAAGGCTGAGCACCTTCTAGTTTGCCACCCAAACAGTCACGTGATCTCTTAGCGCAAGTCCCATATTGACTCACTTTTATAGAATTGATAACATGATAGATCATCAAGCATTTTGGAGAAATTTGAGAGTAATGCTGGGTGTTTCTACACAAGAATGAGAACAAGCCCAAACAAATGGTGTGTAATGAAAAGTGGGACTTGAAAACTACACAATTATACTTACAGAGTAAGTGAGCCGTGAGAAGTGGGACTTGAAAACTACACAACTATACTCACAGAGTAAGTAAGCCGTGAGAAGTGGGACTTGAAAACTACACAACTATACTCACAGAGTAAGTGAGCCGTGAGAAGTGGGACTTGAAAACTACACAACTATACTCACAGAGTAAGTAAGCCGTGAGAAGTGGGACTTGAAAACTACACAACTATACTCACAGAGTAAGTAAGCCGTGAGAAGTGGGACTTGAAAACTACACAACTATACTCACAGAGTAAGTAAGCTGTGAGAAGTGGGACTTGAAAACTACACAACTATACTCACAGAGTAAGTGACCCGTGAGAAGTGGGACTTGAAAACTACACAACTATACTCACAGAGTAAGTGAGCCGCGAGAAGTGGGACTTGAAAACTACACAACTATACTCACAGAGTAAGTGAGCCGTGAGAAGTGGGACTTGAAAACTACACAACTATACTCACAGAGTAAGTGAGCCGTGAGAAGTGGGACTTGAAAACTACACAACTATACTCACAGAGTAAGTGAGCCGTGAGAAGTGGGACTTGAAAACTACACAACTATACTCACAGAGTAAGTAAGCCGTGAGAAGTGGGACTTGAAAACTACACAACTATACTCACAGAGTAAGTAAGCCGTGAGAAGTGGGACTTGAAAACTACACAACTATACTCACAGAGTAGGTGAGCCGTGAGAAGTGGGACTTGAAAACTACACAACTATACTCACAGAGTAAGTGAGCCGTGAGAAGTGGGACTTGAAAACTACACAACTATACTCACAAAGTAAGTGAGCCGTGAGAAGTGGGACTTGAAACTACACAACTATACTCACAGAGTAAGTAAGCCGTGAGAAGTGGGACTTGAAAACTACACAACTATACTTACAGAGTAAGTAAGCCGTGAGAAGTGGGACTTGAAAACTACACAACTATACTCACAGAGTTAGTGAGCCGTGAGAGGTGGGACTTGAAAACTACACAACTATACTCACAGAGTAAGTGAGCCGTGAGAAGTGGGACTGGAAAACTACACAACTATACTCACAGATTAAGTGAGCCGTGAGAAGTGGGACTTGAAAACTACACAACTATACTCACAGAGTAAGTGAGCCATAAGAAGTGGGACTTGAAAACTACACAACTATACTCACAGAGTAAGTGAGCCGTGAGAAGTGGGACTTGAAAACTACACAACTATACTCACCGAGTAAGTAAGCCGCTTTCTCTGCATCCTCTGTTCCCGTAACCTCTGTGCCATTTCAGAGTAGATGTTACGGCGTTCTGACTCAGGTCTCGCCAGGAATTGCCTCATCCTCTCAAAGTTCATCCTACCCTTACTGCTAGACTTCTCAGAAGGACAGAAGACCTTCTCCCCATGTTTCAGCATTTCTGATAGGTATCCTTGTGTTTTGCCAAGGACACACTTTGCAAACACTTCCTGGGACACATTCATCTTCTGCAGTTCTAGTTTAACTTGTGCACATACATCGTCTGCACTCAGCCCATTGCCAATCACAAGGTGTTCTCCATTAGAGGATACTACGTTAATTTCTTCAGCCGCAATTTTACTGGTTGTGATCTTCAAGATGTGTCTACGGACCTCCTCCAATGGGGGGATGTTTTCCCGGCCAATTTCAGAGTGGATGCCATTGTTCATAACTTTATGCACTCTTTTCATGTCAGTGTTTTGAGTGTGTCTTTCTTTGGAACCATTGGTGCTGGTACCATTGCATTCTAGGATGGAAATGAAATGGAATGTTCAATTTGTGTTTGAATTGAATCATAAAACAAAGTTGCAATACACAGATAACCACTAAGCAATTTAAGACCGTTTAAAAACCGTTATTAAAAAAGAAACTAATATACTTGATTGGATCTTGTTTTTTTTTATTTTTACAAGCTTAATATGTAAAAGGGTGAATTATTAGGGTTATGCCTTTCATAAACCAAGTTCATATAGATTAAATTTCATTTTTTTATCATTCTCCCTTTTTTTGGTACTACATGGGCATGGGATCTGATTAACCACACCCAATTAAGGCTGGTTTGACGAGAACAGAAGCACACTTAAATAATTTATACCATACTGTACATAGTATTTGACAGTTAAAGCTCCAAGAGAGTTTATTTTCCTCAGAGGGTTCATTTTTCCAATTTAGTCTCAAACTAAATTGATTAAATTGTGATATTTAGACAATCTGATTTACTATACGTTTAAACAAGTTATTGAGAATTCAGACAGAAGATTGTTTTAGGGTTGTTGAGATATCACGTTTGAGGCAATAGACAGAGACAACAACAACACACAGTTTTTAGGTACTTTTTGTTTTAATGATTCAGAACACAAATCCATATCCATTTCATTTCATACCTCATTGTTCCATTCAATAGAATAACGAAAACCCAGTCTGCATTATGATAGCCAACTAGCTTTACCTCCACGAGCCTGGATATCCTAGTTTGTATACTTTTCCTGCTTCAAAGTAGTGTGTTGGTCTATTAATATTATCTATAGACTCTTGAATTAACTGGACTGCAGGCTCTAGTCATCATCACAATATGTAATTGTCTTTTGCAAGCCAATCCTTTTCAACTATTGTATGCAGTATCTGCCATTGTTACCAGATACTACTGTAGATACTACTGTATTATATATAAAAAAAATGTTGTAATTTCAACAGCAAATGTTGATTGGCAAAAGGCAGTTCTAGGACCAGAAGAACATGAATCAATCATACTACAATGCCTTATTACACTTAATTTTCCCAACAACAAAATTTCACAATTTTGAGAGGACAATATTTGGCGATACTTTATTTTCACGATTTTCCTATTTTCGTAAAAACCAGACCACTTTATTTTCGCAATTTGGGGATAATTAAATCAAGAAAAACAAGTGGAATTAAAATGTGCTGTAATCATCAAACTAAAACAATTTGTAACAAAAAGATGCATGGCCTATCCTGCTAGCAGAGCTTTTTCCTGTTTGCTTTTATCAGTTCACTTATCCGTGTCGCAAGTCTGTTCTTTCGCGGTCTTACTTGTTTGTGTACACAGAAGAAACATCTGCCTACAGCTGCTATCGAATCCCGTTGAGCATGCGCATTAGTCGCCTCCAAGTTTTTGGGTAGTCAAATCGTTTAACTGATCGTTTAACTGATTGTTTTTGTCAGAGGTATGACAACTTTTAGGAATTGATCACACCGGTAATGTTTTGAAACACTCAAGTTATAAGATTTCCAGAACTTTTGACAAGAATGCTCACAACTAACAACATAATAATAAAAAAAAAATAAGAATGAATTGTTAAACTAGTCTAAAGAAGTTGTCTTACGCTGTTGTTACAGTTAATCAAGAGTTTAAAAGTTCGAAGCTCCTGATCAACATATGTTTCTAATTAAACCTGTCAGTCAGTGCTTGTCTGGCTTTGTTCGTATTCATGTAGTATTTCGAAACTTTGGAGTATCGGTCTTCTGGTCTTGTTTGATATATTTATAGCAAAAATAAACTTTAACCGCTTTTAGCTACGAATCTGCTACTGAGCTCAAGCGCGAGCGCTTTTGCGTAACAGAGTTCAAAGTAGCTCAGAGTGGCTGCGGCGGGGAATTTTAAAATACAGCTTCACGTGACAATTCCCATGGTAACAGCAAAATAATTTTGCGCATGCTCAACAGGATTCAAAAGCTGCTGTTGGCAGAGGTTTCTCCTGTGGACACAAACAAACGAGAACACGAAAGAACAGACTCGCGACACGGATAAGTTAACTGATAGAAACAAACAGGAAGAAAGCTCTGCTAGGGGTATGCACAGGCTAAATTTAGTTTCAGAAAAATCTATAAATACAAGTCCAACTCAACCCCTTACCGTACTATATGTACATTCGATGACTAAATAGACAAGGTATTTTCATAAAGCTTATTTAACAGCCAATATTCTCCCAAATGCTTCTTGCGCATCCTAATTTCACGACACGGAATTTTCCCGTCACTTTATTTTTTCGCGACTTTTTTTAAATCATGAAATTTGCGCAATTAAAGTAAATTAAGTGTAATAAGGTACATTAATAATACATATCTGGCTCCATAAGCACCTATCGGTCTTGGAACTGCCAGTTGCCATTTGCCACTTGCACTCGTTTTAAATTAGGTGTTTCTTGGTTTAGTAAAAGACTATGATAGACTTTCTACAATGGATGAGGAAACATGGCCGTGTACAAACTTACCATCTGACTCGTATTCCAGATCAATTCCTTTTGTAGCCAGATCATTTGCTGGAGGAAGAGTAAGGCCAGGTAGATTGGTTTGCCCAGGCTTTGCTCCTACATAAATGTAACAACATCCTTACATTATTATTACTTATAACTGAAAAGTACTTCAGTAAGAATGCATGCTACATTATACCCATACGTATTCATAGAAACAGAAATAACCAGGTAAATGACCAGTACCAACCAGTAAAACCTGTATAATCAGGGTTGTAGCAGGAGGCTGGAAAGGAAATGACCAATGCTTTCTTAATGTTTCTGTTTCAAGCCCCCAGATCTCATTATAGTGCTTTAAAGTCATTCATTATTCTCACTTCCGATTGGAAGAGTCAGGTAAAAAAATATTGAAATAATCAACTAAAAAAATGCTTTATATTTTATTCACCAAATTAAATAGAAATTACCACAATGCCTTGCTATTTTGCTAGGATAATAAACTAGTGGCCGACAGAAACACTTTAACACTGTGCCATACATGAAGGCTTTTCTAGCTGATATTCATAGACACACCCAAGGTGAGGAGATGAGCAACGATACCTTCTGCCTCAGCTGCAAGACCCAAGTTGACAATCTCTAGCAATCTAGCACATGGTGGACATGGACTGATTATATTTGTAGTCTTCGCAAGAGCAGCCGCCACAGCTTCACATCCATCATAGTGTAATTGACTGGAAAATAAGTAAAATGGGTTTTGGTCAAAGAAAGGGATTACCAAAATGATGTAAGAGTTTAGGGTATCACTCACAAAATGTTAGTTGGGCTTGAAAGGTTGAATTGATACAAAAAAATTGATGAATGCAGGTTTTTTTCTGAATTTAATTTAAAATGGAATTCACAAATAAGTGATCCTTAAGTATTCATTTATCTAATTCTGAAAAGAACAGATTGGAAAAAACCCCAAATACTAGAACACTGGTTGAGCCTATTATACATGGAACTTATTTCAGTCAGGGCTAGGGGCTAACCTGTAGACTGTACATCACATCTTAAAGGAAAAAAAAAATGAAAATAACAATGAAATGAAATTGTTTTTTTGGGGGGACAAAATTTAGATTATTGGATACAGTATTTTAAAAAAAGCTACAATAGGCTTCTACAGGAGTATCTATCTATACATCTTGGCATATTTAATAATCTCTCCCTTTTTTGCATGTACCTTGTAAATATTTACACACATGTATAACTACGTCATTCGTTAATAGTTTTATTTTTTATCTCACTACTAATCAATTATTATGGCAAGGAAAAATGGAAAAGCAAAAATATATATATATATCTACTTGGCCACATAGAAATAAAAGTATAGCTGTTCTTTTCCCCTTTAAAAAAAGGAATTTGTTGATAATAGGGTTGCTCTGCCCTTATTCGATTGACAGGTTTTGATATCTCTAATATTCAACGAAAATGACTTCATTAATTATGGAACATTTCCTTTGACAGAAATGAAATAACCTCTTTTTACATATATGTTCCAGTGAAAGTCCTCTTATTTTCTGACAAAAAAAACATATTTATAATAGTCCACCACACTTCCAACAGCTATATTTTCACCATCTACGAATAAGATAAATCAAATTTAGTTCGATCGTTCTTTGTCGTTCCGCTTCCCAACATGCCGTCTCGTTTTCACAATGTCTTCAATAAAGTATCACCCATCGTAATATTTCGCGCTCTGATTTACCAGCACATGGGCAATTCACATACTCGCTATTTAATGCAATAAAGAGAGTTATCGATGAGTATAACAAACGCGTGAATCTTGATTTACATAGGAAAGAAGCGAATAATATTCGAGACTATTATTAAAATTCTAATAATGGTCGCTAGTCATCTGCCATGTTGAAGATTCATATTTTTATCCGTCGTTAAAGTGAAATTTTTAGGGATAGCCAGGTGGACGTAAGTTAAGAGGTTTCTGCTGGATACATGGTTGGGTTACATACCTAATTATGAGTTTGTAGAGAGTTTCTCGTTGCTTTATAGCCTCGGCCATGATCTGAACAAATAACTGTTCTATCACAAGAACAAACGAACAGCGTGCACTGAGGACTCGCACCGATAGGGCCTGGGGCGACATAACAATGGTAGAATGCTGGAGGTGGAATGATGGACTCTGGAATGTGCGGAACAGATTCCTGCAAATTGCGCTGTGGTCGCGTATGATTTCGAAATAGATTACGGTCTATAACATATGGGGTTTACCTAATAAAAATGAGCTCTTCCTACTAATGGGGCAATCGTCTCAGCAAATCCGAAATTGAATTCGGTTATTATCTCCCTGATCAGGGACTCCTAGCCTTGGTGTAAAAACGAATATATTAACATTTACTTTATATATTAACATTCCCTTTTATAAATATATCTTTGTTATATTTTTTTTGCTATAATTCTATGCGTTAAGAAGAAGGAAATAGGTATATAGTATTTAATGTATAGTATGTGGTATTGAGGGATTACCATAAATTTGACTCCACGATTTGATATCACCTATTGTGTGAGCTATCTGTCTATTGTTCAAAACAACAATACGCGAAGTGTTACCCTTGGAATTAAGCACTTGCCCACCCCCCCATAGAAAAATATTGTATTACCCATAATGCAGGGTGGGTAGAAGAAGAAGAAAACGTGTTGACCGCCATGTTTGTTTCTGTGTGGTTTATTTTCGGTTTATTTTTAATGTTACTCGAGTTTTCACAAATTATAAGGTAACATATTGGGGGCTCAGACGGGAAAACGGATTCAGAAGATGACTGAAGAACTTCAGCTTAGTATCGAAGAGAGTTTGTGTCGCTTGACGGCCGAACAGTTACACGAAGTGGAAAACTTTTTGAAGCTACACGAGGACGACAAACTATCTAGGTTGGAACGGGTCAGAAGGATCTCACAAGCTGTGGATAACGAGCTTGAGAGCAAAGGAGACCAAGCAGTCAGCTATCTGAAGGGATTAGAGGAGGTTATTTCGGCGATTTCTGGAGCAACGAAGCCCAAACAAGAAAAACAAGCCCAGCCAAACACGAGTGCAAGTGCAAGTCCGAGCGAGGAGCTCCAAGCTCTGAAGGATCAAATGAACAAGCTTATGGGTATGGAATCAAAGAAAGGTCTCTACATTTCGGATATAAAGAGAGAAATGAAGATTTCTGGGCAAATTGGAGAGCCAGGACAGAAAGATAAGTTAAGTTTTGTCAGTCTCGTGAGACAAATTGACTCTGGACTAAAGAAAGGACACACAGAAGTTGAGGTGGTCGATGCAGTAATAAAGTCCATTTGCCCAGGAATGAGACTTCGCAGCTACTTGGAAGGTATTCCAAGCTTGACTCTGGCCCAATTAAGACACATTTTGCGCTCGCATTATCAGGAAAAAAATGCAACAGAACTGTATCAAGAATTAGCAATTTTGGCTCAAGCTCCCGGGGAAACCCCTCAGAGTTTTGTGATCAGGGCTTTGGATCAAAGGCAGAAAGTTTGTTTTGCGTCACAAGAGTCTGATAGCAAAATGAAATACGATCCCGAACTGGTGCAAGGACTATTTTTAAGAACGGTGGAGACTGGATTAATGGATGATGGTGTAAGGATGAAACTAAGACCATATCTACAGAACACAGATACCACTGATGAAGATTTAATCCAGCATGTAAATATTGTGGCATCTGAGGAGTTAGAGAGGAAATCAAAGTTAACCAAAATAACTAAGAAAGTTAATCAGCTAACAAGTGATAATGTCGAATCACAAGGGAATGGTGGACGTAAGGACAAAGGGAAGACTGCTCCAGCCGCAGTCTCAACAGAAGACCTGATCCTAGCAGAACTCAAGTCAGTGAAGTCGGAGATGGCCACATTGCGGGAGACAGTGGCCCAAGTGCAACAGGAAAGGGATGGCAATATTGATAATCGGGATATACATGTACAGAAGGCCAAGAGAGTTTGCAAGCAGTGTGAGGATAGCAATACGATTGATGCATGTGATCATTGTTTTTATTGCGGTTCATCTGAGCATTGGGCACGGGGATGTCGTAAGCGGAGACCAACACAAAACAAGGATTCGGGAAACCAGCACCGGCTGCCACCGCGGGACAGGCGGTAGCCGGGTCGCAAGTTGCTTCCACAGGAAAGTCCCAAGTATGTGTGTTATGTGGGCATCAACCATCTGGTAGTGATTGTTTAGTTCAATGTGCGGGTTGTAAGTCAGCATTGTACTGCGGTGTGCAATGCCAACGGGCTCATTGGTTGGAACACAAGAAACTTTGCACTGCGATACAAGAGTTACAAGCCAAGAAAAACAGTGAGTACGCAGAGCGAATTCAGTCTAGTGTATTTATGTCTCATCTCACTCCAAAACAACATGCTGTTATTTGTAAACTGGTAGGACCAAAATGCAAAGTTTCCTGCATGCTTAATGATATTAGCACAGAGGCCCTCTGGGATACGGGCGTGCAAATTTCAGTTTTATCTAAATCATGGGTCAATGAGAATGGTTTGAACACTGATTTACAAGATATTGAGACACTCCTGGGTCGGGATAGAAACTTGAATGTATCTGCTGCAAATGGCAGTGAGATCCCATATGAGGGATGGATCCCCATAACATTGAAGCTAGAATCCCATGGGTATACAGGGCCAGATGTAGAAGTACCTTTTTTAGTGACCCCAGGAGAGTTAGAGTGTCCCATCATTGGATATAATGTCATAGAAACAGTGATTAAAGATTTCCCAGGGGATAATAGCAACACCACAGGGAGCCCATTACAGGATATTATGAAAGGTGCATTTCCAGAAGTCAGAGGGGAGGCAGTTGGGGCCTTGATTAACTTTATCCAAACATGTGGCAACTCAGAACCCTTGTGCATCTTAAAGTCACCTAAGAAGAGTGTCAGCATACCGGGGGGGCAGACCCTGAGAATTAATTGTCGTGCAAATACCGGCCCAGTCGAGGAGAAATGCCCAGTTATCTTTGAACCAGATGAAGACCAGACATTGCCTACAGGGCTAGAACTCTCCCAGTCTCTATTGTCCATCCCGAAAGGGAAAGCTACGCGAGTTGACATTTACGTCAGTAATGCCACCAAGCATGATATCACCCTCAGGGGGGGCACCATCTTGGGTAGTCTTAACCTTATCAGATCAGTTACCCCAGCAGAAGTGAAACTTAGTGAGATGAACTTGTCTGATTCAAGGGGGGTACACCCAGGTGAAACACAAGAATCCAGGGGGGCGACCATAGATTCATCACAGAGGGTCCCAGGGGTGGTGATGGGAGATCTGAATGAAGAACAAAAAAAGGAAGTCACTCGTCTGTTACAGGAAGAGGAGGAGACCTTTGCCCGTGATAGTCAGGATGTCGGTTGCATCGAAGACCTTGAGTTAAATTTAACCCTAATGGATAAGACTCCTGTTCAGAAAACATATGTCTCAATTAGCCGCCCATTGTATGCAGAAGTCAAAGGCTATATTGAGGACTTGATAAATAAGGGATGGATTGTGAAGTCAAAGTCTTCCTACTCGTCGCCGGCTGTCTGCGTCCGTAAACGGGACGGGTCTCTAAGACTGTGCATTGACTATCGTGAACTGAATCGTAAGAGTGTTCCTGACCGTTTTCCCATCCCAAGGATTCAAGATGCATTAGACACCCTAGGGGGAAATAGTTGGTTTTCAGTACTGGATCAGGGACGCGCATATCATCAGGGTTTCATGGGGAAAGACAGTAGACCATTGACTGCCTTTGTGACCCCTTGGGGACTGTATGAATGGGTTCGCATTCCCATGGGTCTTTCCCAGGCCCCCGCGGCCTTTCAAAGATATATGCAAGATTGTTTAGAAGATTTAAGAGACACCACATGTATCCCATATTTGGACGATATCATTGTCTTTAGTCAAAGTTTTGAAGAACATGTTAGTGATCTGAGGAAAGTTTTGCAAAGACTGCGGGAACACGGGATAAAATTGAAACCCAGCAAGTGTAAAATCTTTCAAAGGGAAGTTACATTCCTTGGACATGTTGTGTCAGAAGAAGGTTATCGGATGGATCAGGAGAGTATTAAGGCAGTTACGGATTTAAAGGATACGCCACCTAAGACAGTCGGAGAAGTTCGCAGACTTATGGGACTTCTAAGTTATTTCAGGAGATATGTACATAACTTTGCGACGTTAGCAGCACCCATTTATGATCTTTTGACGGAACCCAAGGGAGGTACAAGTACCAAATCGAAAAGTAGGTCGAGTAAGTCCTTATCACGCCAACCAGTCTCTTGGTCTGAGGAACATCAGCGAATACTGGAGACACTTATAGATACTATCACATCACCACCCGTTATGGCTTATCCGGACTACCAACAACCCTTTATTCTTCACACTGACGCATCGGAGCGGGGACTTGGGGCTGTATTATACCAACGCCAGAAAGGAACCTTGAGAGTCATTGGTTACGGGTCACGATCGTTAACTCAAGCCGAGCGCAATTACCATCTGCATTCGGGGAAACTCGAATTCTTAGCGCTAAAATGGGCAATTACGGAGAAATTTAGAGACTATTTGTACTATGCCCCTGGATTTACTGTCTACACGGATAATAACCCGTTAACATACATTCTGACCACTGCCAAATTGAATGCGACCGGACAGCGTTGGGTATCAGAATTGGCTGACTATAACTTTGTCATCAAATACAGACCTGGAAAGGCAAATGGGGATGCAGACGGTCTCTCGCGGATTTCACAAGGCATGGAGAAGTATATGGAAGAATGTCAGAAGACCATATGCCAAGAAGACATAGGAGCCACTGTGAATTCTGTAAAGTTCCAGGCAGGTGAAGATGGCATTCCGACTATCTCTTTGTCAGCATGCCTTGAAGATTCTCCCGACGATAATGTCACCTTAGGCACGCAAGCATGGTCGACAGAGGACATTGTGAGACTTCAGCGTGCGGATACAACAATTGGAAAGGTGATTGGTTTCATACTTAATGAGTCATTACCCAGCTTAAAGGAGCGAAAGAAGGAAACTCCTGAAACAAAGGCCATGTTACGTCACTGGAAGAAGTTGGAACTAGGTAAGGATGATATCCTTCGCCGGAGAATTGGACCACGTCTCCAATTGGTCCTTCCACGGAAACTTCATCATCTCGTTTATAAGGAATTACATGAGGAAATGGGGCATCTCGGTGCAGAGAGGGTATTGCAACTTGCGAGGGATAGGTTCTTTTGGCCCCGTATGCAACAGGACATTGAACACTATGTTACCTCTGTTTGTCGATGTATCAAGCAAAAACGACCGAAACATGCTCAACGGGCACCAATGCAGAGTATTCAAACAACAGCTCCCTTTGAACTCATTTCTTTGGACTTTTTACATCTAGAAAAAAGCAGTGGTGGGTATGAATATATCCTCGTAGTGATTGATCATTTTACTCGATTTGCCCAAGCATACGCAACACGGAATAAATCGGCCCCTACAGTGGCAGAGAAGCTGTATAATGATTACATCATGAGGTTTGGGTTTCCCCTTCGAATACATCACGATCAGGGGAAGGAGTTCGAGAACGATCTACATAAACATCTGGAAAAGCTTAGTGGGGTAGCTCACTCAAGAACCACACCATATCATCCACAATCCAATGGACAAGTCGAGCGTTTTAATCAGACCCTTCTTGCAATGTTACGCACACTACCAGAGAACCAGAAATCCAAGTGGAAAGATAGTCTTAACAAAGTTGTACACGCATACAACTGCACTCGAAATGACTCAACAGGATTTTCTCCTTTCTATCTACTTTATGGTCGCTCACCTCGACTTCCCATTGACTTAATGCTTGGTACCAGTTTGCAAGGCACTCCGCAACAGTATCCGAAATATGTGACAAAGTGGCGAGAAACCATGGAAGAAGCTTACAGGATCGCACGTTCTAAGTCGACAGCTCAAGCCGCGCGGGGTAAGAGGTACTACGAGAAGAAAGTGAGATGCTCATCACTTAAGCCGGGTGATCGGGTATTGGTACGAAACCTGTCAGAACGAGGCGGTCCAGGGAAACTACGCTCATACTTTGAGGATCAGGTGTTTGTGGTTGTGAATCAGAAGGGAGAATCGAGCCCAGTGTATGAGGTCAGACCTGAGAATGGCAAGGGCAGGAACCGGACTCTGCATTATAACCTCTTACTGCCATGTGATTATCTCATGAGTGACGTGATTACTCAGCCAAAAAGGAAAACCAAAACACGGAAACCTGCAACAAGGAACGCAGCAGAGTTGAAAGAGGAGTCGAGTAGTGAAGAGGAACCAGACTTTGTTTACGGTAGACCGGTTGGATATGCGCCCGACGAGAAAGAAGAAGCATCAAGCGAATCGGATGTAGTCCTGGGTCAGCAGGAGGAAGTATCAGGCGAGTCTGATGTAGCACCGGATCGGCAAGAGGAAATAGCATCAGGCGAGTCAGATGTATCTCTGGATCAGCAAGAGGAAGCTTCAGACGAGCTGGATGGAGCACCCGATCAGCAGGAAGGAACGGCAGGTGAGCTGGATGAAGCAATAGAGGAGCAGGCAGAGAGGGCATCACAGCAGCAGCAAGGGGAACAAGGTGATAGGGACAGCCAGGAGAACTATGCTAATGGCAGCATCATTGGACGACCCGAGCGGAATAGGCATCCACCTTTGCGGGTTACTTATGATGTTATTGGTCAGCCATCCTATTATCGGGGACCGGTCGCTAACCATGGTATAACTATAAATGAGTCAGCATGGAGTGCTTACGGTGCACCTCCTACACAAGAGTTACCATGTGCCACATGCGGGTTCAAGGCACCCTTCGGTTTACAGGTACCCTACGGTTATTCGGTACCCTGCAGTCTACAGACTCCCTACGGTTATCCGGTACCCTACGGTTTACAGGTACCCTACAGATGTCCTTCCTTCTCACCATGGACACCAGCAATGTAATTACAAGTACACTAGTACACTTACTTGACTTATATTTGTTTGTTTGTTACAAGAAAAAGAAAAGAAAAAAAAACGGTCTAGTTAGAGACACTAGTTGAATAATACTAGTATAGCCTAGCAAATAGTGTAGGTAACAAGGTGTAAGACCTTGAGCAGCATTGGGTATTTACGTGGCAATGACATTGTGCAAGAGAACTGTAGAGTAAAGAATAAGCAAGATACAGCTGTATGAAGAAACAAGTGGAAGCCATGGTTGGACTTGATCACCCTACACCATGCCTTCATGGAACTGAACATTGAAATAGTAGAGTAGTCAGATTTTTTTTTTCCTCAGTTGCATTGTAGTATTGAAACATACTAGTAACTTAAATGTCGAGGACGACATCTTTTCAGGGGGGAAGTGTGTTACCCTTGGAATTAAGCACTTGCCCACCCCCCCATAGAAAAATATTGTATTACCCATAATGCAGGGTGGGTAGAAGAAGAAGAAAACGTGTTGACCGCCATGTTTGTTTCTGTGTGGTTTATTTTCGGTTTATTTTTAATGTTACTCGAGTTTTCACAAATTATAAGGTAACAGAAGCATAATTAGACCACAAGAGCCTGACCTCACTCGTGACTAGTGGCAACAAACATTACTTATCTTGTTCAAGAAAGCTATTTTCCAGGAAGGTATTTCCAACACTTGATCTGTTGACTGTGTGGATCCGATTCCACTTCCTTGTGGGCGAGTTTCTGATAGACAAAATGAGGTGAGTGTCATTGTTAATTAGCGTTTACTCAATCTGTTGACTGTCTTGATTTATCGCTCTTCTTTTAAATGTTTATGATGTTTTAAGTCTCGCATACGTCCGGAGAAAAGAACCAAGAAGCGGATTCACTTCCCTTTATCAATGACGAGGAAGTATGGCCTCAAATTGTCCATAAATCAAATTTTTCGATGATATCTTTGATGAAATCGGAACATTAATAGAGTTGTGGGTTTTAAAAGTCGTCATTGGACAAAAAAAGCGCAGGACTTGCGATGTGCCAGATGTTTGGTTACGCTAATACTAACGAAAGTGAATCAGGTAACTGCATTATAAAGGCGTCAGTACAATATTTATGAAATATACTCTTTTGTTATATTTGACCATTTTACCGCTCGTGCCGTGTGTAGACCTAATTTCTCGTTGTCATAACAGCTATCACGTCGGGATGTATTGCTTATTGCTTTATTCCGATAAACAGCCCGTGGTCTGGTGACTGGTACAAACTAAAACAGTAATATATTGGCCTATCAAAATTCTTAAAATTTAAAAAGTAACGGAGTAACATTATTCTTTTAAAGTTTTTTTTCGTTTGTTATCTATATTAAACTTCAAGATACAGCATTTGGCGTGTTATTAAAATTATCGGTTTGGAGATACAAATCTCATTTTAAACCCTTACGCAAACAAAAAGTATATTAGTTGAGTATATATATCTTTTGATTTCAAAGACGTTTAAATGACCCGTCTTGGTCGGTTTTCATAGTTTTGAACGAGGCTATCAAAAGACAAAGCAGGGTCTTATAACAGTATAACTTGAAAGATTTGGTCATTGTATTAATATTTTCGTTTGCCAAATACACTTGTGGGTGTATATGGTGAATAGGGGTGAAAAACGAGACAAATAAGACAAGCCTTCAGATAGTGAAAAAAATGAACATTCAGGGGCGTAACCATGGTGGTGGCCTAGAGGGCCCGGCCCCCCCTTTTAGCAGCCAAAAATACAGTAAATGTATGAGATATTATTTAAAATACAAGAGAAAATGCCTTGAAAGTCCCTTTTGGGCCCCCTCCTGTTAAAAATCCTCGCTACGCCGCTGACATTAATTTTATTTAATGGCTAAAAATTGTCCCTTTGCAGACGATTCATCTGACGTGTCATCCACGCATGAAATGGGGGTAAGGGCGCGGTCTAGGGTCATTCAGATCCACCCCACTGAGTCGATCACCCAAATGAAGACACACACCCCACGAGATGTAGTGCGCAGGGCCACGTTCAAGGCCCCTGTCTTGGTCCGTGACATCATGCGACCCTTGGATCTCATGACAGCCTTTGTCGGGAATGTACGAAACACAGAGTTTTACTTCCTTAGTCGCCTGGGTCTCGTCTTATGGGTGGTTAGTGTGGCATTGAAGTTCTCGTTTGATGGATTCGAAGCGTCTGTACGATACCAGTACGCGTGGGTCGCGATAAAAGCATTTGAACTGAGCACCGTGGTCTTAGGGACCTATTATTTGGTTGCCAAGGCGATGCCTTGGATGCGTAACGGGATGCGCATGCTAGAGGACGATGGGACATACCGCGTGGCCCTGGGGAGAGTCGGCGTTACTTCAAAGGTGAACCCAATTATAGAAACTCAAAAGAAATCACAGAAAACAAGGCCAGAATAATTCTATTAGCAGCTGCGATGCAGACAAATCCCCCTTCATGCGCGTACCCAGGATTTTCTAAGAGAGAGAAAGGGAGGGGGTTCATATTTAGTATATGATCACCGCTCAATAATAAATGACCCACTTTTTGGTGGCCGGGGTGAAGGGGAAGGGGGGGGGGAGGCATTGCGCACCATGTAACTCTTTTGTACGCGCCTGTACCTGGTGTTCGTCACTGCTTTTCTGTAATAGCGGACTCCGTACGCCTAAAGTATGAGAAAAGGGGTGAAATTTGATCCAGTCAAGACTTCCAGACCATAGAACGAACCCACTCGTTAACTAAAGTGGTGAGCATTCTATTTCTTAGAAACTTCAAATCATCGTGGTGGTCTTTATATCCATCGCCGCGTCACTCGAATACGTCATCCTGCGATTGGACAAAGCTGATCACGTGACCTTCAAACAGACCACGTCTACTGCCTTGTGGTATTTTATGCACGTCTGTCGGTTTGTTACCGGTCTTCACGTGCTTTACGCGCATGCTCTCTTGTGGTTTATTCCTACATGCATCATGCTGATCACGGGACATTCTATGATCGAGTACCAGCGTAAGTATATAAAAAATGCTATGATAATCTTTTAGTGTTGCGTGACACTAAGTGCGGCTGATAAGCAGACTAATTACAGCGAGTATTGCTGGTCATTCGTTTGTGTTTTTCTTGCAGAAAGAATGCGTGCACAGTTAAGAAAGAAGAACAACAAGTTAACGATTCGCGAAGCGGTCCAAAGTTTTAACGATCGAATAGTATTTGCAAGGAACTCTTCACATGCTTGTGTAGTGAGTACTCGATATCATTCTTAATTAAACTCAGTCATTTTGCCTAAAATTAAAGTGAGAGGCCCCTGGGGGTCTTATTATGGGTGTGGCTTGCGAGACGTTATCCTCGGCACCAACCTGTCTCGTATACCAACCGGTACCAACCTGTTCCGTTTTCAAAAAGATCCGCGTCCACACGCAGCGTTTTCATTTTGATACGATCCGTCTCCACGAAAACGCAGAAACGATAAGAAAACGGTAACAAGTTCTACAGCGCAAGCGTACGCACGCGCCAAGTGGACTGGACCTGGGTTATAACGCCATCGTTTTCGAAAGGTTCCGTTTTCGTCCGTCCCCACGGCACCGATAGGTTACCGTTTTCAAATTGTTCCACTCTAGAGATCGTTTTCAAATTGTTCCGTTTTCGGTCATCGTTTTTGCGTTTCCGTGTGGACAATACACGTATCCGTAACAAAAAGGTTGCGTTTTCAAACGAAAACGGATACGGGGGGACAGGCAGGCCCGTACACAGGGAGGTACACGCGCAACCCACCTTAGCCGACAAAAAAGAGTTATTTCTTATTGTCGTTGAATACTATCTATTTTCCATATAATGTCCGCAGAGGTTACGTGCCTATCTGGTAGGTCTTTTTTCTCGAATGTTCTTGACGGGTGTTTTGTGCACCAGGTTGTTCTTATGCTACTTCTCATGGTCACATTGGCGTCCGTGTTGGTGAATGCGTACGTCTACTTGTACAAGAACCGCTACAACCTGTATATTTGGCACGCTTTGATGCCATTGGCTCTTGCCATTTACCCGATGAGCACTGCTGCCTGGGTCACCAAACAGTACCACAAGTAAGCGAACGTCGCACAAGGCCTCACATAAATTCATCTCGCACTGTGGGTTATCATGTGTTACTCCACAACATACAGCTCATAAGTGAGCGACGTAGCACGAGGTCTCATGTTAATCCATCTCGCACCATTGGTAATGATGTGTTACGCCATGACATACAGCTCATAAGTGAGCGACGAAGCACGAGGTCTCATGTTGATCCATCTCGCACCATTGGTAATCATGTGTTACGCCATGACATACAGCTCATAAGTGAGCGACGAAGCACGAGGTCTCATGTTAATCCATCTCGTACCATTGGTAATCATGTGTTACGCCATGACATGCAGCTTGGCTAAAAGAAAATGGAAAATGTTTTTTCTTGTACTGTGATTTTGAGTGTTCTGATAACTTTTACCAAACGATTCCCAAAATCCCTCACATTGAGATCTCCCTTGCAGCTACTTTGTCGTGGTGGTAAAAGCCTGGGTCGAACGCCCTGAATCGGACTCGGAATCCGACTCGGAATCCGAACCAAGTACGAACGTAAACGAAGTCAAACCGAACAGACGGCCATCAACTTCGCTACCATCGGATCTTCGCATCCACATGCCTACAATGGGCTACGTGTCAGTGGGCGACCAATCAGATCACACAGAGGCAGATAGACTACAGAGATTGTTCGTAGGATCTGCGAGGGCTGTCGGAAAATGGCAGAGGACACGTAAACTGCCGCACTTTAACTTTGAGAAGTACATTGCATACTTGCATAATGTCGCCCCGAGCACTGGCTTTAAAATTAGCGCGTTGACGGTCACGTGGGAGCGTGTATCTGCTACGTTCTTTTTGATCATCTCGGTAGTGGCTCTCTTTCTACAAGAAACGATCTTCGGCGGCAATTAAGTTGTTAGGTAACTTTTTCATTCGCGTGGCGATACGCGGCTACACGTAAGGCTAGGAGTAGGCAAATCCAGAGAACAATTCCTGTGGCAAAAGATTTGCGAATGCAATACGATGGTCAGCGGCCAGGTATCGGGATTAAGGCAAACCAAAAGGGATCGGGAGTAATAAGGCAAACCAGACAGTCTTCATTGTCAAGCAAATCTAGCCCAATCTTTCAAAGAGGGGGGGGGGGGGGGGGAGAGGGGGTGGGGTGCTCTAAGCCATCTTGCATCTGCTTGCACCTTTAGCTTGAAATACTAGAATTCACATAATAAAACGTCTTCCACTCAAAGGCGCTCGTATGGCAATTATAGAGATTTCAGTCCAAGCACCTCTTTCTAGCGAACAGTACAACACAAAGGCACCCGCGCATTAATAAGCAAGCAACCAGGTTCGCATAAAAAGGTAACCCGATTCTTAGTCGGTTACGCCACAATATTAAGTCCCAAACAAAGCATTTTAATGTACTTGGGTTGGTTAAGAACGTGTGCGGTTGTATTCATTAAAGAACGTTGTCAGTGCAAATGGCAAATGCCATAATAAAAAGGTCGAATATGGAAAGATGACATAGACAGTGACGGTCCGGGGGGGGGGGGGGGGGAAAGGGTCCCCTTTGGGGAAGCATCAGCTGTTACGGGCTTGTTGGTAGAGTGGTTTTCAAAAACCCGTGAAATGCTATTTAGTTTAATTAGTACTAATACGCTGTAATGTCTTTGTTCTCTTTTGTTCCAGCTTGACTATTACACTTACAACTTTTATATTTTGTTGCACGGATTTTGAAAACCACTGTAGTAGTAGAGAAGGAAACTAGGATACTGACCACGTGAGATAGAAGAAAAATGTTCTACCCTCAACTCCTCCCTCCCTTTAGGTTATCTAAACCAAAATAAAGGCATTAAATCTATTTCCATTTTTTATTAGCTCTTTTTATATAATGGTGATCATCATTTCCAATAATGTCTTTAACCTGCACAGAGTGCGTGTCGACAAGGACGTCATCACTGCGTAGCCGTTTTAGTCCTTTTATGGTGATGATGACGTCATCACCGCGTAGTCGTTTAGTCCTTTTATGGTGATAATGACGTCAATACTGCGTATACCGTAATCCCCAGAGCCAAGTATAAAAGTGTCTTGAGATGAAATCCTCTTTAATTATTGTCCTGCGTACTTGTCTTGTATCTCCATATTCGCCATCCCGTATATTTGTTATTACGCAGACCTGTATTTGGTAACCATCACATACCCAGTTTTCCTCAGTTAAAAATTTAAATTATTGGAATCGCACGCTATCGTCACCAAGCGCAGAAGTCCGCGTGCTCAATACTATAACGTAGACCAGCGGTATCAACTAGTAACATTAATCACGTGGTCTAGTTCTTGGGTGACGTGACGGTGTCCTCATGACCGCTGTAGCCTGGAGCGGGAGCTAGGCGCCAGTCCTCTTTCTGCTTGTGCTGACGCACGGCCTCGTTGACCCGCTCATCCATGATCGCCTCAGTGAGGACGCCGTCTTTGGAGCCGTACGCACTCGCCTGGGATGTGGAAACAGAGCAAGGCCAGTTAGACCTAGTTTACACGCTGTTCTTTTCGTGTACCGTTACAAATGCAAATGCATGCAAATGAACCAATTTGATTGTTGTATGTACATGAAACAAAAAAAACGGCGTTTGTCCTAGGCCTTCGACAATAATCTTTCAAATAATTGGTTATTTCAATTCTACGTTTATTCCTATTTCAATAAATAAATTCTAATCCTAGGTTGTACAGTACCTGCCAAGCGATGGCCAGTTTGGCGATTTCCCGACCAGACAACCCCTCCGTCACCTCAGCTATCCCACGGCACTTTGCGTTGAAGTCGAAGTTATCAATCTTCATCCGGCTGTTTGAGACATTGCAGTGATTTTTATTAATCAAGTACTTGAAACCTTATCCTCACCTCCAACACAAGATTGAAGATCAACTTTGTCATCATCACCATCATTATCATCATCATCAGCAGCATCACCCAAACCACCATTACCATCGTAAGAATACCATTAAAATAGACCACTATCAATAAAAATAGATAAACAATATTTTCTCAACAATACCAGAAGTTCAAAAACAAATTATAACCACAAACGGAATTAGAGTAAACAGCATTCAAATTAAAGACAACGATATATTTAGAAAACCCTTCTTGTTATCAAACTTTATGCAGGCGTCAGAGACAAAGCAGTGATAAGTAATAATAAACTATCTTGAAACCTTATTCTCATCTCCAGCACAATATTATCGTCATTATTGTCATCATCACCACAGCATCCTCATCGTCATTGTCATCATTACCACAGCATCCTCATAGTCATTGTCATCATCACCACAGCATCCTCATCGTCATTGTCATCATCACCACAGCATCCTCATCGTCATTGTCATCATCACCACAGCTTCTCTATCGTCATTGTCATCATCACCACAGCATCCTCATCGTCATTGTCATCATCACCACAGCTTCTCTATCGTCATTGTCATCATCACCACAGCATCCTCATCGTCATTGTCATCATCACCACAGCATCCTCATCGTCATTGTCATCATCACCACAGCATCCTCATTGTCATTGTCATCATCATTATAATATGTTTAATGTGAAAAGATCTCTTACCTTGTGCGAGAGCCGCTTGTTGCTGGCTTGAGACAATACTCCTCGAAATACTGCCGCACTAGTCGCTCTCTCTCGTCCACATTAGGAAGGCCAAATTCCACCAACTCGTCAATCCTGTCATTGATGGCCCAGTCAAACTGGTCTGGCTGGTTACTAGCCAACACCAACATAAACCTGGAGAATTCAAGATGAAGACATCCTGCAAAGCTGTACTTCACATGGCCTATTCATGATGAAGGCATGCTATGGGCAGTGGTAGGGTGAAAAGAAAAAAAAAAGGATTCAAGGATAAATTCTTTGTTTATATGAACTGAGAAAGTTTTTTAACAAGATCACCAATGTTTGGCTATAAAGGTAGGTTCTCCCTAGAAGGCAAGCGCAAGCACAAGTGCAACACAAGAAAATCAAGCTTTCTCTTGTACTTGTGTTCCTGTGAGAATTGAAATCTTATGCATGCTGTACTTGCGATGGCTAAGCAATCTTATTAGAAAAATCTTATAGTGCCATGAATACTTTACCTGCGCGAAGACTCGCCAGTACGATACAGAAATGCATTTAAGGTACTACGAAGGTCCTCACTGATCTTTTCCTGTTGAAGAATATCAAAGTAAGATGGAGTCTTTGTGGACAGTTAGCTACTCAAAATGGGATTTACCTGACTTCTTTTTCTCAGGAAGGCATCAGCTTCATCAACAAACAGCAACACACTGAAAAAATAAGCATATAGTCCAATGAGAACTGCAACTATTCTCCTAGCGACCTGGTTTGAGGGTACCTGAGTTTGCTGATTACGGGATAGCTTACACCCTACTCACCCTCTCCTTGACGTCTCCGCCCAGTCGAACACCTTGTGCATTGCAGTGACACCCTCTTTACCCATCGGTACCACGTCACCACCTGTCATGACGGCATAGTCCATACCAGAGTGTCGGGCAAGACTCTGGAACATATATACACCTAATATACACTTTTTACTTTTAAGTAAAAGGTTGCACCAGAAAATGATTGTATAGTAACATGCAGTGGTTCATGGGTAACATATTAATGGCAGAATCCTGGTCTCTAAAAGCCACAGTGTAAACAAGAATTTTAAGGCTATCTAGACCTATGTAGTTTCTATTTATGCTTATTTTCTTATTCATTTGATACCCATGAAGCACTACTGGTTAGGACACATGCATTCTCATTCTCAGTGCTACCATATTTGAAATAGGTGCATAATGTAATTAACAACAAATGATAACTAATGGCAGCTTGATTGATTCGGAGAACAAACAAGCACATGGCCAACCAAAAATGTAAGCATTAAACAGTACAATTAACAGGTTCCAATTGATGAATGTGCAGTACCTTAGCAAACATAGTCTTGCCAGTCCCGGGGGGTCCGTAGAACAGCAGGTTTCTATACATGCCCTTGTTGCGCTTGGTGTTGGATGTAGCAATGCTGATGGAACTCAGATGCTCTTCGAGGTTTGGCTGTAGTGATTGGATTATCAATAAATTACTATGCATGTTAATGATTAAGAAGTTTAAGTAAAAAGACGTAGCATCCTGTATTATAAAGGATTACCTTGATATAAAGATACTTTTACCTGAGCTATGTAGAGTCCTGATTCCAAGTTCCACCAAACGGTAAAAACATTTAATATATGTAATACAACCTTATCTCACCTTGAGGATGATTCCTTTCAGTGAATCCTCTGGATTGACAAAAAGCTTTTTTGTTGTCTATAAAACATTAATCAAGGTTTTAAAAATTTCAAGTGAGAATTTTTATTAAATTAATGAGGAGAACAAGAGAAAGGTGAAGTCAGCAGGATAAGATGTTGAAGTTTCCAAGTATAATATGGTACTAACAAAATGAGCAAGAGTCTCTCATTTGAGCTCTATGGTGTAAGCAGTCTTTCCTGGAAAACACAGCAGTAAAAAAGATATGCATATGGATGGTGAAAACAAATACAAATGATTTTTTGCTGGACCAAACATCACAATTTACCTTGATAGGGTGCCTTATGGCACTGAAAAGGTTTATTCTTGATGTATCACGAACTAGCGATGGCTTTCCAAGTCTTGCTTCTACAAATCTTAAAACACACCATATGATGTCATAAGTCACTTAATTCTAATTTCAGACGGGACAAAGTTCTTGCCAGATTTTCTAGAAGGATTAGGGCACATCAAACATGGTAAAACATGAAACTATAATTTTATGTATTAAAATAGTTTTGATAAAGAAATAATGGTAGATCACACACAAAAAAAGGAAGGCCCCTGGAAGTCCACCATGAAATGATGTTAACAAATGCAAAGGTCAGCATACCTTGCTGTGACACCAGTGCCATATTTTGCAGTATAGATTCCTAGAGCAAGCAATGTCAACCCAGCAGCCTGTAATGTAAACATAAAGAATATATATTTTTTTATTTTGGAGAGAACTATTTCTTAATTGGTTTGAAATGAAATGTAATTCTGCAAAAATTACTAAATGTAAAATGCGAGTAAATTGGGTTTCTGCTCAACACAGATTGTGTGCACGGTTGTGTCTAAAAATTTAAGCACACAATGATTAACTTACGGTTGCTGAGATCTTATCCCAGTCAGAAATAAAAGCATCAAATCCAGCACCGAGGATGCTCCCTGCAGTCCTGGTGGCAAGAAATGTCAATCAGTTGGGGATAATGTACTTTGCATACCACAACATTAAATTACAGTTTAGAGACTGCCATGTTTATAGCCTAACAAATGCCTAACAGCACCAGCCCAGCAATAGGATGACTTCATCACCTCAGTACACCAAATGGTCACACGATTCATGGACAACACACTTACTTGGTGGACTACAGGACTATTGCTTTCTGGTCTCCGGGACTATAGCTATCTGATCTGCTACCTTTATAATACATTTTTCTTGAGTACTTATTTGATTTTTAGCCAAAGTGCACTTTGAATTCTACGAGTTACAGTGGCGATTCTCGGCAGCCTCAAATCTTCCTGTTTGATTTTAAGAAATCTATTAAAACAGGAGTGAGCTGTACTGCAGATATGTCCTAAATAACTCTAAGAAACTTTACATGCACAAAGAAAGCGCTTATGTCAGGTCGAGCAACGCTCCTATAGACGTGAAACATTAAAGAACGACAAATTCCACCACAAAGACATGTAATATGTCACCTAAGGTTTTTGTCACCTCATAAACCACGTCTAGCGTATATCGTCCTCCGTAGATCCATTTCTGCGGCATATAACGCTCAAGCAAAAGTGTAATCTCAAAGACACTACGCACTTTATTTACTTCATCAGAAGTCTATAAAAGGGCGAAAGATTCATTGATTTAAATATCTTTGATGTCCATAGCTTACTGAAACTTTTCAGTACACGCATTCTCTCCTCTTGCCACCCTCTTAGTTATAAGAAGGGTTTGTGTCTAGGGAGATGGCCTAGGTCCGTTGAGAACAAATTCCTCACTTGCCACCTTCTAAGCTGAAATCCGCAACTTATTCTAGATACGGTTACGCGATTTCACAACATACATAACGGCGAGTGTTGAATTCACGGACAGGCAAAATGCGTTTTGAGGCAAACATGGCATCTAATAAACGAATCTAAACATTTTGTCATGAGGTTCCACCCGGCTAAACAGAATCTTCTGAAGATTCTTATAAAAAACTGGCAACTTATCACGGATCTCAGCCTCATACGGCTATAATCTTTAATGAACCTATAGTCTCTTATAGAAAGGAGAAACCGCTTATAGACTTTTAAGTCAGAGCCACAATCTCCCATAAAGGACTAGGTATCAAAGCAGATTTATTTACAATTGTGGCGGGTGTGGCTGTTGGCAATATTACACAACTACAGCTTTCTGTTATGCTACCTTTATACTACATATTTCTTGGACACTTACTTCATGGATTCAAGGACTGTTGCTCTCTGCTCTGCTACCTTTATAAGACATTTTATTGGGTACTTACTTATGATGGATTCCAGGACTGTTGCTATCTGCTCTGCTTACTTTATTCAACAGTTTTCTTGGACACTTAATTGATGGACTCCAGGACTATAACTCTCTGCTCTGCTGTCTTTTTACAACTTGTTTCTTGGACACTTAATTGATGAACTTTAGAACTGTTGCTCTCTGCTTTGCTGCCTTAATACACCATATCACTTGGGTACTTACTTGATGGACTCCAAAACTGTTGCTCTCTGTTCTGCTATCTTTTTACAACATGTTTCTTGGGTACTTACTTGAAAGACTCGAGGACTGTTGCTCTCTGTTCAGCTGCCTTTATACACCATATCACTAAGGTACTTACTTGATGGACTCCAAGACTGTTGCTCTCTGTTCTGCTGCCTTAACTCTGATCTTCTCAAGATTGATATCCTTGTTTTCACGCTCGATTTTTGCTCTAAAAAATATCATTCACAGGTGTTAATGTCCAAACAATAGGTATGGAAATTAAGATAAACCAGCGAAAATGAATATGATCACCATACTCACTTTCCCCTTAGTTCAGCCTCAAGTCTCTTCATGTCATTTTTGTGTTTCAACTCTGCTTCATACTCAACCGTTGCTTCAAAAACAAAGTTAAAGAAGTTACAAGAAGGCCTACAGTGCTATCCACTATAGACAGGGACATAGTAGCAAACAAATTAGTTCAATGATGTGTTAAAGATAAACACAGGGAAAGATAGTGTATATGATGATGATTGGAAGTTGATTAATTTTCATACAGTAGTCAATGCTGGTGATGGTATACTCTCATAATAAGCCTAAAACGATAATAAAATCAACTATCTCCCTTACATCTTCTGATAGCTTCTTGCCTCTTTACAGATTCCTCTTGCTTTCTCAAGTTTTCCTCTTGCATCTGCCTCTGTTGACCCAACTGATCATTGTATCTCTTTCTCGCAAGCTGGTCCTCGTACTGTGCTCTCTGCAAGTCACAAATACGTTTCGTTTCAGAATAAATTAAAAAATATATATATTGATGAAAATTCTATCAAAGAAATCAAACATTCTCTCTGTGCTTTCATAGCATTTTGAAATCCTTGTTTGGGGAGTTATTGAGCAGACGAAAAGTGAGTTTTGACTGCAAAAAAATGTTCACAGAACAGATATCACTTTGGCTGGACGTTTTTTACTGATATTTGTCCTGTGAAAATGTGCACGTGAACTGTACTGACCATTGAGCGTGCATAAAAAATCATCACTGGTATATAATGAATGATAACTAGCATATCCCAAGAGAGCCAAAATAATAGCTGATAAATCCAAGGAGCCAATGATCAATGGAAATCTATGGTTAAGTAAGTACATATGGTTAATAAATTTATCAACCTGCTGATGTTGCTGTGTCTCTGCTGAAAGCGTTTTCCGTTTCTCCTCTTGCTCAACCCTGACTCTGTCCAGCTGCATCTGATTTATCCCTGCTTCATATTCCTGTCAAAAGTGAGAAAAACTATACAGAAAATGGCCCAAAAAGGTTAATGTTTCACAGCATCAAAAAAGTGGAATATCAAGTCAAAGCATGCTACATCATTGTTTAGGGATCCACATACCTTGATTTTCTCCTGTTTCTCCAATTGTTTAGTGGATTCTTGTAACTTTGCCAGATCTAGTGCTTTTTGTGCATGTGCTGGAGGTGCAAAGGTACAACATGTATAATGCATTCAATAGAACAAATCCTTTAATGTCATCAGATTGAGATGCTCAACCGAAAAAGTGTCCTGGGTGGGCATGCCTTAATTTCATCATGCTGTCACAAGTATGCATGATCAAGTCTTCTGTAATCAACCTTAGCTAATGATGTTATACGCAAATCCAGGACATCCTCATATAACATTATGATCTAAAATAAAAATAACCCGAAATTAATCCTTGCACGTATCGTGTTATGACGTTACAACATAAGTAAGTATTATGTTTAACATCTGCTTGACAAGTGCATCAACTTGATTGGTGTGCATCAACTTGATTGATGTGACAGGGTTTGCAAACCCTGCAAAATAAAGTTCCGCTCACAGTCCATGCAAGCTACACCGAGTTCCATCAGATATAATACTCACGGGATCTTTCCAGCTCCTTGGCGGCCTTAGCGGCTCTTTCCAGACCTGTAGGGTCAAAACTCGACCATACCGGCTTTCCCCCTTTGCCTCCCTCCCTCTTAGCATCATCTTTGTCTTTCCCGTCCCCCTCGCCGCCGCCAGCAGGAGGTATGGGAAGCTGTTTTGGTAGATTTGGAGGGGGGAGGTTGTCCTTATTTACGCCAAAAAGCCAGGACATTCTGCTTATAGTAAACTTGTAAAAACAGTCACGGAATATCGGGAAAGATGACGAAAATGTCCACACGTGCAGAATCAGCCGGCGACAGCCTCGCTTCCATGTCTGGTAAGCCGCTGGTGCCTGCGCCCGCAAGCAGTGACGTCATCGCCAGATCTAGAAAGGAGGAGCGAAGGACAGTTTTGCACTGGAACCATACCTTCACTGAAACACAGCCAAATTACCACCAAAATGTAAGAAATATCGCAATCGACAAGCACTGTATCGAATGCTATTTGTATTGTATCTGATAGTGCTTTGATTTGGCGGCCTAATGGTTTGGTTAGCTCGATACATGTCACGCTGGTGTGCGCGTTATTTCATGCGCCAAAAATGTCGTAAAAAACATTTATGATACTAGACGCAAGATGTGTGTTATTGCCTCAAACGTTGTATCCCATTTACAGGTCGTCTAAGAGACTGCAACAAACCCAGGCCCAAGTGGATGAGGTACAGTTAAAAAGCACTAGACAATATTAAATTTGTTCTGTCATTGTCAAAGTTTTTGCTCACCACATCAATCAATAACTTTTTAAATGTCGTTAATAGATACGAAACTTCCCCCTGTATTCTCTAACCAGGTTGTGGATATCATGAAAGTGAATGTGGATAAAGTACTCGAAAGGGATGCAAAGCTTTCTGAGCTTGACAATCGAGCCGGTAAGCAAGCAATGAGCATCAACCTCTTACATGATTGTTCAATACAATAACATTTTATTTGAAAAAAAAAAAGAAGATATTAAGCTAATTAACTAAACAATTCAATCAAATGATTAGGACCGGCTTAAGAAGACCTTTTACTATGTTTAATTAGGTGGAAAAAAGTTATGACTGATAAAGCATGGGTTATACTATTGTAGTAGTATTATGCCTAAAACAAAGAAATAAAGCGATGACAGGTAAATTGTTTGCATCTTTTCTTCTAGATGCACTTCAAGCAGGCGCATCTCAGTTTGAGACAAGTGCATCACGACTCAAACGAAAGATGTGGTGGCAAAACTGCAAGGTAATATTAGTGTTGACTATGACTATAAACTACCAGTGTTATACCAAGTTTTGTAGGCAAACATATAGTAAACATTGACATGATTGCCTTGATTTGGCTTGAAAACCCTCACACAACTAGGATAAGGATAGGAATAATCCACCTACATCTTCAATTATGTAAGTTATTCGTCATGCCCATACCCAAGGAGAGGGGTGAACTCTGGTATGTTATAAATCTAAAAGTCAAGATCCAATAATAACTGTGCCGTGGAGATACTGCAATGGCATAAAAAAGTCCCTTTTTGTTCTTTCAGGGGTGGTAAAAAAATTATCAGAAAATTCACCTCCCCCCAAAAAATTGTCCTTCCCCATTTCTCCAAAACTGGTACCCCCAATATATGCTTACAGTTATCTCCATTTCTCCAACCCTGGTACCCCCAATATATGCTTACAGTTATCTCCATTTCTCCAAACCTGGTACCCCCAATATATGCTTACAGTTATCTCCATTTCTCCAAACCTGGTACCCCCAATATATGCTTACAGTTATCTCCATTTCTCCAAACCTGGTACCCCCAATATATGCTTACAGTTATCTCCATTTCTCCAAACCTGGTACCCCCAATATATGCTTACAGTTATCTCCATTTCTCCAAACCTGGTACCCCCAATATATGCTTACAGTTATCTCCATTTCTCCAAACCTGGTACCCCCAATAAGTTATCTCCATTTCTCCAACCCTGGTACCAATTATCTCCATTTCTCCAACCCTGGTACCAGTTATCTCCATTTCTCCAACCCTGGTACCCCCAATATTACCCTGGTCCCAGAGCCTCGAGTGTCTCTCTATTTAGTGGCCAGCGAGGTTGAGACGAGGCTCTGGCCTCTCGAAGTGCAATTTTGACTTCTGCTAGGTTCAGAATCTGAATTTGGTCGCTGATTGGCCAATTGATGTGTGGTCATGTTACCTGTTACCTGTCCTCCTCGTGCCATGTGGCACATAGGGCCTTCACAGTGCTTTTCCACTTTTCCCTGTCTGCTGCTTTTGGCCGCACCTCGTCCCAGTTCCTCCACCCCGCCTCGCCTCTCTCCCTGTCCTCCTGGGTCTTCCCTGTTTCCTTCTGCCTTCTGGTGTCCAAGTTAATGCTACGCTGCAGTCATTTTCTCTTCCTTGTCTCAACACGTGTCCGATCATTTTCCATCACCGTCTCTTCACTTCACTGCTCAATTGATGTACTCCAGCTCTTCTCCGTACCTCTTCATTCGTTACATGGTCTTCCCAACTAATCTTCAATATCCTTCTCAAACACTTCTGTTGGAATACATCTAGCAATTTATCATCTTTCTATTTCTGAGATCTTTCATTCCACCACCCTCTCTGCAAACTATTGCTCCTAGGTACGTAAACTCACTGACGTCTTCAATTTTGTTTTCCATTGATCACAATATTTCCATGCTGTTTGGCATTTATCCTTAGCATCTTCGTCTTCTCTAAGTTTATTTTGAATTCCGCTCGCCTAGCCTCGCCGTCCAGCCTTGCTGTCTTCTCCTGAATATGACGTTTTGTTAAGGAAAGCAATGCTATGTCGTCCGCAAAGTCTAGATCGTCCAGTTTAGATGTAAATTTCCATCGTATTCCATTTTCTCCATTTCCAACTGACCATCGCAATATCCAGTCCATGACCAATAGAAACATAAAGCCAGACATATTGCAGCCTTGCTTTACCCCCATCTTTATGTTTAACCATTCTCCTGTTTCACCCTGATCTTCGACCGCACACTGGAAATCTTCATAAAACAGCCTCACAATGCATATAATCTTCTCTGGAACTCCATACTTTTCCATAATTACCCACAAACTCTCACGATGGACTGAATTGAAGGCTTTCTCAAAGTCTATGAAATTAACATACAAAGTTGCCTGCCACTCATTTACTTGCTCTATGATGTTTCTCAGTATAAATACTTGCTCCGTAGTTCCTCTCCCTCTTCTATAGCCAGCCTGCTCTTTTCTCAACTTTTTGTCAACTCCGTTTCGTATCCTGTCAATAACAATTCTTCCAAGTATCTTCCCTATGATGGACAATAAGGTGATTCCTCGTGAGTTCTTGCATTCTTTCAAATTTCCTTTCTTTAGTAGCTTTATTATAAGCCCTTTCTTCCAGTCATTTGGGATGGTTTCATGCCTCCACACTTTTACAAGTAGCTTATGCACTCACTCGGCCGAGAATTCTGGGTCTGCCTTCAGCAACTCAGCTGTGATATTATCTATGCCCGGCGATTTTCCATTCTTTAGTGTTGTGATTGTATCTTTTACTTCTCCGAAAGTTGGTTCATTGACGGATATTTCCTGTATCAATTCTCCGAATTCAAATTCAACTTCATCCTCCGGTTCTATGGGGTTATCTGGTTGCTCTCTACTTAATACTTCCCTAAAATGTTCTGTCCATCTCCTCTGTATTTCCTCTTTTTTACTGAGAAGGTTACTGTCCTTATCCAACACTGCGGTGCTGTGCCTAGGTCTCTCGTTACATAGTTTCTTCGTCAATCCATATAAGGTCTTCATATGTTGGCTTCGCGCCGCCTTTTCAGCTTCAGATGCTATCTCCTCTAACCATTTCTTTTTGTCTGCCTTCAAACTTCGCTTCACTTCTCTGTCCTTTTCTCTGTACTTTTTCCTCAATTGCCCCTTAACTCTCTCCGATCGTGTATGTTGTGGTTTGAAATGCTTCTTGGTTTGAAATTGTTAAAACCAGTTTGAAAAAAATTCAATCCATGCCACATTTGTTGTGGTTTGAAATGCTTCTTGGTTTTATTTTTTTTCAAACTGGTTTTAACAATTTCAAACCAAGAAGCATTTCAAACCACAACATGTACTCAATATTTTCTCATTCATCTGTTGTCTTTCATCTATCAGACTCCATGGCTCTCCGCTAATCCATGGTTTGTTCTTCTTTCATGGCTTACCTAAAACTGTCTCTGCAACTTCCAAGAGTGCCTTTTTCATTATAGTAAAGTCCCTTTCCACTTCTTCCTTTGCATCTACTACTTCTTCCCCTCTCTTATTTGTCCTCTTGCTCCAATGCTTTGAACCGATTCCTTAATTTGATGTTAAATGTGTTCCTCACCTCTTTCTCCGTCGACTTAGATGTATTATATTTTACTCTGATGTTACCCTTCCGTTCTGGATATTTCCTTAACTTAGCTTTACAGTTGCACACACCAAGTAGTGATCACTTCCTACGTCGGCTGATCTAAAAACCCTTGTGTCTTTTACTGAATTCCTAAACCACTTATTTACGAAAACATGGTCTATCTGGTTCTTTGTCTTTCCATCTGGTGAAATCCAAGTTGCCTTGTGAATGGTTCTATGTGGGAACAGTGTCCCAGTTATGACAAGTTCGTTAAGGTCACACAATTCACATAATCTTTCTCCATTGTCATTTCGAACTCCCAATCCATGCTTCCCCATGACTCTTTCATAGTCCCAGTTTTGGTCGCCAACCTTTGCATTCATATCACCAGTGATGATTAACATGTCGTGTTGATTTCTGCTATCTAGTACCTCCTGCAGCCGTGTATAGAACTCATCTTTTAAATGTTCGTCTGCATCCTCTGTAGGTGTGTATATGTGAATGATGGTCAATTTAATGTGCCTGGAGTAGAATCTTGCTTGAATCATTCTCTCATTCAAAGGAGTCCATTCTATTAAACAATCCGCCGCATTTTTGGACATGAGGATCCCTACTCCCTCTCTATGGATGTTATCTTCCCTTCAATAATAAACCATCGTCTCGCTATCTCTCAGCTGCATTTTCCCTTGGCCTGTCCAGTGAGTTTCACTGATTCCCATGATGTCGATGTCTCTCTTGCCCATTTCCCTCGCTGCTTGGGCAACATTGCCGCTACTATATAATGTCCTGACATTCCATGTTTTGGGTGGACCAATGGTTTAGTCAGCCCAGGGGCGTCCGGATGGCTTTGGCCTCTGCGCGTCATACAATCTCTTTCATGAGATGCAGCCACGGTCTTCCCAAGTGAATTTGCTCTGCTTCTGGTTTCTGTGATAAGCTATTTTTTTATGGGAGAGGGTTATCAACCCTTTGCCCAACCACCAACCTGGAGGACCAGTGGATCACTCTTCGTCTGGCCCCTACCTTTTGACCTGTTCGGCATGGGTGGCCCTGCCAGGAGTAAAATACTCCCGCCGACATAGCTCTAGAGGTCATTGGGACACACAAACACCCTCACCACGATAAGGTGGCGATCCCATCGAGTGGCGTGTGGTCATGGAAACCAAGAAATTTTAACAGTTTTCTATTGTATTTTTCGCTTCAAGTTCAAAAGGTCAAAACCGGTTTTTAATTCTTATTGTTTGCAATTACAAACAGCTAAACGAACGAAGTAGACGAGCGATAGAATATTTTGATCGTAATTTTAATAGTGCTCAGTTCGAATAAGTTACAAGATTTACCAGTATTAAAAATGTAAAGTTTGTTCAAGAGGAGTCTCTTCACGAGTTAATCAAGCGGCGAGATGTCTTCTCTGTGCTGCTGACTGGCTAAGGGAAATCGCTGATTTTCCAAGCTTATTCCCGGCGTTTGCTCTCGCCTCAACGATATTGGATTCAACTATCCCAAAGCAAGCAATTGTACTGGTTATTTGCCTCTTGAAATCTTTGATAGAGTCGTTCCGAGGATAACTGCGAGCTTATCCGCGATTTCTCCTCCTTGAAGCGCTTTCCCAAGAAAATGTTGTATTCTCCACCTCCTATGGGCATATTCTTGTCACTAACTCTACAGTAATGATCCTATGGATTTTCAGATGAATGTTGTTGTTTTTAAATCGGGTGTTCATGCGCTTTTCATACTCGTGAATTCGATTCCCGAGCGAAGAGATGTTTACATCCAAGGTAGCACCACGTGAAACTGACACATGCTAATCACAAAACGTTAACATGGAAGTGAGGCAGAAGTCGAAATAGCGCTTCGAGAGTCCAGAGCCTCGTCTCAACCTCACTGGCCACTAAATAGAGAGACGCACGAGGCTCTGGAACCAGGGTACCGCAATATATGCTTCAGGCATGTAACCAGGATTTTTTTTTAAGAGAGGGGGATGCACATGCATACACTTATTTCAAATTCGTTGTCAGTGCAAATGCCAATTGCAAAATGGCAGTGCTACCATAAAAAATTATTAAAAAGTGACTCCTCATATTTTACGGGAGGCAGGAAAATGTAAATAACCCTTGCAATTTGTTTACTTACACTTTAATCTCAGGGGTAATTATACCTACAAGCTGCAATTCACCATTTGCACAGACAACGTTAATTGAACTACTTGTATATACCATAAGTGCTAAGTCTAAGACAGCAATTTTTTCAGTAGGAAATGACTTTTTTTTTTCATCTGAGAGAGGGTGCACATACTGTATGTCGCCTGTACTTTCATGATTAGATTTTAATGAGAATTTTTTTCTCAACAGATGTGGATAATCCTGTGCATTGTTGTTATTGTGATAATAGCTGTTATAGTCAGTAAGTAAATCTAGTCCTACCACAACTATAGCTATTTTTTTATGTGAACAGAAAGTCAGATAGATGCACAATGCATATTTGTGCATCCAAAGGATAAGAGAGGAGTACTAAAGGGTGAGGCATTTTTTCTTATTTAATATGCAAAATTACTGCCACATCAATATCCCAATTTCAGAAAGTACATCCCAAGCCCTATCCCTCTTTAGGCTATCCAGGAAACCCATTCCTATGGAGGAACTTGGCATTTGCTATAATGTGTGAAGAAATGCCACAATGGCTATTGATCGCACTGATTGATACCAATCGCAAGGGATGGTTGTCAACATAAACATAATTCAGTCTTTCTCAACACCGTTTCATTTGACTTGTTTTCTTTTAAGTCTGGGTAGTGACATCGACAGGGACAGGTTCTTCATCAAGTTCTTCAAGCACCGCTGCACCAGCCACAATTAAACCCTGACCATCAAGCATCCACTGGATAAAGGCCACATGTAAAATACCTCTCAAATTCCTGTATTAAATTCCTAATTCTGTGTTATGACTGCATCTTTACTGTTGCCTGTCGACAACTGTGTGACTCTTCTTAGTTGTTTGTTTACAGCTATGGTAATTGTTTAGCTGTTAAGAAACACAGCCTGTAAGCTATTACAGTGGAACTTTGATACTGTGGTAGGGTGGCTAGTAAGGGAAGAGTTAGGTAGCCACCATATGCAAGAATCATGTTTTTTTTTCTATGCACTTAGGGCATTAGAGAATAAATGGAAACTAGATTGACCAAATCAGCACTGCTCATGTGTAACCACAAAATACGGTACCTTTATAGACTTATCAGTTCTAAAAGCTTTTGATGAAGGTTTACTGAATTGATTTAGAAAGTGGATTCATGGTTGCATGATAGGGTTCAAAGCATTGTTTCCCAGCTGTTATTTTCTAAAAAAAAAACTGTACAATGGGAATGGTTTATTTTTGGGTTGTGGGTTACATGTGAGAAAGGGAAATTTTTGTCATTTTTTTATCTTTTAGCACAACAAGGACATGTGGACCAAAAACGTTTGAAAAAGGAAAACATAATGGGTGGGGTGAGGGGCGAGTGACACTCGTGGCCTAATAATAGGTCAGTATTGTCTGGAAATTAACCATATGGCAAACTTATTTCTGGAGTTAAGAAACAGTATATTGTCATTGGTTAGTTGGAGTTCCTTGAATGTAAATGCCCAGTAAATAACCAGTAGTGGAAGCAAGAAGAGATGTTTTATAAAGAGCCCTTTCCACTCAGCCCCACTACAATGTATCATGCTAGAGCTTTATACATGAAAAATATTCAAAATAAAATAGACTTGTAGAAATTGGTTGTAATTTTTTTTTTATTGGGAAGAAGGATTTAGGAAATGGATGTTCACTGAGTGAATGTTTACCTTAAAAAAACAGGGTTGGCTGCAAGCCCTCCCTTACCCTTTCGTCCTCTTAGTGTGCATGCCTCGTCTCCATCTATCCTAGCATGCATGCCCACAGGTAGCCCAGGCTCTGTCAATGAGTAATTTGAACCGATCAGCTCATTGACCGTAAATAAAGAGAACATATGGAGTTGTTACTTTATGCAAGTCTTCTTCCATGAAAATGTAATAAATTCAATCCAACTTGATGTAGTACTTGAAAAATTTAAGATCATTTCCACAATAGAAAGTGGGAGTGTGATAGAGGGAATACTACAAGTACTACATCAAGTTGGATTGAATTTATTATATTTTTATGGAAGAATACTTGCATAAAGCTCGTTGACAGACCCTGGGCTACCTGTGGCATGCCTTGTTTCCCTCTCTCCTCTTCAGACCCATAGCATGTGCCCTCCCAAATTTTTTTTTTTTTTTAATAATAAGGAAATGACAAGGAGCATGGCTATGAACGCCCCACTTCTCCCATTATTTTCTTAATGTTTCTGTACCCTTCCCAATATTTCAAGGCAGTGCAGTTCTGTTCTTTCCCGAATTCCTTGGGATTGCTATACAGACTACTGGTCGCCAAGTCTGGAAGAACATACAGTACAGCATTTCTATCTCAAGCCCTTTTCTGTTTTTGTTGCTCAGCTAAAGTTTGCTCTACTCTCTTTATGGATTCTGTTGGGCCTTCGCGCCTTAAATATGCCTGGAAGAAATAAGAATATGTAGTATTCACCTTCTGTCTAAAAACAGGGTCATGACTAGCCTAGGTGAGTGGGGGGGAGGTGCACCTTATCCCTGAATATTCGCAACAAACCTCATTGTGTAAGTGGGGAGGCATCCTAGAGAACCCCTTAGCTGCAAACTCTGTCAAAAACAAGTTATACCTTGAATAATGCCATGAATAAGACTATCACTGAAATGTTACGGCATGTGAAGTGGTTTTACATGAAGACTGTCAACTTACCAAGAGCAGATCCATGTCTGAGAGCTTGGCCTCTTGGGCCTGTACCGCTGTCTCAAGGTGAGGGTGGAGGATGTGGTGCAGGCTCACAACATCTATGGCATCCTGGAATCTATCATTTGTGATAATAATAACAATAATATTAATAATATAGTTTATTGCCTCAAATTGAAGTCAAGCACCCTAATAACATGGTACCACTTTCATTCTCAGTGCTTACAGACATGAGTGTAAACTACATTGAGCAGTCCATAACCTCTATAGATGGGTAAGTTGCATGTGTTTAGGTGAATATTATACCCAAATATATGTACTTGCATAATAAAAATGCCAACTATTTTTATTTGTAGAACAACACATGCTACCACAGCCACGGAAGCTTTAAGAAAGTTAGCCAACTAGGATTGATTCCCTGCATTTGGTGTATTGTGCCATTATGACAACTGAAGAAGTTTGTCTTGCAAGCTTCTGTTTATCAAGAAAGCTATTCCTCCACACTAGCGTCTTACAGAAGAATTGAACCAATCACTGACCTCCCACTATCGGTCAGCTCATCCAGAAGATTATCGAGTTTCCTGAGCCTTGTTAAGTAGTACAAAAGGCCACCAAAGTGTCGAGTAGATCTCAGCAGTTCAAATTTGCTGTTAGCATTGATATCATCATACACATGCTGGTGCACCTGTTGAGCAAGTCCAATGAAAACTTTGTTTTAGATTATGAATAACATCTTCCTTGATCTCTAAACTGAGGCCTGTGCAATATAATGAGAATTGCTGACAAGACATTTAGATGAAACCTTACTCGTATGAAATCAGGCGAGTCAGGTTCACACTGCACACAAACCAGGTCAAGAACATCTTCGTGACGATTTTGAGACAATGGTACCTACAAGAAACCACAAACAGAGATAAAGACAAAGTTAGAAAAAAAGTTATGGTATATAAAAGAAACCAAAAATCCCTGCATACCTGTAATCCTGATTCTGTGAGCATTTCTGGCATTTTCCACTTGCGTCCTTCTTTGGGAAAGTAGATAAAGTTCATTCTGTCCCTTTCTGACCAGTTGGCTTTACGGAGACGACCATCAGGCTCTCTGACAACTATATTACGAGTCTAAAAAATATGAAATGTATAGTAAAGCAAATCTTATAAAACTATGCACTTTAACTTTTATTGATTTAGTGGGGAAAGGGATGATTCTATGTAGTGAAGTATAGATGTTATTGTAACTAGTGGCACAAATAAGATGGCAACCATGTGAAATGCAGTTCAAAGTTACAGACTTAGAAAAATTTAGTTGTTTGTTGTGTGTACCCTATCTGTAGCACTCATGCTGATATCTGTGAAGATGAGATTAGCAGAGTCGTATCCTGCAAGTCGTTCATCAGTACCAATGACTTCATTTATTTCCTCTCTCTCTTCCATAACAGGAGGCATTTCCAGCATTGACCGCGCCCTTGATTCGGCATCTTCCTCAGCCTGCAAGCATAACCAAGATAAAACCCCTAACAAATCAACAAATTATGCTGAAATTTATTAGGCAAGGACACTGTTAGGCATTGACCTTTTGAAAAATCAGAAAAAGATGAAATGAGAAAACAGGAGTTGGAGATAACTAAGGAAGAAGAGCATGGAATTTTCTTGAGCCCTCATGTGCATAATTTTTTAAACTGTTGAGCAACCAACAGACTTTTGAAATCAGGATTCAATATTCTATATCCCTGCCAGTATTAAAAACACAGACAACAAAGACTTATAATACTATTCTGTCTTATTGTCCAGCACTTTAAATCAATGAAGAGTATAAGGAATCTAGAAGCTAGTACTCCTGTGTTATACTCGGTGAATACCCCACCCCACCCCACCCCCCATCCCCCATTATAGTTCATACCTGAGACCTCAAGCTGCAGATGCAATACCGTGTTGCTGATGTTTCTCTATCTGAGTTTTTTAAATTAAATTTGTAAAGATCAGTGACAGCATTGTCTTCTTACCGCTAGAAGCTCCTCGTCCGTCATGAGTTGGTACGCGTGGACTTCCAGCGCCTGCTTGCGATTGGAAAATATCTTTTCGACATCACATCCTGTCAGCCGTCTGAGAATTGTGTTTACGCTCTCATCATTAAAGGAAGGGACTTCCTTCCTTTTTCTGTGTCTTTGACATGTTTGGATAGTTCGCGTTGTTAATGCTCTTGGGAGAAAATTATTGCTTACAAGAGAAAATATATTTCTGTAGCGAGCCGCCATTTTGGATGCGTGTGCTACGATACGCATGCGATTATTGTGGACACCGCTGGTCAGCAGGTTTGACCCAAACAAAACAACGGAACAGCATCTTCTGTTCTGGCAAGATTTTACACTTGATTCCTATTGATCAAGTTTAATACTCACGCGAGAAGAACGCATAAGTACCAAGGTATTTACTATGATCAGTGATTAGACGATGTATCACAAAGTCTTAGCTTTTTAGCCAGAAAATTAGAGGAACCCTCACATTTGCTTCTCTGTCTTTGTTGATCTCTGCTATTGATTGTTTGTGTTGACGTTTAGCTGTTTAGTAAAATAGTTTAAGTTTGAATTGATTCACTTTGAGAAGAGTATGAGTTGCAAATGGGTAGTTAAAGAATAAAATATCCCATACAACAAAAAGAAAAATAGCAACAACGGAAACGTATTGCTTCAACGCAAACACAGGAGAGAATCTTTCGCGTGATCAACATGTATTGTCGAGACATACTTAATTACTGTTTTCTATTCATAGGATATTTCACTATGCAGCCGTTCAGGACGACTGCCAAACAAGAAGAGAAGCCGGAATTTATCTCACATTTTTGCCCTACACACACGGAAGAAGCCTTCTTCTCCATGAAACAAATGCGATGCAACTCTGAGCTCTGTGACGTTGTGTTACTAGTTGGTGATCGTCGAATTTATGCACATAGACTCGTACTAGCAGCCTGTAGTCAGTATTTTCATGCAATGTTTACTAGTGAACTCCTTGAGAGCCGGCAGAAGGAGATCTCTTTACAGGGTCTTCAGCCAGACGCTATGGAACTCCTAGTCGAATTTGCATACACGGCTAGAATCCAAGTGAGTGAAGACAACGTGCAGGCTCTCCTGCCGGCAGCCAGCTTGCTGCAGCTGGAAAGCGTCAAAGATGCTTGTTGTGAATTTCTAAAGAATCAGCTTCACCCATCAAATTGCCTGGGAATTCGGTCATTTGCAGATGTTCATGTATGCACAGATTTGCATGAGTCTTCTTACAGATTTGCTTTGCAACATTTTGTGGAAGTTTCTCAGACTGAAGAGTTTATGTTGCTTAAAGTCAATGAAGTATTAGACTTGATATCTAGTAATGATTTGAATGTTAAAAATGAGGAGCAAGTGTTTAATGGGGTGATCTCTTGGGTCAAACACGATGCAGACAGCAGAAGGAAATACATAGCACGTTTATTACATCACGTGAGACTATGCTTATTGTCCAGGGAGTGCTTGATGATGAGAGTTGAAACAGAAGAAATGATCAAAGGGTCAGAGGAATGTAAGGATTTGCTGATAGAAGCAATGAAGTACCATTTACTGCCAGAGAAGAGAATGATGCTTGAATGCACAAGAAGTGAGTGCCGTAGACCCTCAGGCCAAGTCCCCATCTTGTTTGCTATTGGTGGCGGCAGTCTGTTTGCAATACACAGTGAGTGTGAATGTTATGACCCTCGTATTGACAGGTGGTGCATGATCACCCCCATGTCCACAAAAAGGGCGCGGGTAGGTGTAGGCGTGGTTAATGGGTGTATCTACGCTGTTGGTGGCTACGATGGCAGTGTTGACTTGGCGACTGTTGAAGTCTACTGTCCTCAAGATAATCAGTGGAGCACAGTCACTCCAATGGGGACTCGACGAAGCTGCTTGGGTGTGGCGGTTATAAGCGGGCTTATATATGCAGTAGGAGGATATGATGGTGCGTCATGTCTGAACAGTATAGAGAGATATGACCCTCTAACAGCACAATGGACCTCAGTGGCAGCAATGAGTACTAAAAGGTTTGTGTGTTTTAGCTCTTACTGTAGCTCACATTGTTATAATGTGTTGGTTTTGTAAAAGAAAGAGTTCTGCTGCAATATAATGAAGAAATTGTTTTCAAGTGTGATCCTGACCTTTGACCCTCCCATCTTTTCACTATTACTCCGCTTCAATGTGATATTACTTAGGATTGTTTGTCTATATTTGCAGGCGTTATGTGCGTGTAGGAGTAGTTGGTGGTATCATCTACGCTGTGGGAGGATACGATGGGAGCTCACATCTCAACACTGTTGAGTGCTTTGATCCAGTTACTAACACATGGAAATCAGTTGCAAACATGGCTAGTCGGAGAAGCAGTGCCGGGGTTGTAGTGCTCAACAATATGCTGTATGTTGTTGGTAAGTAAGAATACATTGGGGAAGTTGATAACTTCCCTTGAACAGTAGCACGCTGGCCGGCTCTCAAGTGTTTTTTTTTATTTTCGGAAATTATTGTTTTCGGAGTTTCAGGATTCCTGTGGAAGGGGGAAAGAGAGCTGGCAGTAATGGCCTACCTTATTGCATGTTCTCTATTCGCTACTCCTACACTGGAGAGCCGGCTAACAGGCTACTTCAACAGAGGAGTATGCATGCCCCCCCCCCCACTTACTATTATGCCTATAATTAAAAAAAAAAATATGTATATATATAAGTAAATGCACAGGAGGGGCATGGCTGTGCGTGTCCCCAATATTTTCTTCTTGATGTTTCTGTTTCATGCCAAGCCCCCCTTGTCACCCAATATTTTGAGGCCTGCTACAGCTGTTGAAGCTGGAATCATGAATTATGCATTGAGAGCACATATACAATATAATAGTCAAAAGCCTGTGAAGGTACCTTAGGTAGCCACCACCATATGGCTCATGTCTGATTGTTGGCACAGCAGATAAAATTTCTTTTTTGTTGAGGGAGGAAAACCGGAGAATCATGAAGAAAAGAGTGGATCTAGGGGTGGGCCAAGCATGCCACAGCCACTCCCATTTTAAGATTATTGGCTTTACAGCACGTTCAAGAAAACAGTGAACACTGGAAATTTGTATGAAATGTTTGTTCCGACCAATCACATCGCGAGATATCCAAACAGTCAATTAAAAACATGTCTCAAGAAGTCTCAGTGTCTGAATTCTTGCGTTTGATTCATCAGAAGGCAATAAACACTCTATGAATCTGACTCACAATTTTTTGAAACCCTTGCTTTGCCCCCTCCCTTTCGCCCCTCCCCCCCCCCCCCCCCCCCGCTCCCTTTGTAACTCCAAAATCCACCTCTGAAAACCACTCAGGGTAAAAAGGGAAAACAACTTATTCAACCTACACATTTAAGCTAGAAATGAACTAAAACTACAGAGCTGTCACCTCCCACCTTTCCTTTTTTTTTAGTGCCTTTGCTATAAGTGTATTTCTGGCTCATAAATTTCCCAGGGTTTTGGTTAAGGTTTGATCACCCTATTTGCCCAGATTCTTAAAATGACCATTATAAGTATACCCATTTGTATTATTGCAGGTGGTAATGATGGTGCATCATGCTTAAACACCATGGAGAGATACAACCCCGAAACCAATACTTGGACCTCTCTTGCAGCCATGAGCGTCCGCCGTAGCACCCACGACATTGCCATCATTGAAAGCTGCCTGTATGCTGTGGGTGGGAATGATGGTAGCTCAAGCCTGAACAGTATTGAGAAATATGACCCTGCAACTAATATGTGGAGTACTGTGGTGCCCATGAGTACTAGGCGAAGCAGTGTAGGAGTTACTGTTGCTGGTGTCCTTGTAGTTTAACCCATGACTACCTAATGACTAACAAGGCTGATGTTTCTGACAGTTTCAATTGTCTATGACTGAACTGCTTGGCAGTCGTTACTGAACTATCGAGTTATCAAGGCCTTGGGAGCCATATTTTATTTATTTGTTGTCAATTTTCTGCAATCTTTTATATAATTTCACAATAGAGGAGTGCAAGTTTCTAGCTAGTATTCTTGTAGGAGCACAACTCGGGTCCAATATTTTGCCCCAGGCTTGGTGAACTAGACATTTTCACTATATATGTGGTGGATAATGGAATGGGAATTCTTGTGAGCTCTTTATCTACTGGTAGTTATTTTACTAAATGAGGGAATTCACTTCCCTGATCAAATAGATTTCCCTTTAAGATTTTTGCCATTAGTCTATACCCTAGAGGCCTGGCAGGAAAAGTCTACTTGTTCTCTGATTAAAAGATAGAGAACTTATCAGCCGTTAGTGAAGTGTTTTAGCTGTGTGTTTATTCCATAGATTTTAATTAAATTTCATTTTAGAAAGATAATAATGTAAAAAGATTATTTAAGATCTTAATAGTGCTTGCTGGGCAGGCCAAAAGAAGCCCTGTTCAATTGATTTCTAATAAAGAGATCTGAATACCTATAAGCATTCCATTTGTTCTTTATTATCTTAAACCAAGTACACGTTTATAGCAAGGCTCATGTATGGCCAGTTATAGTAAGCATATTCTCAGTGTGATGCTATCACTATTCCAAGTCAATTGCTTAACACAAAAAGCTGACTGACACCGCACCCTCGGATACAGTTCCCATGATATCAGCAGCCTATCTACTTGAAGTTCATGTCATGCCTCCATTCACTTCTCTTTCTTCAAATATGATGTACTGGGAAAATAAAACACCAGTCAGTAATCATGTAGTAGTTTTGTTTGGTTGCCTTTCTAGGCTATTTACTTCACAATGAGTGTGTACAATAGTCTAGCAGGCATAGCACTCACTCGTCGATGACATCTGCATGGCGAAGATTCAACAGCAGACCATCAGAATCAAGATACACTGGGTTTTGAGATGCGGCAATCTACAACGACACAAGCAGATAATCAAAAAAGTTGTAACCAATTGACCCTTTCACTCCTGGGTACTTTTGAGCAACATTGTAAGAAAAGCAGACTGAAAACAGAAACCTCCCCCCCTATTTCAAGTCCAACACTACCAGTTAAGCTAAGCTACCGCTGACCCAAGACCGCTGACCCATGCCTTTAAGTTTCCAACAATGCACTGCAGTGCCTTTTCTTTCTAGCGACGGCACTGCTACAGCCTGTTGCTTACAACAGTTTTGCTTGTAATTTGCTTAAAAATTACAGCTTTTTCACATCTGGAGAGTGCCTTAGGACATCATGAAGTCTTTTTGGGCATAGTTAATGCTGTGCTTATGGATGTTTGCACACTGAGGTTGATTCAATAGGATAATTCCTTGTCTGGGCTTCACCAAGTGAGAAAGGAATTTTCTGGTGAACGGCCTCATACTCTCCAATGTGGGCCATCTTTGCTACCCAACCTTATTCAAAAATTGTTTTCAGGCTTATTCTGGGTTCCTTGGACCTGGAAATGTTTTGTTTGGCTTCGGGGCAAAGAGACTTATAAAAAAAACTGTTATGATTGTGGGGGAGGAGATTGCCCGCCTGTCTGTCAAGGTGTTTCCAAGACTCCCATGATGCAGTGCAGGCATGCAAAATAGGCTAAACATGGTGACTTGCTTCTAATGGAGGTTCTAGCATTGATTATTGTGGCTGATTGCTGTAAAATGGGACCTGACGGATCACAATAAAGGTATCTATTTGTGACTTGATCTGTTTTTGCTTGTCTCTATTTGTAGTTCGGAATTTTGTGTCTTTTTTGGTAAGAAATGTTTCTAAGTTTAAGGATTTGTTTACGAATTGGTCAGAAATTAAGGTTGTTATTTTGACAAAAGAGTCAATTCTATTACATTGCTTAGATGTGCTTTTGAAGGTCTTCTATGCCTTGGATGAATCTACGAGTATCCGGGTCTGGTGATGTTTAGTTTGCATTTTTGACATTTTGGAGTTGGGCCTATATTTTACAGGCGTCTCAGGGCGTTATGGCAATGAAAGACTTAAAGTAGAATTCAAATTACCTTTTTTGTAACTTGGCCCCATCAACTTTGAACCCCCCCCCCCCCAACACCACCTTGAGATAAACAGATAATTGCTCCCTCCCCTAAAAATGACTAACTTACCACTCTAGAGATTTTCTGGGCGGCACGGATCTTTCTCAATCTCAAATATCCAGGGTTATCCTTCAAAGCTTCACCAAGGTGGAAAGAGTCAAGGAATTTGTTTGCTTGCTTTTTATTGATAATAGGAAATTCAATGAACAAACCAGAGGCAAAAAGGCATACCTAGTTGTCATTGTTTCAAAATTCACAATGGCGCAAGAGTTTTGACAGGAGAAAAGAAATTTATCAGACAATTTATAAAATATCCCAAATAGCCATTCAATATCACACATTAATGCCAGCTTTTAAAGTGCAAGTTATTTTTACAGAGAGTAAGAAGCTAATATGAGTGTCATAGTGGATTGGTCAAGACTAAGTTGCAGGACTCCTTATGGCAAACCCAAAACAGATTTTTGTAAATGTTTATGGAAAGGATATAAGTTTAGCAGCTTGGGCTTCTCCCTCAGCTTGTACAATCTTCTGCTGCCTTTCCTGGATGGCTTTCTCTACGATGAACTGTGCACGCTGAGCTTCCTGTTGGGCTATTAACATGACAACAAAAATAGTTAAAGAATGTCAATTAATCACTCCTTTGTTATTGTTTATCATTGAAAATACAATCTATGATTGTCTGATACATTACTGACAATATTTGACTGAAAATATCTTGGTTACTCCCTTGAATTAGCCAATTGAAATCGATGCTTTGATTGACACAGCATTGAGTGGGAGCAAAAAATAATGACATGATTGGCATTCAAATGTCAAAGTTACACAAACCTGAGATGTTTATTTATGTATGGCTCACTCACCAACTTGTTTAGCCTCAATGGCACTAGTGTACTCCTTGCCAAAACTCAGGTCAGTCTAAAATATGAAACACTATTTATCAAAACAAATCCAAAATAAGAAAAAAGATGGATTTTTGTCAAAGGTGAAAGAGTATGAGTATGGTGTCAAGAGTTGTTCTACTCACAATAGACACATCATCCAGGATGATGTAGAAGTCTCTAGCCCTCTCCATCAGCTGCCTCCTGATCAGCAGACTGACCTGTGGTGCAGAAATGAGAGCATGGACATAAACAAACCTTGCACATGTCAGGGAAACAAAACAATACAAGGTTGATAGGTATGTTTTATGCCTATGTGAAAAGATAGGCATGTTTTATGCCTATGTGAAAACAAGACACAATGGAAAAAAATGACATGAAGCATCATATAAGGCCATTTTACATCTAATAAGGTGGAAATTTTCTGTAAGTACTTATTAAGTAATAGCAAACTAAATAACAAATGTGACTTTATTTCGGCCTCATGCTATTTGTGCTTTGAAAATCAGTTGAGAAAACAAGGAACTGATGGACATTGTAAAAAAAATTGTTTCTTCTTTCTCTTTCTTGAATTGCACATTTCGTCAGGTCTGACGAAAATTCCTGTCAGCTGGGAATCTATAATATAAGGGATATACCTGTTGTCGCATGGTGATCAGCTGTGATGCATTGAACTGGGCCACTACACTCTTAAGAACCTAGAACAGTAAGCGCAGTTAGTACAGTAAGAGCAAAATAGAAGCGTTTTGTAGCGGCCTTATGTCCCCCCGGGGATGAGGAGGTTAAGTAAGTAAGTAAAATAGAATCATTACTCATGACATTGTCAGCAACATTGAAGCTGCTTCACTATCAATAACATCACCATCATAATCAACATCAGTATAATCACTATAGTGATCACTTACTTAAACCATTATGAAAACATTGTAAATCCTTTGTTTGTCATGAATTTATTCTTTGTTTATAATGTGTGGAACAAAATAAACTGAAGTGATCTTTATTTCTCTTGGTGCGATATTCAAAAGCATAATCAATGGCACTGTGGCACAATCACTAATCATGACAAATGTGACTCTCTCTTGAGCACATTCTGCAATAAACTTACCTCATTCATGATAGAGGGAAGAACTCTCTCATCAAAATCCAGACCAAGTTTTCTGTACATAGGTGGGAGTTTATTAGCCTCAGGTCTGGCCAGTACACGGAGACCAATATTTACCATCTGTAAATCTGCAAGAAGGAAAAAAGAAAACTGTAACAACCAGTAGTGAATACAAGAAATCAATACTGTGAATAGAGGAGACCAATAACCTCCAAACGCAGATACCAGCAAAGAGTCTACTCCAAGCATACTTATATCTTTGGTCTGCCATATTTTTAGATCTCAGAAGGAGCCCTACAATACTAAAACACATTTTCAATTGTAGGGCAATCAAAGTACCTTTACTTCCAGTTGGTGAGATGATCTTCCTTGGTCTTGAACGGATGTCATAAATAATAGGGTATTGGAACCATGGGATTCTATCAAACATAAAACAGAGAAAATAATTTTCATTTGATTTGTAGAATGTAATTTAATGGAAATAGGCTTATGAGCTCTAAGGACACATGAATATAGTGCAAGCCATGCTCTCAGGGGAACAGCTCGTAAATAGGCCACTTAAAAAAATCTTATTTTTGGTCACTATTCGTTCCTCAGGGCAACAACCATAAATGATTTTTTATTCCATTTCCAGCAGGATCATAAAGAATTCAATTTATTTTTGCATCATTTGTGAAATTTGTCCCTAACCATGGTTTGCTTTGTACACGTGTCTCTATTCCATCCCTCCAGAAGGCATAGTGGAACTCGAAACTGGGCAATAATAACAGCTGATTACCTGAAGTGTAGGCCCTCTGTGTAAACTGTGTCCTGGACACCTCCTATTCTGCTGAAAATAATGGCTCGATGACCACCATCCACTAAGCAGGAACAAAACAATAGCATAACTGGTTATAATTGAGTCAATACATGATTATAAATCAGGAAATTGAGAGAAGAGAGGGGGGGTTGTATTGGTTTATCTTCAGATCCTTGCAAACAACATGGTGATATTCTTCAGATGAAGATTCATGGAACACATTGCATCACATGGTCATATCATCATCATTACCATCTTGGAAGGTTGAGGACAGGACATTCTGCTGTGATACCGATTGCTTGAGCATCTTATAGCTTATGTAAATACATTGGAGTATGACATAAAAAATACTTTCCTTCAACTGGCCCACTCGTCATATTCAAGAAAAGATCTAATAAAAACCAATTAATAATTTGAAATACAACTAGCCAGAAATAATAGACAGACGCAAAGAAACTTTCTGACGTAACTTGACATTCGGTTGCAAGCACTCGCTCGATAACTACAATCTACAGGAACTTGCTAAATTTGAGGCTAATCTCCAACTCACCAGTATAAACGGACTCTTTGATTCCATAGCCAGCTAAAGCTGCAGCAGCTAGAAGTTTAAAGCCTGTCCCTAAGCCTCGGGGAGCCTTTCCCATGCGCCCGGCAAACTCCTTGAACTGCTCCGCCATCTTAGACTTAGTTTCACGTGCATGGGCGTGACGTCACGGCGAGGTACATAATCGCGAAGGGGGACCTTATCGTTTGTGACATAAAGGCCAAAAAGACAGGGATCCCGCTATGCAAATAATAAATAAATAAATAATGATTTATTTATAAAGCGCTAAAACTATGTAAACATAATATAAAGCGCTCAACAGAAGACAAATTCTTACAAAAACATCTAACCTAACATGACAAATTGTAACACGGTCAGCTAAATTAACGAAAATATATATATTTTTTTTAAAAATATCGCAGCTCTAGATCCCACATCGATCTAAGCTGTGGTTTAAAGCACTTCGTTCGAGTCGAAGTCGCCCTGCAGTTTTTTTGCCGATGAAGTTTAACTGAGGCAAACCGGCTATGCCATGCTGACGAGTCCTAACAAGGACGAAACAGCTGTCCATGGTTGCCGAACTGCACGGGTAATAGACTGTGCTAGCGTCCCGTCTTGGCCCGACTGGTGCCAATGTGTGTATGCTAGTGTGCTTTTAAAGTCCACATTTATTTTTTTTAAATGCCTGTTTAAACATGTACCAGGACCCGCCCCTTTTATACCGCGGGTCCTTGTTTAAAGCTCACGGTCGTTTATGTCCCTAATTAACTTAGGTAGCAAGTTCCACACAGAAGGTACAGTATGGACAAAAGCCCTGTCCCCAAAGGTTTTGCATCTTGTGCGTGGTACTGGCTTATGAGAATGCGCTTATTACAAAATTCGGTTCATCTCTATATACGCCTATTTCAAATAAGGTAACACCCGAAAACCCATGTGTCGTAACCCGCGGTGGTTCATAGGTAGCATATAAACGGCTGACAGAAAGCCATGGGAATGTTGTTACGATACACAGATTTTCCGAGTGAAAACTTATTTGAAATAGGTGTACAAGAAATGTTTTTTTAACAACGTACAAGAAGTAACGTACTCATCCAAGGATCAAGGAAAAGCAAGTCAAATGATAAAATGTTTCCCCAAAAACCAAGTTATTGAGTGCAACACGCCGGGTGGTGAGCTCAGGCGCTTATCCGGGGGAGGGTTTATTCATAATTTTCCTCTTAGGCGAGGCGCTTATTCCATGACTGTCAAACCAACTTGAACAGAAATCTTGTGAAATTGGGTGAAATACAGTAAATGTGGGGGGGGGGGGGGGGGGGGGGGGGGGGGGCAGGAGAGCCAATGCGGTAAATACAAAGAATGTATGAAAATTCTCCCAAAAATGGGTTTGTGATGGGGTCTTGTGACACCCGCCTAATTGCGGGTGAGTTGACAGCTATGTCGGGGGAGGCGCTTATTCGAGGGAGAGCTTATTTGAGCAACAAGCGAAATATGTTTGAACAGAGTCTTATACTTACGGGCCCCTGATTATTTTGTACGAAAATCATGCCATGTCTCTCTTTATTCTCAAATTCATATCAACTCATCTTTCCTCTGTAGGCACTTAGTATTAAACATTTCGTTCAAAACGGAAAATTTGGGCAAGGAGGATAACAACGGGTAACTGGTTTAGAAAAAGTAGCCAAACATCTGTACAAGTTGACTGATGATCCGTTCTAGTTGTTCTTTGAGTTGATGAGGTGTAAGTTTTGACCAATCCACACCAGAAGATCGACAAAAATATAAAAGGAGGAGAGTTTGCGACGTCTTTTCTTGCCGCGCCTGAAAAAAAAAACGAATTTGTGGGGGTATCATCGGGTGGGTATTCAAGGTGCATATAACGATTTCTATAGGGTTGTGGCAACTTTGTTCCATGCTTCCTCACTCGGGTTACTACTGATCGGGCTCCCTGTGGCCGGTATAAGTTTTGATCTCACAACGAGCGCGTCCCGGCCCAGTCCCCAAGCAGCCACATGGTTCTTCACCCAGGGCAGGAAACCCATTAAAAGCGCTTGGGACTAAGTCCAGAGTAAACCAGACGGCTTTGATGTCACGGGATTATTATCGAGCGAGCTTACCGGTGTACGAAAGGCGGGAAACGCTGTTTGCGCCAAAGGAAGAATCTCCTGGCCGCGTACACAGCCAGAGTGATGATGAGTACACATGATAGGGTGGCAAGGGTGTGCCTGGGCCTCTGGATGTAATCCCTCAAATGTACTCTCGGTGGACGAGCTGTGTAAAGATGCAGATAAGCCAACTATCAGACGTGTAATGACTAGAGTGATATCAGAACCAGCCCCCTCCCCCATTTGGCCGGCAAAAAGTCGGCAAATTCCAGCAAATCCTGGGTAGGCACCGAAGACCAATCAAAGAAAGCGAGGATAACCCACCTCGCATTTGGTGTCGAACTTTGAGTCCTTCCTTGAAGTTGCGGTAAATGTACTCTGTCCAGCGTTCATCGGGGTCCGTGATCCTGGTCCAGATGTCTTGCACATTTTCCATAACTTCCCACAGGACTACCGGTGATTTCACTAATCCTGAGTACCACCACGAACTGTTAACATCCTTCTCCAGGTACTTAGCAACTACTGTGGTCTGCGCTTTGGTATTGGCTGGCGTCTTGTCTATTTTCTGCTCGGTGGTATTGGTTGTCACCTGAGCTATTTTCTGTTGTGTATTTATCTCTACATTCTGCCTAACAGAGTGAGCCGCGCTTCCCTTTTGATCCATCGACTTCTCCACTCGCATACCTTCAGATAGAGCAATATCACCATCGACCCTCCATGAGTCATCAATAAAGGCGTCCAGATAGGAATGTGCAGATCGATCATCGTCTGCGTTCTTGTGAGGCCGTGGTTTAGTGGTCGTCGACAATTCCATGTATGAAATGTTATTTCCACTTCCAGCCGTCCTGAAAAGGTTGTTCTGTGAGGAAACGCCGCTTGTCTTTTGTTGCGTTTTAGTTTTGTACGCCGGTGGCAACATTACATTTGATTCCAAAGGTTTTCTGGGAGAGATGGCATTCTCAACAAGAGTCCCGTTTTCTGTTGCAGACCCTTGGGGGGTAGCACTAGCATTTGATTTCATGTTGCTGGTCTTGTAGCGAAGCAGGATGTCGCCCCAAGTGCAATAGTTAATCTCACTACTTCCACGGTTTAGCGGCTTGACGTATCCGTGCTGATGTATTTGTGCTCCGTGACTAAAGCTTGAAAGAAACGTGACACACGCTAGAAGACACAATGTGAGGGACGGCATTTCGCCGTCGTCCCAGTGGATCTAAGGAAATGAACTGAATTCCATGGAAAGAATTGCGTTATTTATCAGCATTGATGACATCGTCAGCGCGCGCATGGTTTGCGTTTAACTTGCCTGCTAGCAGAGGCTTCGGGGCCTTAGCGCGTGTGAGTTGAGTTTTATTTAGCATGGCAGGCCTCGAAATATAGCGGAGCACGATACAAAGGGGGCACAGCCACTCCCATACAGGTCATTAAAAAAAAAACTTTTGGGGCAGGTGTCCCCAGTGCACCCCCACAAACTCCTGTCTCCCTTTTTACTTTAACCAAGTCTATCAACAACAAAAAAAATCAATCGTGCAGCAAAAAATAAAAGGGGATGGTGTGGGGTTTGCCCTCTCCTATTTTAACGATACCGTAGAACCAAATGGCTTCATTTCGGGTGAAATTTTTTTGTGGACTTTAAAAGCACACTAGCATACACACATTGGCACCAGTCGGGCCAAGACGGGACGCTTCGAGACGCTAGCACAGTCTATTACCCGTGCAGTTCGGCAACCATGGACAGCTGTTTCGTCCTTATTAGGACTCGTTAGCATGGTATAGCCAGTTTTCCTCAGTTAAACTTCATCGGCAAAAGACTGCAGGGCGACGTCGACAAAATCTTAAATACTTCGCCAGATATTCAAGAAAAACCGAATTCAAACGAGTGTTGCGTTATTCTCATAGGCGTCAATAATTCCCATAATCCTGTTAACTTTGCTCAAAGTTTAGTTTAACCCATTGACTCCTGGCTATTTTTGAGCTGAATTTACAAAAAACAGACTGAAAACAGATACCTCCCCCCCTATTCTGAGTTTTATACAGCCCGTCAAAGTCAAACAACGCTGCACCTAGTAAGCGGTATCCTAGCTTTCCAACAGTGCTTTGCGGTCCCCCTTTTTAACCCCTCGTCGTTGTGCTGAAGCCAGCACAAGTTGATGGTTGCTTGTATTTTTCATCAAAAATACAGCTATGAGCATATTTGGAGAGTGTCTCAGGACATCATGAAGTCTTTTGGGGCATAATTGAGTGCTTTGCTTATGGATATTTGCAAGCAAAGGTGGATTCATGATGATTTTTTTTTTGTTTGGCTTTGCCTGGATAAGAAAATAATTTCCTAATGAATCACAACAGCTCTCCTAAATGCTGTCTTATCTGAAACCAAATTGATTCCAAAATTGTTTACACTGCTATTCTGGGTCTGTATGACCTGAAAATGATTTGTTTGACTTTGGGGAGAGGAGTGTTGACTGGCCCTCCCCTCGTGAATTTTTCCCTGGATCTCCCAGAATGCTTTTCAATCCGTAAAGGCATCTTCGTGTTTTTACAAGCCTTCAAGTAGTGGACATTGTGTTTTGAGGCCATGGAAATGAACCTGGATGATCAGAATAAAGGTATCTATTTGTGTCTTGAGCTGTGTTTGCTGGTCTCTCTCCCTTGTGTTGTATTTTGAGCGTTTTATTGAGAGGGGTGATTCTGCTTTTCTTTCCTTGTTCGATTTGAAATTTGTCAAAGAACCTGTGCTTTTATTTGGCTTAAGAGTAGTTGCCAACACCTTGGTTGGATGCATATCTTCAAGACCATTTATCCCTTAGACTGATGCCTGAGTATCTTCCTCTTGTTGTGTTTAGTTTGCATTTATGAATTTTTTGGGTTGTTGGTACTTCCCAAAGCCGGTACAGGCCGGTTGAGGGGTCAATGTGTTAATCTTTGTTTATCGAGGGTAGCATATTTAACCGAATATACAGTTTTCCAACATATGGTTAGTAAGCACTGTCACTGGGGGTGGTCACTGCCAGAGGGTTTATTGCGTCCCCAGTGGTTCTTTTACGTCCCTTCGGTTCAGGTTAGTGTAGTGCAGCTTGAGGAGACGGGACCTCCGGTTTAGTGTCCTTATCCGAGAAGACTGGAAACACGGGAGAATAACTTTAGCTCACTTGTGACACAAATTCGAATCATGGCAGGAACCCGGAAAAATTCCCAGTTTGAGCCAGGATTCGAACCTGGGCCACAGCGGTGAGAGGCCGACGCGCTA